>NW_024581071.1:47988-89436 GCF_017639235.1 Corvus kubaryi | reverse complement strand
GGACTCCTCTGTCTCTTTTACGGACACTGGCTTTTCAGTGCGTGATTATCTGTACATCACCGAGAAGGCACAGTAGAGTGCTGTGCTTTTTTTAGCATACTATGAAGAGCTGGAAAAATAAATGTATACAACGCCCCTATAGCCTATGTCAAAGCATGTTTATTATTTCAGAGGGAAACAGGGCCATACAGCAGTATAGATACAGACAGAGAATTAAAACAGAATCATTGAAAATTCATTAAAAATACTTAAAGCGCTTTTAAGTAAGAGTTGTAGACTCTACCAAAAAAACCCCGCCAAATAAATAAAAAACTCCGCCCCCACAAAAATGCAAAACACCCACAACGAAGCAAAGCCACACCAACCTCCCCGTCCCGCAAGCAGCCAGCAAAGACAAACGGCAGCGTCAGAGTCCGGGGTGCAGGCTAAGAGCCTGAGAGCTGCGGCTGGGGCAGCTGGGAACAGGAGGTGGGAGTCCTTTAGGAAAGCCATTGCACGGGTGCGCTCGGGCGGGGCCGGCCGCGGCTCGCGGCCCGTGAGGGCTCCCGGCGGGGGGGGCGGGGCCTCCGCGCTCGCCACGCGCGTGCCCGCGGGACGATCCCCGGCCTGGCCCCCTCACGGGGCGGGGCCGCGCAGCCTCTCGCGACAGCTCGGCCGTGTCCTTGTCGCCATGGCGGGGTACTGGGAGGGCCCCGAGGGCGAGCAGTGCCCGCAGCGCACCTGGCTCGCCACGCGCGTGGGCGCGGCCGCGGGTGGGCATCGGGGAGAACGGGGCACACGGGGGGGCGGCCGAGCGGGGCCCGGGCGCGGGCAATGACGCGCGGTGCTGTGTTGCAGGCCTGGTCGGGGCGGCGTATCGTATCATCCTGCTGCGGCCCGGCTCGGCTCTGGCCGCGTTGCAGACGGCGGCGGCGGACAGTGTCACGATGGGTAAGGGCCGGCACTCTGGCGGTGTGACTGTAGGGTGGGACTCCCGCGCACCGCAGGGGCACCGGCCTCGCCTCTGCCCGGTCTGGCTGCGCCCTCGCACCTGCCCTTGCCTCTGCCCCTGCACGGTTTCGGCGTCTCTGTCCTCCATCGGCCCTGGGTCGTTGTTTGGCCAACAGCCAGAACACTGACTACTGACATGGAAAGACATGTTCTTGATTTGCAGGTCATTTTTTTTTTTTGCAATCTAGAGTAAAGGTACTTTTTCATTTATTTTTTTTTTTAAATCTCCAGACTACCCAGTTTGTGGGCAACAACATAGTGCAAGCAAATTATTTTTTTTTGCTTAATGTATTTAGGCATTGTATTTAATAAACTGCATCTGCTGAAGAACAATGCAATGGTTTTGGTGGCAAAAGGAAAATAAACGTGGGGGTTTTCCCATTACGTGTTATAGACAAACAGAAACCATGCAGTTGTCTTGAATTGTCTTAGGAAGAGAAAGTGAATGCTGAAGAGAGGAGCAGGGAGCTGAGGGGGCTGCGTGGTTGAAGCTCCCTCAGCCCCTTGTCAAGTGCAGTTTTCCTCTTAGCAGACTCTTGCTTTTCAGTCTAATTCAATGCCTTGTGCCACCTCTGCCGCTCCCCAAGTGCTGGTGCTCTGAGTTGGGGCACAGTCAGTCCAGGTCTGCGTTTTTGAGTAGTTTGACTCTAAACCAGGGTCTGGCATCTCCTCTAATGAGCTGAGGTCGTTATGAAAGGACTGAATCATGTAATCAACTATGATTTCAATAAATCCCTTAATCCTAAACAGGCATATTGGGCCCTCTTACCAGTTTCACACCTGAGGAAGGGTTTATCCTGTCCTCTGTTCTGGGATCACACCTCATGGCCTCAAGCTGTGTGTTTTGCCTACAGATGCCTTTGTCCAAAGCAGGGAGAGCAGGAAAGCTGAAATGCAGCTCTAGGTCTGGGGGTTTTGTTTCTGCAGTGCTCTTTTCAGCTGATTTTGGGATCAGCGTAATTCATTTTCTGCTGAAATCTGCCCAGGTTTGTAACAGGAGCTGCTGGTTTTATATAGGGATTGAAAATTTTTGTCCTGCACATTTTTATTGGTCCCAAGAAAGATGAATTGAAACCTGCAGATGGTGCCTGGTAGACAGCTTCACATTTCATGATCAAGAGTCTGTATTAGATGAGGTGTGTAACTCAGTGGACAGGATGCTTCTACTTTGCAGTTTCTTAGTTCAATTCAAAATTCTTAATTCAATTTCAAAGTCAGTTTACAACAAGAATAATTTACAAACCCAGTTAATTTTTCTACTATCCAGAAACCATTGTGAGCCTGAGGCAGGCAGAGGAGGAAAGTGTCAGGACTAGCAGTCTGCAGGGAGAGCAGAGCCCTTGGGGTTGCTCTGCCCAGTGCTGTGAGGTGGGCTCACAGGGACTTGATGGCTGAGTTACAGTGCAGAGTCCAGGCAAAGCTGGGGAGGTGGCTGCACAGACAGCACTGCTCCCCTGCAGTACCCCCGGCTGTCAGGGGCTATCCCATCACCTTGTTGGGAAGGGTGTAAGGCCTGCGCTGATACCCCGGCAGGATGCGGTGCTGTTTGGCGGCAGTGGGTGTGGGGCGCTCTGAGGGTGCAGCTCACAGCTGAGCGGGATCCATGTGGTGCAGGGGGAGAAAGCCAGGGAAGCTGGGTGGGACTGGGTGATGCTGACCCTCACTGTAGCAGCTGGGATAGGATGTCCCTGGTTTTCCATTGTAGCCACTGTGAATATCGAAATCATGCTCGGTGTGAATTCTCTGGTCCTTGAGGATTTTGGTTTTGTTTTTTTACTTCTTGTTTACAGCTACACTAGGAGCTGTGTTTGGCTTAAGTACCTGCCTCAGTGCCCAAGTCCGGGAAGAACCAGAGGATCCTTTGAACTATTTCATAGGCGGTTGCACAGCAGGAGCTGTCTTGGGAGCAAGAGGTAACTGTGAACGCTGAAATGTGCCTGCATTGAAATGTGCTGGTTTTAGAAACTTTTCTGTTGGGGAAAAATGTTAAAGAATGTTGATGCCAGGCTTCTTTGGTAAAGATTCATCTCAGCCTGTATTCATGCCAGTTTCATTGGCATTGTATGGACCTGCTAAAATAAATATGGCTACAGGAGGGGAGGGCACCAAAGGGAGCATGAAGTGATACACAGAATGAAAGGAGAGGTGACTCAGTGCTGCCAGTAAGAGCTACCAGTTATACCTTAAAATTGCAGGATAGGAAAAATATAGTTGTGGAAATCCATGTTTTCTTGGCAAGAAGTGTGTTTTATTTTAGACAGGAAGTACAATCTAATATCTGCCGTGTGAATTCTTTACATAGTCTGAGGGACAAGCTGTGTCCTGCTGCTGTTGCTCCTATAGCCCCTTGTAAGGCTTAAGCAGCTCCTGCAGATACTGACACAGCTCTGTTTTCTGTAGACATTCATCCTTGAACCTAAAGAAGTGAGGGATTTATTTAAGTTGTAATTGTGGTGAAATAGAATTAATCTTTATTTGTCCTAGTTGCTGAGCTGATGAGAGTTCAAAGCAGTGATTGTTTTTTTTGGTCACAATATTTGTTATATTTTGTCACTTAAATGAGCCATTTAAGATTGCCGACTTAAGGGGATGGGGCAGTGGATTATTGAAATTGATATTTCAAATTGCAAGCTAAAAGCATGAGAACTCAATTTTATAAAAAGGCCACTTCTCCAATTCCTCTGGCCAGACAATGTTGCTGATGGTCAAGGGACTTACGAAAAACGGCAGTCTATCGAGATCTGCTGCACAGGACTTAATGTGCCTTAATGGGTGTTTTCTGCTTTGATGTGTTTTCTTCAGCTCACAGTTACCTCACTGGCACCACGGCATGTCTGGGGTTTGGAATCACTGCGGCTCTCATGAAGATTGGTAACCAGGAGGGCTGGAGGCTGACAGGACCTCCCAAGCTGTAAACGTCACCTTTCACCTCTGTGAGCTGGCTTCCAAATGCTGTATGTACTTAGGACATCGTGTAATAAAGATTCGGTCCAGTCAGCAGTTGTCACAACATTGTGGTGTCGTGCGGCTGTTTCCCGGCGTTTGGGCTGAGGTGCAGAAAGCTGGAGCTGCTGAAGGGGAAGCGGCATCTTCTGGTCTGGCTGCGATTTCTGTGTTCACTTTGCTTTGCCTCCATGTCTCGGCATTGTGTGCACAAGTGTGAGCACTACGCTGTAGCTTCAGTGAGGTCCTTGCAGTTGAGTGGGCCCTGTGGGGCTTCTTGACAAGGATTGGGATTACACTGCACTGAGCCCATCAGTGAGGGTCTGGAGCCAAAGCTTCTGAAGGAGTGCTTGGCTCTGCGCTGAAGATGGGGAAGGTGGGGTAGGGAAGAAGTTGTGGGTTGCCCACGAGAAGGTGTTTGGGAGCCTGAAGTCTTTCTCCAAAAAGCATTTCAGGAAGTCTGGAGCTAAATGCTTCATGGTTGAAATTGAGGAATATCTGGGGCTGGAAGGGACCGCTGAATGCCAGCTGAGAGCTGGAGCAGGTTGCTTATAGCTGTGTCTGGTTGAATTTTCTATGAACAAACTGAAGTGTGTCCTGCGAACCCACTAAGGTGGAGAGCATGGAGCCACAAGATGCACAAAGAGAGGCAAGAACTGGATCATTTTGCCTGGAGAAAATGTCAAGATTTGATCTAATAGCACTTTTTCACAACTTAGTGGCTACAGAAAATGCAGGCTCAGGTGTGCAGTGAAGGGTGGGAAATAACAAGATAGGGAAATTCTAACTAGATAGAAAAAAATAATCTCACAAGCAGGTTGAGTGCTGAAAAATAGACTTGGAGAGGATGTGAAAAGATCTTTGGGAACACAGAATTAACTGGACATGTGGGAACACTGTGGGACAGAGATGGGACATTAGGGGATGGGTGCATGTGTTACAGGACAAGGAATGTGGGTATGGGGGATGCAGGTGCATGGGAGAGGGGAACATGGGGTGTGAGGGGAGGGGACAAGGCAAGGAGATTGGAGCACCAGAGGACAGCAGAGGGAGGGACAGTGATACAAGGACACAGTCAGCTGTGGCAGGTTGTGTTGCTCTGGTTTGTGCTCTGTGGGCCAATGGGGTCCTGGGTGTGTGTGGGGTGGTCCTGGGGGCGCTTGAGGCTGGGTTGAGGAGCTGGTGTCCCCGTGTGCTCCTGGGGCTGAGACCCCCAGCTCTTTGGGCTGGGCTGCAGCTCAGAAGCACAGCAGGTGATGGTAGACCTGTGTAGTGGTTTGGTTCAAGATACCCATTACTTACTTACTTTCCTTCTGTGACATAAGAATTAGGAGAAAGCAAAGCAGGCACAAAACTTAAAAGAATAAAAGAAGTTTATTAACAGACCTAAAAGAAAGAAAAGAAAGTCAGACTAAACCTTCAGAACACTTCTCTTCCCCTCACCTTTCTCCCTTCTCTTCCCCTCACCTTTCTCCCTTCTCCCACTGACAACATAAAAAGACAACCCTTTAGATTTTCAATCAGTTTACCACCTCTATAATAATCTTTTTCAGTTCACTTAGGGTGAGGAGTCTCTCTTGCTCATGCTATGGAGACATCTCCACAAGAAACAGTTCTCTCGTGGCTCCAATGTCACAGCAAGACAGCCGCCCGGGTTGGTTCTCTACTCGCATGTGAGAGTCCCTTCCCCTGACTTACAGCTTTCCCCACAACTGCTTTCGAGGGTCCAGTCCTGAGCTACTGGGGTACCATTTTAAGGATGAGCTGTTCAGAAACAAAGGTTCTCTTCACCTATCTCTGCGAGCATCTTCATCTCTAGGAACAGAGGTCTTCTCCTTCCCTGGGAGCAAGGGTCTTCATCACTTTCATCTCTGTTCAAGCTTCTCATCAAATTACAGCTACTTCAACATTTGCTCTTTTCAGCACAAGTACTTCTGCTCACAATTGCAATTTGAACACTCTACCCCCCCTAAGCTTCATGAAATTACAGAGGGTACTATGATGCATCATAGTCCATCACCATAGCTTTACAACAGAATTTCAGCTTCTAGGTTTGAAGCATCTCCTCTTTCTCCTCCCTCAGGGTTTCAGCTCTTCCTTCTTCACTGACTTTGGTGTCTTTATGGTGTTTTCTTCTCATGCCTTCACCTTCTTTCTCTGACTCGGGAGAGGATTGATGTCTGCAGGTTTCATCTGTATTGGAGGAAACTTACAGCACTAAAAGGGTTAATCTCACCCGGGCCTCGCAGCTGGAATTTGCTTATCGGTGTTGGTCCCATGATCTTTGCCGGGCAGCGGCCTCAGATGAATTTCGGCCGCACTGGGTGAGGGCCGGCCTGGCCGAGCCGCGCCGAGGAGCTGCCCGCAGGAGCAGGGCTGCGGGGCTCCGGGGTGGCTGTGTCCCGGCCGGCCCGGCCCACACTGAGGGGCTGCGCCGGGTGTCCAGCGAGCAGAAGCAACTGAGATCTCAGCCAAGATGTGCCGAGCAGGGCCTGGCCCGGCCCTGCTGGGCCGTGCCGCGGGCCCCCAGTTACCTACCTAAAAGCTGGAAGCAAGAGAAGCTTTCCCGGGCTTTGTTCGTTCTTAAATGTGGATTACAGAGGTGTGTCAAGCTTCTTAAGTGGCTTAAGAAAGTTGTCAATATTCAAACTAGCCAGTTGATTGGTTCTATTGGGTCTGGAGGAAGCTGTAAGCGCCTCTTTGCAAAGAATTACTTCCGTGACCGATGGAGCCCTCTTTAACTAAGAACCCAAACTATGCTAAACCATGATATTCTGTCACCCCCTCGTGGGGGTGGGGGGACAGGGGATTTTCTCCTACCTGAGGACTTGGGAGGGGGCTCTGCTTCACCCTGGGATCTGGAGAAGAGCAGTGCTTAGAGAG
Source organism: Corvus kubaryi (assembly GCF_017639235.1). Taxonomy (NCBI): domain Eukaryota; kingdom Metazoa; phylum Chordata; class Aves; order Passeriformes; family Corvidae; genus Corvus; species Corvus kubaryi. Next base: position 82,620 of record NW_024581071.1, on the reverse strand, counting down.
GGGCCCAAGGGGCCAGGGATCCCCAGCAGAACCTGCCCATGGTAGCACAGTGTTTACAGAAGCTGCTGTCAGCTTCAGCTGGCCCTGCTGCCTGTCCTCAGAGAATTCAGTGACCCCACCGCCCCAGCCTTGGGACTCTGGGGCCTTGGACCTCCCTCTGCCTGAGCCTCTCCCAGCTCCTGGCTGGGGCCACGTGTCCTGTCTGGTCTATAATTACCCGGGCACATTCCTAGAGGGTCACAGGAGTTCTGTGGAGCAGCAGCAGGCGGTAAGGGGGACAAGCGCATGGCACAGCATAACAAACCATGCAGTAATGCAGGACACGGCATACAGCAAGCGCTTCACTGGGCTGCAAAGCGCATGGCCTTTGGTGAGCGAGGACACGCGACACAGCACAAACAGCGAGCAACACGGCGGGGGCAAGGGGTGGCAACAATGTCATGAGGGTCAGCACATCTCGACAGTCTGTGGTGCAGGGGAGCATGACATGCAACATTGCAGACAACTAGGGGGATAATGCATCACAGTGTGTGACAGGCAGCATGACACACAACAGGCAGCGCCCAGCAGGCACTGCCATGCACCGAGCAGGTGTGACGGGCGCTTTGCTGGGAGCCAGTGTCTCGGTTGCTGTTGGACCATCAGTAGTTTCAGCTAATGGGGCAATGGCTGAGGAAGGGCTTGGTTGTGCGTGCTATAGGACTGAAGGCGGTGACAGTGGCCTGAGCTACGGGGTTGTGGGGCAGCAGTGTTGGCTCTGGGTCAGTAGCTTCATGCTAAGGCTTCAGAGATGAGGCAGGTGAGGGGATCAGGCTCAGTGGGGCAGTGAAATGGGCTGTTGTTCTCACCTATGGAGCTGCGGTTTTGCCAAGAGGCATCAAATTTAGTAATGGAGCGGTAGCAGAGCCTGGTGTTGCTGGCTGTGGGGTAAAGGCTTTGGTGGTGGATCCAGTGCTATGTGGCAGTGCCAGCAGCAAGATCCCATGTCCCCAGCCAGTACTCCAGCCATGGGCCAGAAGCTCCAGCTGTGGAGACAGCACCCTGACACCCTGCTCCATATGTTCCCACAGGCAAGATGTGGGTTGCAGAGGGGCCAGCCCCAGACCAGTGGAGCCTGCAGGATCGGGCTCACGCTGGACACTTCCTGGCCATGGCTGACCACCTCCGCACCACAGGACAGCTGGTGGATGTGGCTGTGGGCCCAGAGAGTGACATGGCCCATGCTGTGGTCCTGGCCTCCATCAGCTCCTTCTTCCACCACTTCCTGGAGAGCAGGACCAGACAACTCCGCCAAGATCCCCCACCCCATGTCCCCTTGCCACCTGGGGCCACACTGTGGGGCTGGCGGGCTGTGCTCACCTTTGCCTATGGGGGAATTGTGCCCCATGGCCGGGCGAAAGAGGTGGAGGAGGCTGCCCGGGCCCTGGGTGCCCCCCGGCTGGTGGCCGCCTGTGCCCTGCGTCTGGAGATTGACCACCAGGAAGAAGGTCCTGAGCCCCTGGAGGAGCAGTGGGAGACGCTAAGAGCCATGGAGCAGCTCCATGCCAATGGTGTGGGCTGTGACCTCCAGCTCCAGGCAGGGAACGAGGTCATCCCAGGTGAGCAGGGGGTGGGGGTCCTCCATGAGGGGCTGAGGAGTGGGACAGAGCGCTCTGGGACAGCCAAGTCCTCTGGTGGGGATGATAAGGCTGCAGCTCCAGGTGCGTGTCACGCTCTAGAGGTGCCCTCAGGGCTGCTCCCCTTGGCAGAGCTGGGGCTTTGATGGGCATGGGGCCAGGACACGTGAGTTCTGGGGGCTGCAGAGTGCAGAGGGTTCCCTGCTGCCTCCCACCATTATTCCTCCTTCCTCCTAGTTCAGCGACTGGCCCTGAGCTGCTCCTGTGACTTCTTCCGGGCCCTTTTCACCTGCCCCATGCGGGAGGCCACCCACAACCCTGCCGACCCGCTGGTCACGGGGCTGTCCCCAGCCGAGCTGCGTCTCCTCCTCTCCTTTGCCTACACAGGAGCTGTAGCAGGGCCATGGCCCATGGTCTTGGAGGCAGCTGAGACCTCCCTGCGCTACCAGGCCTGGGGGCTCCTCAGTCTCTGCCTGGACGTTTTCACCCATGGCCTGACCCCAGAAACTGGCCCTGATGTGCTGGCCTTTGCTGTGGCCTATGGGCTGGATGAGGTGGTCCATGTAGCAGAGAACTACATCTTGGCCACCTTCCCCTGTGTGGTGATTACACCGGCCTTTTTGGATCTTCCTGCACACCTTCTCATCCGCCTCCTCCGCTCTGATGGTCTCAATGTCCTCCATGAACTGGAAGCCTTGGAAGCAGCATCTCGGTGGCTTATGGCCAATGGAGATGGCCAGGAGGATCTAGCCAAAGAGATCCTGTCATCTGTTCGCTTTGCCCTCATGTCCAGCCTGGAGCTGAAGAAGGTCCCATCTGTGACTGCAGGGGTAGCTGACCCAAAGGTCCTCCGTGAGCTCATGGTAGCAAGTTTCGCCCCCATGGCCCAGCTGCCATGCCGGGTACGTTCCTTGCAAGAGGTGTTGGTGGTTTGTGGTGGAGACAAAGTAAAGGGCAACCTGACTGCCCGGAAGCCCAGCAGACACCTCTGGTTTGCAGACCGCTACCTCAGTGCTGTGGGGCTGGTGAAGCAGGTTGAGTGGAGGGAACTGGGACACTTTCCTGATGGCCCACGCTTCCGTCATGCTGTAACTGTGGTGGGCAACAACCTCTACGTCCTGGGTGGAAAGCACTACTACGGGGTCCATGACACCCTAGCCAGTGTCTACAGGTGAGAGCTACAGAGGACTTAGAGTTCCCATGTGGCACCAGGACATTGTGGGATCAGAGGAGGTGTTGGTAGAGCTAGAGCTGCCCCATGGATCCAAGACATTGTGGCATTGAAGCTGGTCAAGTGGCCCTAAGACATTTTGGGATGGGTTAGGTGTAGGACTCAGAGGTGCCCTCTTACTCTGGGGTGTTACAGGCTTTTTGGGAGTAGGAGCGGGAGGCTTCTATCTGGAGATGCCGCAGGTCATTATGGGTTTGGTATTGTCCAGAAGGAGAGGATATTCCCATGCAAGGTGACCATGTGACCCTAAGGCATTCTGGGACTGGCAGGTTGTAGGTGGGTTGTTGCCCTCAGCAGTGCCAACATCAGCTCATGGTGTTGTAGGTAACAGGTAGTCTCTTGCCCCTTTGCCTCTCAAACCCAGGTACCAGCCTATGGATGATTCCTGGGAGCGTCTGGCCAGTATGACGTGTGGACGGAGCTACTTTGCTGCTGTGGCACTTGGGAATTTCATCTATGCCCTGGGGGGCACCTCAGGGGAGCTCTACTGCACAGATACTGTGGAGTGCTACGACCTGGCCAATGACACCTGGAGGTGAGGCTGCTCCAGCAGATGCCTAGTTTCCCTTTTCTCTAAGAGCCCCTTGCCTTGACCAAGGTGCCCACTGAGTGCTTTGGGTCACTAAGCGTCCAGTGGAGGATGGACTTGCAGTGGTATTTGGGAGAGGTCTACTGGTTGTTGAACAACCATGTCCCTTGTGGACTGCGTGATGGCCAGTGTTTCCTAGCGGGTGGCAAGTGAGTTTTTGGCCAGTAGTGTGTTCATTGCAAGTCTTGTTGGCCATCTGCCAATGAGACAAATAGTTTGATTCCTCTCATTGGCAGAATGTTCATAGGGTGATGGCCAATGTTGTCCATTGAGGGAGCCCACTGTGGTTGACCAATGGTGCGGCGACTACAAAGTGTTGAACAGTGATGCCCCTGGGGTATCCATTCTGTGTCAGGTGATGTTGTCCACTGGGGCTCGTTGGGTGTTGGCAAGTGTTGCCTGCTGAGTCGTTAATGAAGCAGCCAATGGCACCCCAGGGAACCCCTGGGTAGTCAGTCACTGCAGGATAGCCCTGGTTAACCTGTCCTTCACCCCTCCCTCTCTCCTTGCCTAGGAGGTGCCAGCCCCTGCCAATGGCTCTGTGTGGGCACGCGGCATGTGCCCTGGATGGTGAGCTCTACGTGTCGGGTGGGTGTGATGAAGCATACCAGTGTCAGGCATCCTTGCTCCGCTATGTCCCAGGTGCACCTGTCACACTCCTGGCACCCATGAATGGCCAGCGAGCTGGCCACGTCATGGAGGAGGCGGGTGGGCAGCTCTACGTGGCCGGGGGCCTGTGTCAGCGGGCTGGGCAGACTGGCTACAGGGACCAGCTGACTTTTGAGGTCTACAGCCCCAAGCAGAACATCTGGGTCCTCCTCAGCCCCCTGCCCCGTGCACATGTAGTTGGGGGTGCAGCTGTACTGGGAGGGGAACTGCTTGTACTGGGAGGGTACAGTCATGAGACCTACCAGGACACGCACTTGATCCATGCCTACCAGCCGGGTACCCGGCGCTGGATCACCCGGGGCACCTTGCCCCATGCCTATACTGACCTACAAGCCTGTGTTCTCACTTTACCCCCTGCCTTGCGTGGCCCCAGCTGCCTTAAGGACCCCTTGAGATCAACTGAAACTCCCAATAATACCTAGGGTATACTTAGCTTAAAAACTCTGCACCCCATACTGGGATACCCAGGTAGCATCCATGGGTACCTCTATGGGACAAAAGTGTCCAGACCCGTCTCCCAGAGTGGGTTCCTCCTGTGGTTTCCAGCAACCCTTCACCCTTAAGGTACATGACCTAGACTGTAGTGAACCTGTGGAACATAGAGATTTCCCACACTGTAGCACTGTGCCTCCAGGAATACTCAGTCTTCTTTGTCTGAGCCCTTCACTGGGAGCTGGGAATCCCCCAATTTCCCCCCCACCTGGTTTGAATAAAAATGCTTCCTGAATTGTCTGTCTGGGTCTTGTTGTTTCTGGTGGGAAACCCAGACATCCAGGTGCTTCTCACAAGGAACAGGAGGAGAGCAGGAGGGCAGTGATCTGGGTGTCCTGGGTGGGTGGTGCTGGGCGCTGGGGCTCTGTGTGCCTGTGTTCACTGGGCATGAGGGTGTATGTGTTTGTCTCAGGACTGAGAGGGATCTTGGGGTGCATAGGAGATCCTGAGGGAATAGAGTCCTGCGAGTGCCAGGATTTGGGCGGGTTGATGGTGGGGTTGATAGAGTACAATAGGGGGTCCTGGGGGTGTACTAGTTTGAAAACAAACCAGTGGGAGGCACCAAGTCAGAATAACAATTTAATGGAAATTAAAGAAAAGGGGAAAAAAAGGTAAAAGAAAACACTGTCAAACTGACAGAGTCAAGGTACAACCTGACACCCTGTTAGGCAGGGTGGTGGTAGCAGTCTGGTAGAATGGTGGCTGCAGTCCTCTGAAGCAGTGATCCTGTAGTAAAACAGTCTGCTCTTCCTCAGGAAGTCCAATGGTGGCTGTGTAGCTCCTGTCCTCTGGAAATCCAGTGGGAAGCCGGTGTCTCTGGTGTTCAGCCTCAGATTATATCCACGATGGGATGCTTGGTTCCTCCCTCTGGGTGGAGCATCTCACAATGGGGTAACGAGTCATGAGGCCAAGTGTTGATTAGGCTCATTAACAGAAGATAGTCCGGAGGGAGTTATCTCTGAGTCAGGTGGCAGGACAATGATGGGCAATTAACAGCAAGATAGTCTGGGGGGGAGGAGGCAAGGCAACACTGCCCCACCTGGTTTCAACAGCTGATGGGAATGGTAATAGAATACACTACAACCCAGGACAGGGGGCTTTGGTGTTCCTAGGTGGTTTTGAGAGGTCTTGGATTCCTGGAGTGACCTGGAGAGCTTGTTCTGTGGAGAGATGGGAGAATTCCAGGGAGGAGTTGAAAGGAGAGGCAAGGGTAACGGGATTCTGAGAAATACTGGGGTACCAGTAGTGCCTGTAGGGAGGGAACTGGGTGGCTTCAGATGTGTAGAGGAAGGTGAAAAACTGTAGTCTAATGAGTTCTGAAGAGAAGGGGATAATCACTTCCCTTGGCCTGCTGGCCCTGTCTCTGTTAACCCAGTCCAGGTTTTGTTGCCCTCCCTTTGCTGCCAGGTGCACTGCTGGACCTTGTTCACCTTTTGGTCCATCAAGATACACAGATCTTCTTCCACAGCTCTGCTCCCCAGATGTCTGCCCCCCACTGTTGGGGCCTTCAGACTGTGCCAGCACTGGAGCTGCTTGCCTCATCGTTGTCCCAGGAAACAGGGATAGAAAGGATGGTGTGGTAAGACAGCACCAACAGATGGACAAGTGCCCACTTACAAAAGCAGTATGTCCATGTCCATGGACACACTTGCACACCAGACCTTCACCAGCAGACACACTCATGCTGGCCAAGCACAGGCATACGTTCCCACCTGTGAACCCAGTAGTTAACCTGGCAGAAGGCCATGCTGACTCAGCAGTTTGACAATACATTTGGGGCAATTAGAACTGGAACTGCGTTTCAGGCTGGAAAAGTGATTCATAAGATCCTTGAATGGTGCATTTGTGCACCATTGCTGGGGCGAGCCATTCAACCCCCCACCAATGGTGACTGTTGTCTGCTTCTTACACCTCCCAAAATGTTTGAGTGACATCTAGACAAGTAGTCGCAAAGTTTGGCCATCTCCTGAGTGCTTTGTCCCAGTGTAATCCCTTACAAGTCACATCCGTTGCCCTTCAAAGCCTCCCACCCTACTCCCCAGTACCCAGCCATCCCATAATTGGTCATGCAGAGGCATCAACACTTGCACTTTCCTTATTACCTGCCAGTGGGATGCTTTTCCCATGTGATTCCATACCACAGGGAAGAAGCGCACATTTGGGGCAAAAGTCAGGAATAGAAGTGTGCAGTTTTGGATGCCAAAATACAAGAAGGACCCAAAGCTATTAAAGAGTAACGCAGTTCTGTGGTCCCTGCACGAGCTCTGGCGTGCCCTCGGTCAGAGAGAGTCCAGCTGCGTTACTTCTGTGCCTCGCAGAAGCGACTTCGGCATCAGGAAAAGTGCTGCTGGCTGAGCTCACTGGCTTCTTTGCAGAGGAGACACGGCAGGAGCTGATGATATCGGCTCATGTTAGTTCGGAGACAAAGGAAAAGAGAGGCTGTTCGGGTCTGGCTTCTAACAGGTTTATTGTTAGAAGTTTCACAACCCAAACAAGCTCGGAAGGGATGGAATACGATGAGATTCCCCTCCTCCCTCCCCGAGGCTTGTCCTCAGTTTTATAGGGAGTTTGAAAACCACGGTGAAAGGGGAAAACAACCAATGAGTTACAAGCCAGGGGGAGGATGCAATTGAACAAGAACCACTGTGGTAAACCGAGAGGCGAGAGTTGTAACAGAACCAATGATCGACCGAGTAACCGAGAATTTTCCCGAACCGGGGGAGGCGGCTTGGACCCGGGCACCGCCCAGGGGGTGCAGCTTAGGCTTCTGAGCCGCCCCTCGACCCCTCTGAGTCTGCCTCTTGGGGAAACTCGATCCAGGGGAGGGGCTGGGATTGATTGGCATTACACAGCCCCAGCCCCGCAGTGGGCTGGGTCGTAGCAACAAAGGAGTATCCAAAAGAGGCTGCAGAGATGGGGAAGGGTCTAAAGCGGAAGGGTTTGAGTAGCAGTTGACGGCACTTGACTTATTTAGCCTAGAGTACATTGAGGGAGACAATTCAGCCTAGAGTACTCATCAGGGAGACCTTCCCTGAAGGGAGGCAGAGGGGCAGCTCTGATCTCTGCTCTCTGGGACCAGAGACAGGACCCCAGGGACGGCTGGAGCTGTGTTATGGGGGCATCCCAACGGATGAATATTAGGAAAAAGTTCTTCCCCCAGAGGGTGGTCAGGAAATGAACAGTCTCCTCAGGGAATGGCACAGCTCCAAGGCTGCCAGAGCTCCATGAGCATTTAGACAATGCTCTCAGGCACAGAGTGGGATTGCTGGGGTGTCTGTGCAGGGCCAGGAGTTGGACTTGATCCTCAAGGGTCCCTGCCAACTCAGGATATTCTAGGATTCTGGGATTCCATGGACTTTTCTCCTCTGTCTTCACTACTCCATATACTGAAGACAAATTTCTCATTCACTGTGCCCTGCCAGGACTGTGGCAGGTCCAATGAAATTAAACCATCACCCCTTTGAAATTCAGGCATAGAATATTTATTATGTGATTAAGAACCTGGCACTGAGTGGAAAGTGTATTGCATCTTTGTGTGCATCGTTTGAACAGAAGCAGTTGCGACAGAGCACAACGTAAGTTCCGCTTGCCCTCACTCACTCCAAAACCAGGCAGTGGCAGCCCCAGACTATCACTGACCAGTTTAGGACATTATCTTCCTCTGCCAAATACCCAAGTAATTATTTTAGCTCTGGAAACCTCAGGAGGTTGGAGAATACTAGAGCAAGGAGCTGGATGGCTTCCCCTAGGCAAGTAGATCTTTCCCTTGTAAAATAAGGCATGTGAAGCAGAGCCATGACTCTCGATCTCTTTCTCTGAGTGTACAGAAACATTTACATGGTGTTACCCGCATATTTCACTCTGACATCACCGATGGCTTCAACACCCCTGTCCAGGCTGTAAGCAGATGGGGTCCTCCGGAATCCAAGGTCTGTGACCATCAGCTTCCTGGAGGAAGGCTTGACTGATGTGTGCAGAGGACTGTGGTGAACCCACAACTCCTTTGTGGTGCAAAAGGAGTAACTTGCAGGAGGACTGTGTTGTATCCCCAGATCTTTAACTGTGCAGTAGGTAACCTCAGGACACAATTCCACTTCCTTGATTGTACAGAATGTGGGGCGCTGGAGGGGGATTTTGAAGCTGCTGAGATGGATCATAGGGCTTCCTGTTGACTCCCTCCATTCCAGCAGTGGATACTGCACCTCTTGGGTCTGCAGGGACTGGTGCCAAGAGGGTTGTCCCAGCAGACACATCCATGCCAGCCAACCTGCTAGAGCCAGCATGGTCAGGACCAGCAGAGCCAAGGATGCCAGGTAGAGCACCCAGTGCAACAGGCAGCAGTGCCTCAGCACCCACTGCCCCCACTGTGGACCCTCCCCACCTGCCTGCAAACGCAGCACAGGTACAGCCCGTCCTGGGATGGAGCATGGGCAGAAAGGAGGAGGAGAAGATAGGGGGGAACATGCAGGATAGGTGAAGGGTGTGGTGTCCAGGGGAGGTGGTAGTGTTGGGACATGAGTGGAAAGCATGGTGTTGGCCGACATCAGAGGAGGAGATGGAGGTCTGGCAATGGAAGAGGCCTCTAGCATGGCAGTAGAAGGCACTGCTGTGGAAGTGGTGGGAAATGTGCCGGTGGACCCCATGAGACTGGCATAGGTTGTGCTGGTAGCAAGGGTGGTTTGGGGATGGCCACTGGTGCTAGCACGGCTGCTGCTCACAGTGGTTGGCAGTGAGGTGGCAGAGTCAAGGGTGGCAGATCTCTGCAGGGTGATGGTGGTAGTATCAGAGAAAATGGTGGCAGTGCTGGGGGTCTGTGTGGGTGTCATGGTGGGACTGGCTGGTACAGGAGTGGTGGTGCTGGGAGCTCTGATGCTTGTCAGCACCGCAAGCAAAGTGCTTGGGCAAAGGGTGGAGGTACAAGGGGTGCTGAAGGAAGATCTGGTGAGGGGAGGTGTTTTGGTAGTGAGGGTAGGGAGGTAAGGTGAGGTAACAGCATAGGGCATGGTAGTGTGCTCTTTGGAGATGAATGGATGTGGGGGGAAGGTGGTCATGGTAGCTTTCTCTGCTGTTTCTTCCCCATAATTATATTCATCCCCTCCTTCCTCATCCACATCCCCCACAATGCTGCAGTTGAGCTTGAAGTGAATGATTGGCTTCTGCCTATGCTCAGCAGGGCTGTGGCACAGTACCTTCTCGGGTGCGACCTCCACCTTTGTTTCCTCCAGGCCCCGCTCTGGCTGATAAACAACGTCAGCATTCTGCCGGATCCAGGTCTGGAGGTAGTGCAGGTCACAGTCACAATGCCAGGGGTTCTCAGTGAGGAAAACATACATGAAGAGGCGCCCCTTTGGGAAGAAGTCAGTGGGCAGGGTCTGCAGCTGGTTGCCCGAGAGCCAGAGGGTCTCCAACATCTGCAGGTCCTGCAGCAATTCCTTGGGTAGCTCCTTCAGGAGGTTGTCTGAGAGGTCCAACTCCTTGAGTGCCCTCAGCCCTGCAAAGGCCTCCTGGGGAAGCTGCTGCATCTTGTTCCCTCGCAAGTCCAGGTCCTGCAGCTGTGGCACTGTGTGGAAAGCCCTCGGGGCCAGCGTCTCCAGGCTGTTGTGGGCCACAGCCAGGTGGGTAAGCGCAGGCAGGCCCTCCAGGACAGGAAGGACCCCCAGTGCGTTGTGGGAGAGGATCAGCTCCTTCAGGGATGGCAGCAGGGCCCCAGTGTGCAGAGCCACCAGCCCATTTTTGGCCAGGTCGACGTCCTGAAGCCGGGTGAGGGGCAGGAAGGCGGCGGTGGAGAGGGACTCCAGGCAATTGTCGCTGAGCAGCAGGATGCCTGTGTCCGCAGGCAGGTCTGGGGGCACTGCGCGGAGAGCTTGCCCTGTGCAGTTCACCTCCAGGAGGTCCTTGACCTTGTTCATCTCTGAGGGGCAGGGCTGGGCTGGGGGCAGCAGGGCCAGGAGGGTGACCAGGGTCAGGGCAGGAACCTGCATGGCCTGGAGGGGGGAGAACCGAGGGGTGTGGGTGCAAGCAGGCATGCACCTACACGTTGCCTTTTTCCTGCGCAAGCACCATTTGCAGCAGAACTGGCATCCCCTGCCAGACCCTCTGGCACCCTCTGAGCTTTGCAGCTCCTCCCTGGGATGGGGGAAGAGAGGGATGAATCCCACACCTACTGCAATCTTGGCCCTTTTTCTCACCTTGTTCTCTTCCATAGCGGGGAGAACCTGACTCATGGGCCCCTTCACAGCAACGCCTTCTCCCCTGGAGCAGCATTGCTGCCCTTGCCACTGTAAAAGCCATCCCTCTGCAGTGTTTGTGTCCCAGTGTACCCACACCCAGCTCAACCCAGACAAATTGTGTGCTGGAAGAATCTCCCTGAATATGCTCTTACCCAGCACCAGCCGAGCCCTCTGCTAGATTTGGAGGGCAGGAGCATGAATCATGTGAAAGAAACTTCCCGTGCACAGATGTGACTTCCATGAACATCCAGGCCCCTGTGAACACTGTGACTCACCTGTGAAACTTCCAGCGTTTGCTCTCCTGCTGCTCTGCCTCCTCCTGCTCACGGCCCAGGCAGTGCTTTGGGACAATGCTAGCGGGGAGCTGCTCAGCCCTCTATCAGCACCCACAGCTGTGGGAAGGGAGCTGTGGTTTCCTGAGCAGCCAAGCCTATCTCCTGTCCTTTCGCACAGCCCTCGCTTTGGCTGCACCATCACATCACTATCTCTCTTTGCAAAATGTCAACAAGGATCAGCAAGCATTGCCCCAGAAGCAAATGGTTGAGGCCCACTGCAGCCTGCACTGGATCCTGCTTGTTCTGCTGCTCAAGCCAGTTTTCCCCTTAGGATTTGCAGGAGCGCTCGCAGAAAATAATTCCTTTGGCTTCTGGAGAGGAAATGGGCAGGAACATTGGCCACAGCTTCTGAGAAGGGGCTGAGGTGGTAGTAAAATGACTCTACGCCCATGATGCTGGCGAAGCCCTTGCATCTGGATGCAGTCCCATCTGGACCAGGATGCCTTGAGGCTCACGACATCTCTTGCTGTCTGTGATAGGAGTGGGATAGACTGAGGCTCTCCTCCCCCAGCAACTGTAGTTTAAGGCCCTCTTTTCCAGCTTGACAAGCCTGTGAGTGAAGATGCTCGTTGACTTTTCCGACAGATGGACTCCATCTGCCCCCAATAGACCAGGTTGTTCAAAGCAAGTCCATGGGTCTAAGTAGCCAAACCCCTGGCTGTGGCACCAGTCCTGTAACCATTTGTTGAGTCCCCTGATTCTACTGGCTCTTTCAAACCCCTTCCCTTTTACCAGGAAGACTGATGAAAAAACTACCGGTGCTCCAAAGTCAGCAGCTACTGCTGCTCCCAGGGCTCTGTAATCCTTCCTGATGCTGCTCAGACTGCTCTTGACTCTGCCACTGGCACCCACATGAAACAATAGCAGCAGGTAATGGTGGACGGACAAGGCATGGTAGTTTCTTAGTGACATCTCTGATACGAGTCCATGGTAAGCAGCGTAATCCACAGAATGCAACAGGCCAGTAAATAGCGCCTCCATACCTCTCTGAAGAGTTTCCTCCTACTATTACCCTCTTCTTAGTTGTGCAGATTGTTATATGGGGAGCAGTTTATGCTGCCTTACTGGTTGTTATATGGAGAGTAGATGGGGCTGCCTTACTCACCTCCAGTGCCTCTTCTGCTGGGTCTTTCCTGCAGACCACTGAAAGGTTCTGCAAGGGCACCTCTGTCTTCTGGAAAGGTTCTGCAAGACCACCTCTGGCTTTGGGGGAAGTCCTTGCTGTTCCAAGTCTCCATTCTTCCACATTGGCCCTCCTCCCTTCTGTGTGTGTTCTCTTGGTCCTCTTCCCTTCTATGTGTGTCACTGGGGGAGTCTCTTGCTGTTTGGCTTTGGGCTGTGGGTCTACTGCAAACTGGGCTTGGAACAAGCAGACTTTCTCCTTCCTGGGAAAGAACTCCTTCTCAGACTCCCTGAAACTATACAGCCGTCTCACTGCCTCTTGCCTTTCTCAGCTGCTTGTCACAGGTGGTCCTCCACCTGGGCACACCTTTTGCAGGTAGGTCTGCTGCCTGTCCCTGCCCTAGAGAAAGATTCAGTCACTTCCTGCAGTGAGAGATCTGCACTGCAGCCTCTCGATTTGGCAGCTCTATCTGGATGGAGGCATTGGCAGTAGCCAGGGCAGATGGCGCAGACGTCCACGTTGGAGTTGCAGGCTTTGCTCTCAAAGTAGTGCCCACCATTCTGCCTTGGGAGTCAGGTAGGAGGAATGTCTTCAACCTGTGCAGATGGTCACACAACATGCCTGGTTGCTGGAAGACAGAGCTTTGATGCAAGTTATGAATGGTATGTGCAATGATAACTGCATTGGGGTACTCATCTGCAGAGGCATTTCCCTCTGCCGTGGAATCTTAATCTATAATGGTACCTGCAGAAGAAATGGAGTCTGAAATGATACCTACATTTACAACAGTAATTGCAGTGGCATCTGTGTTTGCCTACAAGACATGAGTTACTTAATCTTGGAATATAAATGGTTCTTAATAATATTCTTGCCCTCTTTTAATTTTATTTTTCTTTTTTTCATTCTCCCTTGTCCAAACAAAGAAAACATGGACAGGGTCTTCGTGGATTGAGACAGGAGGTGTCATTTTAACTTGAACTGCTGATTCCCCAGGCTTTTTTGCTTCTTTTTACTTTTAATTTCTACAGTCAGATACACCTGTGTGCTCTGGCTGCTCCCTTTCCTAGACCCAATTGCTGGAAATTATGTAACTTTTCTAATTTTAAAATTAATGGTTTTAATTAACTTCTAATTATTAAAAAAATTAATCATAACCAGTATGTAATTTATAAGTAGTGTGTTAGTCTTAAATCACTTTTAGCCAGCGCTCAGCAAAGTTGTCATATGCTCCTTTTATGGGAACACAGCTTGGGAAAATAACTGAAATTTTACGTTTTGCTAAACTAACTCTGATACGCTTCAATGAAAAAAGCCTGGGAGAGAGAGATGTATTGTTGAAGCTGGACATCTAGAAAGCTGTCTTGGGGTGACAAAAAAATCCACAACAAATGCAGAACGTACGGACGACAAGGACCTTTTGCAGAAACCAGAAGATAAAGAGGAGACTAACAAAGACTCATATGTGTTGAAAAGTCCCTACTGGAGGAAAAAGGTACTAAAAAGACTAAAAATATGGACTAATTAGCATAAGAAGCAAGAAATCAACAGCCAATAGAAGATAGAATACTAATTAATGAGTTATGTAATTTAGAACCAATGAACATTAATTTCTTTGTTTGCTAACAAGGTATAAATAAGTAAAAAAGTTTTGTATCTATGTCTGTATGAAGGCTGGAATTTTGTTGGCCATACACACACCTCCAGACCAAGGATAAAGCAATGCCTTACTTGTTAACACTGAAAAGACTAAACACTAAAAAAACGTGTTAGAGGGGTTTATTTATCCTGACCGTGCTGGGGGATTTAGTAACACAAGGATAGCAGAGCGTGCTGACAAGTCACATTGGCTTGCCCCTGTTTTTTCTATTGCCTGGCTCACATGTGTTTGCCCACTGCTGTAGCAGTGGTGTCACTGCCAAAAGCAAGTGCAGAGTGTGTTCTCCGATGGGGTCTAGAGATACAAACGCTGGCTCCACTGCAGTTTGTTGGTGGCTCCTTATCCTCTTTTGCAAGAGAGTAGAGGAAGGCTGTAGCCAGGTCCATGTTGAAGCTGCTTGAGTGTCAGAGGCAATGAATGGATTTCTTTTGGGCCTGTTCAACAAATGCAGTATGCGCTGTGTATTCTAGTGATCATTTCAGCTGCAGCTGCTGCTAGGCCAGCCGCAGGCTGGAAGGGCATTGCTGGGTCTCTCCTCTCCACTGTGGTCTATGGTGTCTCCTCCTGCCATCTACCAGGAAAAAGAGCCTGTCTGAAGTCCCACACAGTCCTGTTGGGCTGTGTCAAGCCCTGGAGCCTTCTGCCCAGGCTGAGCTGCTGAGATGCCCTTAGCATCTCCCTGGGCAGTGAATGCTTGTGCACCCTTCCCCTGCAGCAGCGTCCCTCCTGGTTGATGTCTCTCCTGTACTACAGAGGAGGGGAATGTGGGTATGGAGGGAGGCAAACACCATCCATACATGGTGTGGTATTGTGTATATTTGGCCTGAGCAGTGCTGAGTCCTGGTGTGCTGTATGTGTACATCTGTAAAAATGTTGCTGGCTCCACAGAATTGTGCAATGCTATCGACACATGCGACAGGATCTGCAATGCTGTCTGCATATGGAATGCTATACGTAGCACTTCTTGTGTCCAACGCTCCAGTGCAGATAACATTGCAGATGTAGGTAGTATTGAAGGTTAAGTTATCATAGCAGACTATTGCAGAGGAGGATACCCACTGCAGAGGTATCATTGCAGATAAAGATACCATTACAGACCCCACTGAAAATGCAGATGCTATGTCAGATGCCATGTCAGATGCCAGTGTAGATGCAGAGCTGGCAGGGAAGACACCGGCCTGACTGAATAGAGAAATTTGGCTGGAACTCAGGGAGAAAAAGAGAGTTTATCACCTCTGAAAGAAAGGGCAGAGAACTCAGTAGGGCTACGAGGATGTTGTGAAGTTATGCAAAAAAGAAAGTTAGAAAGGTGAAAGCCCAGCTAGAAATTAATCTGGCCACTGCTGTAAGAGATAACAAAAAGTGTGTACAGATACATCCCCCTAATTAGTTGAGGCCCTTCAAGTGATCTTTCAAATGATCCTGACCTTCAAATATCAGCAATCTGGGCACACAGATGGGTCAGCACATTTGTTTTAGCACTCTTGTAAAGCCCTTGGCATGTTTTATCCCTAAATGATTTTTCTCTTTCCTTCACATTCCTTCCCTAAAAGAGGAAAATAAACCCAATGAGTAAAATCAGGGCATCTTGAGGTAGAGGGATTGTCCAGAAAAGGCATTTGCCTCCAGCAGCATGCAGGGAAACAGGAACCCCAACAGAGTGATAACCAGTCCCCATGGTAACCTCTTGCTCCTTTTATCCTGCCAGATGACACTGGCCAAGCCCCAGGCACCGGCAGGTATTTGCTGTGCACAGCTCCTCCAATGCTGAAACATGTTTAAAAAAACAATATACCCCCAGAGATTTTGTCTGCTCACCTTGAGCTGCGGGTAAGGATGATCTGATTTCCCCATTTCATTTCTATGTCTCAACAAAAAATGTTGCAAGATTCAGACTAGGGGAGAGCCCTGAAATCAAAGGGAGTTTTCAACTGCACATTTTTGCACAATTGCCTTAAACAAAACAGAGTTTGAATCTTGTTATTCCTTTCTGCCTGGAATAGTCCCATTCCTCGTCTGAAAGATACTGTAAGTCTGGCTGAGGACAGCCCAATTTTGAGCTTTCCTTGGAACAGTACCCCAAAAACTCACCAGCCCAGTATCAGATGTGTACTGAGGGAGCACAAAAGAAGGATGAGAGTGCACCCACATGCAGAAAGGATAATGCATACTTGTCCAGCACCTTCATGGAGACCACTGCCATGGCCTCCACAGAAGGGCACTGTCAATTCCAGTTTCCACCCACCACTGAGCTCTCTTGTGTTTGCACTATACTTTTAAAAGACATTTTAAGTTTTGTGTCTAATGGGAACCCCCTGGATAATTCTGGGTGCTGCCAGGAAACACCCCAGAACTTATTCCAGGTTGTCAGCACATCTGCAGTCAAGAGATGGAGCACCAGCCAGATCCACTGCCTCTGGGAATTCACAAAGTTGGTGTTCTACTGGTTTTGCAGCCTAATAGAATCAAAAGCAACTTAAGCCTGTAAGGAAAATTAATCCACAAATACCAGAACTTTATGTCCAAAAAGGAGGCAGAGGGGTCCTGTAACTTTATTCGAATAAAGGGAGAGCCCATGGGCATTTCTCATGGGGTCTCTCAAATTGTTAGAGGATGCAGCCTCCTTTTTATCCTAATTTCCCAACCGCGTTTCCCCCTCTCTTTCCCCGTTGGCTGAGGTACTTGAGAGGTACAGACTCCCCAAATCGCCTAATACAGACCCTCTTCTAATGTATACTCCTCCCCCCCCCCCCCTTATTTTCCTTGTGTCTCTGTTCTTTTTCTCTAAATCCAGGGATTTAGCATGGTCTTGAGTGAGTAACAGTCTGTGTCAATTAATGGAATTCCTATGGAATTTATGGTTTCTCCCATTGCTTCTTTCACCTATCAATATCTGGCTTTATCTACCATCAGGCCCACAGTTTGTAAAGACACCTCCATCTCATTCCTTTCAAGCCAAGGTGGTGACTCTCCTTTACTGACTTTTGAGAAAAAAGCTCATGTCTTCACAAACAATTTGGTGCTAAGGTCTTTGAAGGGGGTCTTAATGTCTCTACTGACTTCAAGCAGCAGGTTTGTTACAGAGCCCGGGGAGCTCGGCTCCTGAAACAGACGAGTGGGTCTGCACAGGCCTGAACTTCTGAACTTTGGGATAAAATGCCAGCTTCAAGGGGGACTGTGGTGGGCGGTTCGGGAAGGCTGCACCTTCCTGGTACCTCAGCCAATGGGGAAAGGAAGAGGGCAACCTGCGGCCGGGAGTGCAGGATAAAAGGAGGCTGCGCCCTCCGAGACCTGGAGAGAGAAAACCCCGCGGGCGTGTGCCCCAGTGCACTCTCTCCCTTTATTCGAATAAAGTTGCAGGACTCCTGTCTCCTTTTTGGACATAAACCTCTGGCGTTTGTGGATTTTCCTGACACTTTTGACAGCATTTTCCTCTTGGCATTCAAACCATTTTTAAAGAAAGATGTGAGAAGTACATTTTATAATGTTGGCTTTTGCAGATGTGTTGTGCATTGTAATGTTGGGTCTGTGAGAGTGGTTTTGTTGTTATGTGCATTTTATTGTTGGTTCTGTGGGAGTGGTTTTGTTGTTATGAGGGAAGGGGACCGAGTGTTGACTTTCACTGGGGCTTAGATCTATTTTTAACACAAACTTTGTATTGAGATAGGGGGGATTACTGTAATTGGATAACCTAACCAGTGAGGGAATCGAAACCTATTGAATGTATCGAAATGTAACAACTGCCCTCAACGAAGACAACTGCACATGCTCTAAAAAGGCGGGACAGGGGAGGACTTATGTTAACTAGTTCAAAAAGGATTTTAATATGAAAAATGGTTTATAAATATGTAATTAGCTGATGCAATACCCAGGGGTATATAAGGGGGGTTTGCCACTGTGAATCAGGGGGATGGGAAGCAGGAGAATTAGTTTGTTAGGAACAATGCATCCAGCTTGGTCAGCATACCAGGGCAGGAAGAAAAGATAAGAGACCACTGATAAGGGCAGAGGGAGTCTCAGACAGACATCCTGCCTCATCCCAAAACTAGCTCAAACCAGTCTCGAAGCTTAAACCCAGGCCAGGGGTACAAAAGAGCATGCGTAGGGAAGAAAGGTGAAAAGTTCAGGATGATGAAGATTCCTGACTTCATCAAAAAGACCCTCGGAAGACCCCTACCAAAGCCACCAAACCACACTACGCAAGCGCAACGCGGATGTAAATGACTTTTGGGTTCATTATAATACGAAGCGAGGCTGGGCGGGGCTAGGTGATGAATATGTATAGGCGTGTTGCGAAACTTAATGAATATGGAACTTGTAACCCCATAAATACCGAGCTGAATGCAGCTATAGACACGCATGGCTTTGAAGGAGCGATCCCCCGTGCGTCCCAGCTGGAAATAAACATACCTACTTTACTACTTATTTAGTAGTGGAGTTCTGTCTGCTCTTCAACTGTTGACTGTGTGCCTCTGGCTGTAGCTATGCACCCAGCGCTGTTACCTTTGGCCTTGTTGACTTTGTCCCTTATTAAATCTTTCAAATTTTGATAAAGAGTGAGTTCTATTTCTCATGAAGATAAATATTTTGCTGCTTGTATTTGTTTATCAAACCTGAAGATTTATTGAAAAGTGGTGCTGAATCGCCCCAAAGCAGGCCAGGAGACACTTCAGAGACAGTCAGAGAAGCGGGTATTTGCTTTATTCGGCGCTGGGTGTGTGGGGGATCACTCCTCCTAACGCACACACACGGCACTTCCTACAACACAATATTATGTGTAAAATTCATGAATAGTCATCACATTCCTTGGGATAGGAGTGGTTATACAAATGACTTCTCGAAAGTCATTAATATCATTAGTAGACGTGCCACGCATGCGCTGTGTACCCAGGTGGTCGCACTGAGGAAGGCTCCTCTTCTTCCTCGGGGGTCTTTCTGATAAAGATCAGTAGTCTTTGTCACAATGCACTTTTTACCTTTCTTTCTGGAGCATGCACAGTTCTTCACTGGATGATTCAGCGATCTCTGTGCTGGTTTTCAAAAGATCCTGTTCCTCTTATCTTGACAAGATTAAGGTGAATCCTGCTGCTTAGGTTTTGTGATTAACATTTGCTGTCTCTTAATAGTTTATTCGTGCTTACATGAGTTAACTATGGATCATCCCTCTTCTCCATCCCCCCTTTTCCTTGATCATTTGTAATTCTTTACAAACCTTTCATGTCTTGAAAGTAAGTACCCTTCTCTATCTTGTTTCTAAGTTTGTGCTTTTGCCATTGAGCATAAGCATTGCGATTCCAAGTACATAAAATCGTACAACAATAACTACTTATGCAAACAGTAAATAACAATGCAATTATACAAATAACTATTATGAACAATTGTTTAAGCCAGGATAAGTTGGGCAACCATGGTGGAAGTTTGTCCTATACCTCTTTAAACCCCCAAGAAGTGTCGTCTAAGGTGATCTGATGCAATGTTTGTGTTTTGTCCAGAATTGTCTGCAAATCTGTTCCTATGCGTTTATTTAAATCAACATAACTGCAACAGCTTGTATTTATAACTGTACATACTCCTCTCTCTTTGGCATACAGCAAATCTAATGCAAGTCTATTCTATACAGCCAATTGTGAGATGCTCTTAATCTCAATTTGCTGTGCTCTTATGGCATCTGCACTGGCATTCATTATGGTTTCTACGGTAGTGGGAAGATTCACTATTGATTTCTCTAGCTCACTTGCTCCAAGGCTGGGTACAAACCATCTGGCAAAGCTCTGAAATCTAGTGGGCCTATCTTTCAAGTGTGGGAGACAGAGGAGTAGAAACTCCTGCAATTAAAGGAGGCTTTGATTTACAACCCTGGAAGAGACTAGGTCTGGCTTAATTGACAGAGATTTGTGGACTTTAAGCAAAAGGATTACAAACTTGTGTTCCTATCATTATAAGTAAAATTGTACACTGGGTGTTTTGGTGAAGGGTTTTAAAATATAATAGTGTGGTTTTATATAGTTTAAGTTAAGAATGTAGATGGCATAAGAGAGACATCTGTGTGTACGTGACATGAGAAGTTATTGGTCAAGACATAGCTGCATTGCAGTGAGAAGTGCCACGGGTGATAGGTCATTAATCTAAAACAAAGTGTCATTTTAACTATCTATTGGATTAGAAAATTATAAATTACGATGTAACCCTAGATCTTGTGACTAGTCGCCATTACTCGGAGGTGTTGTAAAATCTCACGCCTCGACTGATGCGTTTGTTATTTAAAACAATAAATTTGTGTAGTTGCATAGTCCCATCCCTTAAAGTTATTTTCCTCCGACACGTGAAAGCGCGAGAAATGGACAATCAAGGGGTTCAGCGTCCTCTTGGTCCTGCATACAAAAGTTTGGAGCAAGCCTTGTAGTTGAGAGACAACTTTAATGTGGGGAAATACTGGTCCTATGGCACAGCAGCCTTGCCACCCCAAGGGTAAAACTTTATAGGCGCTGTGTCCACATATCCAGTACCAACCCCGCCGTGTGGGCACTGGCCAACCCTTGGGCTTTGGTCCTTGTCTTGTTTGATTCTTATTCTACATGTTAGTCCCCCCACAGGTCTAAAAATCTGAGCAGTTGGGGTAGCTGCCTATAAATGTTAAGTTCCCGCATTTGGAGTCTGTCTTATTTCCTCCAGAGTTTTTGGTTATAGATTCCTCCCAGCACTGCAGCACGCAGGGTACCAGTGAGGAGTCATTTATTGGCTCCTCAAGCTCTAATTTCCACTGAAGTTGATCTAGGGATATGTTGACATAATGTGAAAGCCTGTTAGTACTAAGTGCAGCATAGATTTCTGTTGTATTAGGGAATGCTGCCCCAACCAGAGGAATGCCTCTAGCAGAATTTTCAGGCAGCTGGGAACATATCCAGCAATCAGATTAAAGTTCTCAACAACACCTTCGAGCAATTGAAGGTATGTATTCTGGTCCCATGCACCTGCCCCAGTTACCAACATTATCAGTATGGTCCAAATCATGTTGTGTTGATTTTTCGTAGTTGAAGGCGCAGAGGTCCTGTTCTTCGTGCTTCCCACTCTGGTTTTGGTGCAGGTTTGGTCCTGATATAAAGGATCCAGGTCGGTTTTCCTTGTACTTTAATTGCTGTATGAGTGGTCAGCAGTGTCTGATAAGGTCCATCCCATTTTTCCTGAAGTGGATCCCCTGAAAGAGAATTAACAGAAACCCAATCCCCTGGTTTCACATTATGAAAGGCTTTATCAGGTGGTGGCGGTTGACAATTAACAACTGTAGTCCGTATTGATTGTAATTTTTGACCTAAATGCTTTACATAATCTATTAGGTAGCTTTGCCCTACCAGAGCCACACTGTCATTGTGAATCACGTTTGTTCCATAGGGCCTTCCATACAGAATTTCAAAGGGACTTAGTTTTTCCTTAAGCTGTGGTTTTAGCCTAATTCTTAGCAAAGCCATGGGCAGAGCCTGATACCAATAGAAATTAGTTTCCTGGCAAATTTTGGCTAATTGTTGTTTTATTAAGTGATTCATCTTTTCTACTTGTCCACTTGCCTGAAGCCTGTATGCTGTATGTAACTGCCAATGTATACCCAGTAGACGACTCACTCATTGCACTACCTGGGCTACAAAGTGTGATCTCCTATCAGAATTTATTTCTCTGGGTACCCCAAATCGTGGAATAATTTCTTGTACTAAAGCTTTAACAATTTCTCTAGCCTTGTTTTTTCTACAAGGGAAAGCTTCTGGCCAACCTGAAAAAGTATTTGTGACAGCTAAAAGATACCTGTATCCCCGTTTTCTAGGTAATTCAGAAAAGTCAATTTGCCACACATCCCCTGGTAAGGCTTTTTTAGGGATAGTCCCTGTGTTTAACCTAACAGTGGTATTAGGGTTGTTTTTAAGACAGATTTCACAAGTGGAAGTTATGTCCTCAATTGTCTCTTTCAATTTTGGTGCTATCACTTTGTCCTTTAAGTGGTTATGCAGAGCATCAACTCCCCGGTGTGTCTTAGAATGTTCGCTTTGGATAAATAATTTTAACAGTTTTCTGGGTATGAGACCCTTTATTCTAGCCCACCCATCTGTTCTTACTTGTCCCTTTTCTTCTTGTATCCAATTTAAATCATCAGTGTTGTATGGTGGGGGTTTTTCACCCATAAGGATGCTAGAAGGGATTAGAGCTAGGGGTTGGAGCTGAACCCCACTGGCCACTGCCTTTGCTGTTTTGTCTGCCATAGCATTTCCCAGTTCAGGGATGGTGTTACCTTGTGAGTGTCTTTTACAATGCATTATAGCCACTTTTGAAGGTTTTGACACTGCTTCCAGCAAGTGTAAAATTTCAGTAGCATGCTTGATTTCTTTCTTCTGTGAGGTCAATAAACTTCTTTCTTTCCAAATAGCCCTGGGAGTGTGTACCACCCCAAAAGCATACCTTGAATCAGTCCAAATGTTGATAAGTTTTCCTTCAGCTAATACCAAGGCTCGAGTCAGAGCTATTACCTCAGCTTTTTGAGCTGATGTCCCCACAGGTGACAGATTTGCTTCAAGGACAGCGTCTGTGCTTGTAATTGCATAGCCAGCAAACTGCTTACCATTCTTGACATAGGTGCTTTCATCAGTGAACCAGTTGTCTGCATTTTCTAGTGGAGAGTCCTTTAGGTCCGGGTGGCTAGAGTAAACCACCTCCATGGTTTCAATGCAGTCATGTTGTACAGGCTCCTCAGCAGCCTTGCTCTGGAGGTAAGCTGCTGGATTGAAGATGTTAGCTACTTGGATAGTCACGTCCTCCGATTCTGTTAGGACAGCTTGATGGTTGAGAAAGCGAGATGGGGTTAACCAGTGATTTCCTTTCTGTGTGAGCCCTGCTGACACTGTATGTGAGACAAAAATGGTTATCTGCTGGCCCAGTGTGAACTTGAGGGCTTCCTCTATGTTCAGGGTCCCAGCTGCCACTGCACGTAGGCAGGCGGGCTATCTTTGGCTGACCACGTCCAGCTGCTTGGAGAAATAAGCCACTGGCCTTTTGTACAGTCCTAGCTTCTGTGCCAAAAGTTCCAGCACCAGTCCTTGCCTTTCATGTGAAAACAACAGAAAAGGTTTAGTGACAGCTGGTATGCCCAATGCCAGAGCTTGCATTAACTCATTTTTCAGAGTTATCAATGCATTATTAGTCTCTGGTGTCCAGCATAGGTGAGTTTCCCCAGTCTCTTTTAGGAGTTGGTATAAGAGTTTCACAATTAGTCCATAGCTGTAGATCCACAACCTACACCATCCTGTCATTCCCAGAAAAGTTCTCGGTTCTTTGATTGTAGTTGGCTGGAGCATTTGACAAATTGTCTCTTTCTTGTTATTTTCCAAGGCTCTCTCTCCTTCTGCCAGTTCATATTTCACTTTTTGGAGGACTAGCTGAGCCTTTTCAGGGGAGAGCCTATATCCGCTTAGTCCCAGAACATTTAAAAGACTTACAGCCCATTCCTTGCAATTTTCACGGGTTCTTGTTATTAGTAGGTCATCAATGTACTGCAGAAGTGTACCTTCCCAGAGTGGCGGTGTCCAGGCTTCCAGTTCTTTAGCTAATTGATCTCCAATTCTTGTGGGGCTATTTTTGGAATCCTTGTGGCAATAGGGTCCATGTAAGTTGGCTTTTTCTCCCTGTTCTGGGGTTTTCTCATTCAAATGCAAAAATTTCCTGACTGCTTTCAGCTAATGGCAGACAAAAGAAGGCATCCTTTAAATCTAGAACTGAAAACTACACCCAGTCACTTTGTAATTTTTTAAGTAAAGTGTAAGGATTGGCCACTATGGGATGCAGTGTTTTTGTTATTGCATTTATTGCCCTCAGGTCCTGAACCAATCTATAACTTCCATTTGGCTTTTGTACAGGTAGAATTGGGGTACTCCCTATTGGGGTAGGGAGACTTACACTCTCTTAACAACTCTCGATCAATAGATTTAGCAATTATTGGTTCTATTCTCACTCATGATTCTTGTCTTAGTGGATATTGTTTAACTGACACTGGTCGTGTGCCTTCTAGTAGTTCAATATTCACCAGGGAAGCCCATTTTGATCTCCCTGGAATTTCAACATCCCGTACTAGTGGGATCACTTGATCTGTTATTTCACTATCCATGGGTATTTCTCCTCTTTTAGGCAAATTTGCTAAACTTAAGGCCATAATTAATTTTTCCTCGGGAACCTGTAGTCTCATTCCTTGTTCTGTAAATTCTATTTTTGCTTCTAACCAAGTTAAGAGATCCCTGCCTAGCAGTGGCTTTGGTGAATTTGGAAGATATAAAAATTGATGCATTCTCATCGTTTTACTTAGTGTAAATTTTAAGGGTCTTAAAAAGTAGGGTTTTTCTGTTTTCCCCATGGCCCCAATAACTTGGACATAATCATTGCTTACAGGACTCAAAGTCTGATTCCGGACTGAGAATGTGGCTCCAGTATCTACCAAAAATTCCACCTCCCGTTCCCCTAGCCTAACTTTAACCAGTGGGTCTGCTAGGGAGGGACCTGCTGGTCCCCATCACTCATGGTACAGCTGTGCTACAGTCACTGGTCCCGGCAGCACTGATGATTCTGATGTCGTCGGAATCGTGGCACGATTCATAGGACAATTCTGCTTCCAGTGCCCGAGCTGGCCACACAGTAAACATTGGTTAGGGGCTGGGTATTGCTGTCTTTTCCCCCTAGGTGGAGGCCTCCTCCCCCCCCGGGGAATCTCGGTCCCCTAACCTGGGTGACCACGATCGTAAGGGGCTGTGCTCTGTTGTTATAAACTTTCCATGCCGCTGCTAAAAGGTTCTCTACGTTCCGGTTATCTGGTTCCCTGATCATTTGCAATTTTCTGCGTATATTTGGCTCTGACTGACCCATCAATAAGGATATTAACTGTTGCTGCCTGATTTCAGAAGCTGGATCCAGTGTAGCGTGCCTGCTCATACTATCTCTTAGCCTTTCCACAAATGAGCCTGGGGACTCAGTAGTTTCCTGGTGAATAGTGAATAACAATGACCAATTAACCGTTTTAGGTATAGTGTTTAGCAGTCCCCAGTGTATTAATTTCCTGTATCCAACCAAAACCGGATGTGTTTGTGGATCATTTGGGTCCCAATGTGGATCTGCTGTGGGGAAAATATTATCTACATTACCGTGTAATACCCCAGTAGCTATTTGTCCCTGCACATGTGTTCTTGCTGTGGATATTACAGCTGCTTTTTCTGTTTCAGTTAACTCTGATAGCATTAAGTCTATAACCTCCCAATCAACATCCTGATTTCTAACAACTAATTCAAACCTCTTTGCTACCTTTTCAGAGTCTTCTCTATACATTCTGGCTGCCTCCCTCCAGGTATCTAAATCCAGAGCTGTAAATGGTGCTTTAACTTTTGTTATTCCCCCGTCTGGCCCTACCACTTATCTGAGCAGTGCTATGAGCTTCTTCTTTACAGGGGTCTTGCTCCTAGTTCTGGATGATATTCCTGAGCTAGCCTCACTTGTCCGTCCCTTTGTCTCCACTACCCTCCAGGGATGTTAGGGATGCTGGGGACGTTGTCCCTGATGTTAGGGTGTCACCACTGTATTTCATTAACTCCTGAGTTTCTAAGGGATCCTGGTTTCCCTCAGTTTCGAGCTTTAAACATCTCTGCCCTATACTGCATGATGAGCAACACCTCTTCATGCGGCTTTTCCCTTTTGCCTCCTTTTCTAAAAGCAGGACCATTGAATCCTGGGGTGCCAAATTGATACCACACAATTTCTGCCACTCCGGTTTATGTCTTAAAGTAAAAAAACAATCCGTGTAGGAAATTTTATCCCATCTATTCTCCCTCCTTGAAACTAACATTAATTGTAGTAAGATGTTGTAGTTTAAAGTCCCATTTTCTGGCCACTTTTCACCATCATTTAATTTGTATAGTGGCCACCATTTGTTACAGTATTTAATTAAGGGGCTCTTTTCATAGTCCCTCTGGGGATTCCTCCTAGCTCTTTCTAGTGTGCCAATACACATCCCAGCGGACTCTTCTGGGTTATTTCCTTGCTTTCTGATGATCCCATTGCCTCCTTTGTCTGTTCCTCTCTTTTCTCTCCCTCTCTTCTCTCTTCCACGCAAGCCTTCCTGCATGTCTTCTCCCACTTTTCTTTCCAAGCTTTCTAAGTCTACACACTAAAGCCACAATAAATCTCTCACTATTCTCTGTCATTCTCCCCTTACTTTAACGTTACTTACACCCTCATTTTGGACACCACCCACTTCTCCTAGTACGATACCACTTTCTCTCACAATTAATACATGTACACAAAGTCCAAGCTTCACCACTGTTTCCACAGAATTTCAGAAGGGAAGTTATTAGAAAAGGGGTTGGGTGTCTGGGTGTTCTCAATTTAATGTCTAAAATCTCTCCTCTCCAGTGATACAATCCGCCTCCCTCCGGATAACAAGGTTGAACTCCAAACCAATAGTTTATATGATTTATACTCATTCACTAGCTGCCAATCACTTCACTTTTCACTGGCTGCTCCCGTCGCCGGGTTAGAAGATCAGTAGTTACTGAAGATCAGCAGTCTTCATCACAATGCACTTTTCATCTTTCTTTCTGGAGCATGTGCAGTCCTTTATAGAATGATTCAGCGGTTTCTGTGTTGGTCTCAAGTAAATTCTTGCTCCTCTTATCTTGACAAGATTAAGGCAAATCCTGCTTCTTAGGTTTTGTGATCAACATTTGCTGTCTCCCAATAGTTAACTGTGCTTGTATGAGTTAACTATTGATCAGTCTTATCAGTGTGTTGAGATGATAAAAGCTCGAAGTTACATATAAAATTTGGCTTTAGATTTGTAAAGTGATTCTTTGAAGTGCCATGTAATTACATATTAATATCCATTTTTATGAACTAATGTTTTTTTCTGAATTTTTGTTGTTTTCAGAATACTCCAATGCTAATGCCCGGATCCTGAAGAATTCCGCAATGATCCTGAGGAGCATCCTGGCTGGTGCAGAGCAGAAGCTACGTGAGTATCCATGAAGCACTGGATTGCTTTTGAGAGTT
This sequence comes from Corvus kubaryi, assembly GCF_017639235.1. Taxonomy (NCBI): domain Eukaryota; kingdom Metazoa; phylum Chordata; class Aves; order Passeriformes; family Corvidae; genus Corvus; species Corvus kubaryi. Next base: position 55,616 of record NW_024581071.1, on the reverse strand, counting down.
TTCAGTGTGTGAACTTTTTGCATGGATATTAGTTTAAACAGGCATTCAGACTCCATCTTGTTAATTTTTGTTGTCGTGGGGTAGATTTTACTGTATCTGTCCCAAAGTAAACTTACATTTTTAGGCGGTTCAAACTTCAAAAATGGTGACTTTTAAGATGATTCTGAAAGAAGTAAGATGAGTGTGTCTTTACTAAGAGTCTGTGTAAACCTGCTTGCAGGTAAAACCAGAGACTGATAGATAAGAAAGGAATGTTGCCAACTGACAAAGAATTGTTGCTCAACTAAGGCCGTGTCAAGTTCCTGAATTTAAAGAAGAAGAACAAAAGAAAGGGAGGCGGGGATGAGCTGGGGTGTGTGTTTTGTCACATGTTAAGGGGTTGCGTAGTAAGCAATTCAAGATGTCCATGCCTCTCAAGTACCTCAGCCAATGGGGAGAGAGAGATGGTGATGCAGCCGGGAAAATAGGATTAAAAGGAGGCTTCGTCCTCCAGTAATTTGAGACACCTCAGGGGACTACCCCATGGTCTCTCCCTTTATTCAAATAAAGTTACAGGACTTCTCTGACTTCTCTGTCTCCTTTTTGGAGATAAACCTCTGGTGCTGTGATTTTTTCCACAGAATTCTGTTGGGTTTGGTCTTGAGGTTGATTTTGCTGAGAGCCAAGTTGGAGATCCTGTTTCCTCCATGTCTTGGTTTAAGACAATTTAAGAGGTGGATGCTCTCAAATTGCTTCCTCCCCTTACAGCTTGAATCAATCCCTTTCCACCAATAAGGAGAAATGAATACGAGCAGATACGTGTGAAAAAATAATAGTCTACTACCAAGCGAAACAGCAATGTGTAAAAATGAACAGTAATAGTCAATAGTTACAAAGTTGCTGAAATTTCAGGCACACAGAGAAACTCAAAATGGCAGAGTGACCCCTTCCCCCAGATGGTGCCCCCACAGCCGACTGCATGTGGGGAGACAAAGGGAGAAAGGCGGCAGCCATCCCTCTTATCACTCCAGCAGTGGCCCCCTCTGGCGGCTGGTACTCGGTCAAGGGCTAGAACTCGCGGAGGGATTTCCTCCTCTCCACAGAAGACAGCAAGTCAAGGCAAGGCAGCTGGGCTGGGGCAGGTCTGTGCCTGCTCCACTCCTCTCAGTGCGACGCTGCAGCTACAGACAGGTGTTGCAAAATTTAATCTGAAACAGTTTTTGATTGGGAAACGCAGCTTCTCGAGTTGCTACTTTTGCGAGTAGTGCCAACCAGCAAGAAACAAGAGGCAAACAGCGTGGCCAGTGAATCAGGGGGGATGGGGAAGCAGAGGTTAAATGATTTGCTAAGAAGTTGTTTGTTAAAAGCAATGCATACAGCTTGCTCAACACTTACTGTGCCTACCAAAGCAGGATGAGAAGATAGAAGGCTATTGATAAAGGGAAAGAATCTTGACCAAAGATCCTGTTTTGGACTTGGGCCAGGGACATAAAGAGCATGCACAGGGAAGAAAGGTGAAAAGTTCAGGATGAGGAAGACCCTTTACTTCATCTGAGGAAGACCCTTACTTCATCCCAGAGCTCCCTGCCCATGACCACCAGACAACACCGTGCAAGCGCAATGTGGATGTAAATGACTTTTGGGCTCACGAAGGGAGGCTAGGCGGGGCCCGGTAATGAATATGTATAGGTGTATTGGGAAACTCAATGAATATGGAACTTGTAACCCGATAAATACCAAGCTGAATTCAGCTGTCGGCACGCATGACTTTGGAGGAACTATCCCCCGTGAGTCCCAGTGCTGGAATAAACATACCTACTTTACTCCTTATTCCAGTAGTGGAGTTTTTCCGCGTATCACCAGAGAGAGAGAGACAGAACTCTCCCTGAGTGCTCCGACTTTAAAAAGCCCGGGCGCTGCCCAGCCCCAGCCCCTGTTCTGCTTTCTGGCCACAGCGTCTTACAGAGACAGTAACAATTTTTTTGGCACAGACAAGAATAACCTTTTGGGTTACCCAGGACACTCTACATGAAGACATTCCTTGTTGTTTGTGTTTGCTTTCACTGTGTTTATAGTAATTACAGGTACACAGTGTAGTAAGTATTTATTATTATAAATAATATATATATTATTGTTCCCATCTCAGAAGAGTCTGATTGTCAGTGTTCTACCATTTCTTGCATTTTGGGGAGGCAGGGGGATGGGGTATATGGCATGTATTCTTAAACCCCATACCTTGGGCTTTTGCATACTAGCTACAGAGGAAAGATTCATCCCTAAGTGAGTCCTGTTAGTTTCCTAAAGGGGCCCAAGGGATTATGGGGAGCACTAGTACTAGTTTGGCCTGTAATTAAGTTAAATTTCTTCATAATACCTTTTATGGGGCCTGTGTTTTGAATTTTTGCTGAGAACAGGGTTTATAGCACAGGGATATTTTAGTTAAAGTCCCCTCATTATTAGGGTCAGAATCTGAATCTGAATCCCAATGACAAAAAACCAAAAAACATTTTTTAAAAAGGTTTTAAAAATTAGAATCCAAACCACATTTTCAGTGTCCAAAGCGTTATTTTTCAGATTTAACCCTGAGATTTTCAGGCACAAACACTATTTATATGATGCAATCCTCAAAAAGAGGGAGAACCACATACTTTTTAAATCACCAGAACATGTGTTTGGGAGAACAAATAGTCAATTTAAAGTCTAAATCCACATCTTTAGACTACAAAATTACTAAAATTAGCTAAATTGCTGAAAAGCAATTTATAATTGCCAAGGTTTATGCTTTTAGAGTTCAAAGACACATTTGACACATTTAGACACATTTACAGGGTCCAAAACATTATTTTTAAGGCCCAAGGTCCAAAGCCTCATTTGTGAGTCCAAAGGCTCATTTTTGGCCCCAAACCTTCCTTTTTAGTTTTTCAAAGCCTCAATATCAGGGACCAAAGCCCCTCTTTAGAATTCAGTCTGCAATTTGGCCATCTCAAATCTTTCTTTTAAGACTCCAAAGACCCATTTCCTTATGAGTAAAGTAGGTCCTGAGAGACTATGGGGGGTAAGAGTGCTCATCCTTCCCTCTCTGTGATGGTGTGGGTGTTCCCTGTGTCACACTGGGAAGCATGTCAGCTCCAACAGTCTATCTGCAGGTGGCTCAGCTTCAATAGCTTTTTGGGCAAGCTGAAAAATTTCTGTGTACCAGCTGTGACACTTGAGACAGGGAGCTGCAGATTTTAGAGGCTGCAGAACATCTGTCAGAGCTTTCGCCACTGAGGATCAACCCACCAGCATGAGGTAGACCAAGATGGGCTTCTGGAAGAGGGTGGTGCCCACCTTCATGATGCCCAGTATCACCCCTAGAGGTACAGACATCTACAGACACCACAGGACTGTCGCCAGGACCCACCATGCAGCATTATGGGACACAACAGCTGTCCTGAGGGTGTCTCCATCCAGGGCTACAGACAGCAGTGACACACACGCCTGCCAATGCCCCACAGCCCAGGGTTGCTGGGAGAGTTGAGAGCTGGAAGGTGCAGAGCACAGCCTGGTTTTCCTCTGCTTTCCAGAGCAAATGGCTGCCTGGGACACAGTGGCTGGCTACATCCAACAACAGCTCTTGCTGTACAAGGTAGGACAACACTCATATCCTCCTCATCTGCACAGAGAAGTGGGGAGTCCCATAGCCCAGAAGCATAGCCTGCGGTTCCTCTTGCTCTCCTCAGAGAGCAAGAAACCCACCTCAAAAGGTCCCACTCCACTTTCAGGAGACCACCTCCAAAACTGAACATATTCAGGGATTGCTTCCACACAAAAGGCAACAGGATGGAAAGCTGTTGCTAGTACTTAGCTCCCCATGGTAACCTAAAGCTTCACTTCTTGGCAGTGAAGAATCACTAGGTTCTAAAGGGTCATTTGTACTATCTCACCTATTAACTTTTTTCATGCCTAAAGCCTTCATTTTAGGGCCACAACCCTCATTTCTGAGCTTCCCACCTGCTTTATATTACCTTTTATTGGCTGTAGGACCTGATTTGGAAGGTCCAAAGTTTCATTTGTAGGGTAAAGGCTCATCTGTAGAGTCCAAAGCCTTCTTTAGAAAGTCCAAAGGAACTTTCTGGGTTCCAAACCCTCTTTTTGGTTTCCATAGATCTCCTCTCTGGGACCAAAACAAATGAGGCCCTGGACCCTGCAGAGGTAGCTTTGGACCTTCCGAATAGAACCTGGAGCCTTCAAAGTGATGATCTGAGTCCTTCAGATGAGTATTGGGGTTTGTGCCTAAACAAGGTCGGGTTGGACTTAAACCAGGATGTTTTGGACCCTAAAAATGAAATTGTAGTTCCTAAAAACAAGACTAAAATACATGGATACCTAAGGAATGGCCTTAAAAATAGGGTTTCACACCCTAGAAATAATTTTCTTAGCTTCCAAATGAGGCTTTGTGCATGAAGAACATAAGGCTTTGAGCCCTCAGTGAGGAGTTTGCACCCTAAAATGAGGCTTTGGATTCTAATGTGCTCTCCTGAGAGGTGGATTCCAAAGAATCCTGGTGCTAAAAAGCCAGCAAGGATGAGAGAGCCACGGTGAGAGAGAAGCTGGGTGGGGGCTTAGCAGCCAGCCAAGGTTCACCCAGCACAGTTTCTGAAGGTGTTCCTTTGGTACTGCTAGTTCAGGGTCAGCCTGAAGCTGACCTTAAGGGCAGAGAAAATTCATTGGAAATGAACCCTAAGAGCCCAGGTGATTTGCTACGTAAGTCTCATGGACACATTCCAGTACCTGGGAAGAATGGAACAGAAACTCCCAGAACTGCCAGTGTGCCAGCCAAACCAGTGACCAGACTCATAGCCCTCAGCAGCCTTGAATTCCTCTGGCTGCTGCAGCTCCAGGAAGAGACAGGAGCTTGGCTGGTGGGTGAACCCTTTGCCAGGGGAGGTCCAATAACTTCTAGTTGTGAGAGGTACCCAGGTTGTGGTAGCCACAGGGTTCCCTGGACACAACAGGACATGCTCCCATGCAGCCTCGTGTCACAAAGGGGCAGAGATGTGGCACCTGTTCAGCCATTGTGACCTCACCTGCCCAGTGCTTGGTATCCTGAGGAGCAGACCAGCAAAGATTGAGCTGGTCTTCGGGATAACTCAGCTACTTTCTTTGCTACTTGCATGTCTGCATTTTTACAAGCATTCTTTGTCCTTGGCAGCGACTAAAAGCACCAACAAAATGATTCTGAGAGTTAAAGCTGTTCTGTGGGTGGCATTTCGATTTTTTTAATTTTCGAGCTACATTTATTTTCTTTCTCACCAGGAGATGGGATTAGTTCTGATCTGATCTTTCTGGAGGAGGATCTGTATCCTTTGTCATCCAGAACTTTTCCATCTGTTCCTGAGACAAGCAACGGCTGCAACGGGAAATAATTTCTGTAACAGCTTTGCCAGCAGCCTTGAACTTTGTGAATGCCCACAGACAACATGGCTGGTGCTTCATCCCTGAGTGTCAGTGTGCTAACAAACTAGAGTGAAATCTGGGGCGTTTCCTGAGAGCAGCCAGACTGACCCAGGTGATCTTGGTTAGACACATGAAAATGCATTTGGTCACTCTGTCACTAGTGCAGAAGACTTTGAAAGAGGACGTTGCTCATAGAAAGACTTGACACACATATGTACTTGCTTGTTCTTTTCACATTACAGTCAGGAAAAAGGAAGAGTTGAACTGATAATCCAAGGCTCTAGAGGGAAAGGAATGTAGCCTGAGGGCCAGAAATCAGAGTGGGAATTTGTTGGACTTTTGGCAGACTAAGCAGGGGAACAAACTATTTTCCAAAATTTTTCCATACCAGTAGATGTAAATGGGCTGCTGGGCTTTCCCCAGTGTTTCTGGGATGGTAGTTAGAGCTGTTGCCATCAGTGCTCCTGTAGAGAACTCAACATTTGAATGTGCTTTCAAGCAACAGTATTGTCACATCTCGTCAAATATAATTTCTCTGCAGTCATTGCTGAGGGAATGGCTCTGCCACAAAGGATCCTTTTCCCCCCAGAGGAGATTTGCATGGACTGGCAGCAAAGACAGAGACCTGGAGCAGGACTCTGCAACCTGGGCAGTACTTGCTATATCAACGTCATCCTACAGTGCCTGACATACACACCCCCTTTGGCCAACTACTTGCTCTCTCGTGACCATAGCCAGTTGTGTGAGTACTTCCAGGAATATCTCCTCGTAAATCTCTTGAGCACACTAAGGATTACAGAACTTGGAACTGTATTTAGGAGGACAGTAGCCCTTCTTTGTCAGTCCCATGAGCTTGTGTTCAAAGAAGAAGAAGAAAAAGCCACTTTTTCCATTGTGTGTGTCTACAGATGACACAAAATGTGTGTCCATCTTCAGGAAGGCACCTCTTTCTAGCCTGGTACCTCTGTGCCTGCAAGTTAAACCCTTATCGGACCAAAAACTTGTGACAATTTCTGAAGAACATTTTCCCTGCACTAAAATGTCCTGGGCTTGTTAGGACATTGTCATCTTGGGAGAAGAGGAGTGAAGACTATTCTTAAAGCTTCAAGAATACCACTAGGTTTCCTGGTGCTAGGGATGATGTGTTAACCTGAGGAGCTTTCCTCCCTCCCTCTTCAGGTCATCGGCAAGGCTTCTGCATGATGTGCGTCATGGAAGGGCACGTTAGGAAGGTCCTGCGTTCCTCAGCCAGTGTCATCTGGCCTAGGGCTGTTGTCAGGGACCTCAAATGTAAGTAATTTCAGATGCTTTGACAGGTTCTCTCCCCTTCTTGTAGGTGAGAACTACTAACTTCTTTCTTAGTCATAGGAGAAGAATTTGAGCCTGACATGGCCGGAGATGCCTATGAGTTCTTACGCTGTGCTCTTGAGGCCATGCAGAGAGCTTGTCTGAGTGGAAGCAGCGAGTAAGCATAAGTACCTTTTCCATGCTCCTGAGCCCACTGGACTCCTTGATGCGCTCCCATCAAGGAAAACCTATGCCCATGGCTTTCTAAGCTAAACTCTTGGAGGAGGGGATAACTCTGCCTTGCCATTTATTTCCAGTATAGACATCTCTTCTCAAACAACTACCATCATCCATCAAATATTTGGTGGCTTTCTCAAATCCAGAGGTATGTTTCCACGTCTATTGCTCTCCTTGGCATTGTTTCCACCCTTCTGTCTGTGATAAATGGCTGGTCCTATAACTGGCATAGTAGGTAAGATGAGCATAAACTGTCACCATCAATTAACTTTCTCCTTCACTCAGCATTTTGATTTTCCTTCCAGTCACATGCTTGAGGTGCCAAGCAGTTTCTGTTTCCTACAAGGCCTTCCTGCATGTCCTTTTGGATATCAAAGTAAGAGGGCTTGCAACTGTGCTTCAAGACATCCCAAGGCCCCTGTAGCTTTCCAGAACCAAAGCATTTGTCTTAAAAATGGATCCTGTGAGCACAAGGGAGCTTGGTAGTGGGTGGGAAGGGAAATGTACCTCCTTCTGCAGAGACCATGGCACCCCATTCTACAGAGGAAGCTCTTGATGGCCCCAGGAACCCCCGGGACAAAAAGGAAATGTTCAGCCAGCCTTCCTTCCTTCCTTCCTTCCTTCCTTCCTTCCTTCCTTCCTTCCTTCCTTCCTCCCTCCCTCCCTCCCTTCCTCCCTCCCTCCCT
>NW_024581071.1:3175-42988 GCF_017639235.1 Corvus kubaryi | reverse complement strand
GAGTACTTGGATCTTCGGCCATACATGTCTGACACAGCTGGAGAACCCCTCCTCTACTCCTTATATGCTCTCGTGGTGCACAGCGGTGACACCTGTCTTGATGGACACTTCTTCTGCTACACAAAGGTAAAGAGCAACTTCTCTCTTGATAGAGTAAAATGCATGCCGGGAAGACAAACTTCCTTGTCAGTGTTCCAGGTAGCCAAGGCTTTCGGGAGAGAAGGTCTCCTTCAGGGCTGATTGGGATTTGTTTTGGTGTACTCTTTGCTCAGCTGTTCTCTCTCTTTGGTATTATAAAGAAAACCTGCAGTTCCTTTCCAGAGATGGATGACTTTCTTTGCAGGCCAGCAATGGACTATGGTACAAGATGGATGATGAGTCTGTGGATAATTGTGGCATCCACACGGTTCTCAGGCAGCAAGCCTATTTGCTGTTCTATGCCAGGTAATAACCAGGGTCACGTGTTCAGAATAAGTTTCCTTTTCCTGGCTTTGCTGTCTGTCTTCTCATCCTCCTGGGTGTTTCTGTCATAGGAGACAATTTTTCTCTGTTTACTTCAGTGCTGTCAATTCTGAGCTATGCCATACCAGTCCTTGTCTTGCTGGGCTTTAGGGTTCTGGCCTATGTAAGCTGATCATTGTGTGCTCTCTGAAACTAGGTCATGTTGACTAGGTCATAGGACTTAAAGGGGCCTCCAGGAAAGATGGAGAGGGATTCTTTATCAGGGAATGCAGTGATAGGACAAGAGGGAAAAATTTCAAAGTGAAAGAGAGATTCAGATTGGTTATTAGAAAGAAACTATTCCATGTGAGGAGGGTGAGGCACTGGCAGATGTTGTCTACACGCTTCCCTAAGCTGTGGCTGCCCCATTCCTGGAAGTGTTCAAGGTCAGTCTGATTGGAGGCTGGAGCAACTTGTAGATGTCCCTGCTCATGGTAGAGGGGGTAGAACTAGATGGTGTGTATGGAACCCTCCAAACCAAACCTTTCTAGGATTCTGTGAAATGGAGGCTGTAGGGAAAATAGAGATGAGGACTTGCTCTGACAGGGGCAGACCTTGTGGGAAGACCCCCATCAGATTTTGCATTGGTGACCATGGTGAAATCTTCTCTCTGTTGTAGAAACCACTCCAAGAAAATGACCGAATCCCAGAGGAGCCTGCAAGGAATGCCCTAAACAGAGATCACTTTTTTTTTTCTCCAGGTGCTCTGATTTGAGAATGGGAGGAATGGTGGCTTCCTCTCTGACACCATCCTATGCCCATTCCTTCCTCAGTCAGTGGGGGACCAGCAGTGAGCAGGCGGGTTCTACAGCAACACACAGTCAATCTGGTAGTACTATGTCAATGCAGAGGACAAGTGCCAGGGAGAAGAGCCAGACTAGATCCCTGCAGTGGGGCAACGATCACTGCAGCTGGTTCATGAACAGCACTGACTCCAACAACTCAATAGGAAGGAAGAGAAAGAGAACTAGTCCTCCGGGTTGTGACCATGCTTTCAAGGATGGCACAACTTCAGGGCCCTTCAACAGAAGCTGTCAGTGGGCTCCTGCACCTAGTGCTGCTTCGGTGCAACACCTGGACCTGCTAGCACCGAATGCTAGCTCCAAGAGGGCTACTGCTCGGGAGCAGCCCCTGCTAAGGCAGAGAGAGCAGGGCAGATCACCACAGCAGGGCTATGATCTCCGCAGACGGTTTGTGGAGATCACAGACTACCACCAGTCAGCAAAGAGGAGGAGGAAACACTCATTTGGAACAAAGAGGCAGAAAAGCCAAAGCCAGAATTAAAACCCCTCATTATCCTTGCATGTATAATTTACAAGGTGCTTCCTCCTCTGTAGATTTTGGGGCAATTGGTGGAAATACCCTGTGTGGGATGTTTGTGTAATGGGATTTTGAAAGCTGCATGCTTGCATGTGCCCAACTGGCAATCTCTTCTTTTTAAATATGGAGTTCAATTCACTCGAAGGGACATGAACTGGATGAGCCAACAGTGACTGGAACTGAAAAAGGCTGGATGGTTGGGCCCTGAGGGTGCTGCTAAGTGCCACCAAGTCTAGGGTAGTGCCAGGAACAAACACTGTCTCCCAGGAATCAGCACTGGGATTGATCCTGGTTAACATTGTGATAAACGAGATAGCCCAATCAAAATTAATAGAGAAATAAAATTTATTATGCAGCTGAAATATTGGTCTCAAAAGCCAAGATTGAGAAAAGCAGCGCCAAGCCCGGGATCGGAGCTGGGTGAACATGCATAGATCTGACCTCTATCGCATCAGACCTCCCAAGTTCACGCCAGCTGCCTTGTCCAGGTTATTTGTATACAATTTTTGGGGAGTGTTCAAGTCCAGTCCATTCTTCTCATTCTTTAACATATTCATGAAGTTCTTCTTTCACAGTGCAAGGCTGGACAAAGGGTCTTCGAGATGTGACAAATTGCCCATCTTTGGTGATGAATTTGTCTGTCTTCGATTCCTGGAACCCTCAATGGAGTTCCCGGAATGTCCAATTCCTTATCAGCTGAGATGTAGATATCAGTGATCGAGTCATCATACTGTTAATGTCCCGGTGATAAGATCCAACCCCACCTGGGGTGGAATCCTCACCTATTGATTACTTCTGTGCTGAAAGAACTTCCTTTTCAACTGCTCCAGTGTTGTAAAATTTTCCTCTCAGCCAGGCTGGTGGGGGCATTTGAAACTCTGGCTCTGTATAGTTTTATTACAGTTCATTTTCACACATAACAGCACGAATTACAGACTTCATTTATAACAACATCTTCCTCAACTAACGGTCTGTCTTCTGGCGCAGAGGACATGCTCAGCAAGTTGGCACATGACAGCAAACTGGAAGAGTGGCACTTAGGCCAGGGGTTGTGCTGCTATCCCCAAGGGACTTGGGCAGGCTGGAGAGACGGGCTGACAGGGACCCCTTGCAGTTCAGAAAGGGAGGTGTAAAGGGTGCCGAGCACCAGCAGAGGCTATGGAGTGATCCCATAGAGGCTCCATCCTTGGACATGTTCCACAGCCCTCTGCACATGATCATGAAGAAGTGGCTGCAGGTGCCCCTGCTTGAGAAGGGGGCGTGGGAAAGCCTTGCCTTCACCCTCCAGGTGACCTACCTCCCAGGCTCAAGGTGTCAGAGATGCGTAAAATAGAATCCAGCCAGCAGTGCTGCTCCCCTAAGGTGACCATCAACAGCTCCACCAGGAAGCTGGAGCCTACGGAGAGCCTAGGCCAGGCCAGGCTCCTGGCAGGTGCTGTGCCCTCAGCAGAGCAGCCGTGAGTCACTGGACCCTAAAAATGCAGGTATGGGACCTAAAAGTAAGTGTTGGGTCCCTACAAAGGAGACTTTCATAGCATCATCAAATCACAGAATCACAGAACAGTAGGATCCTAGAATCCTAGATTGTTTTGGGTTGGAAGGAACCTTAAACATCATCTAGTTCAAACTCCCCTGTCATCGGCAGGGCACACTCTACTAGACCAGGTAGCTTCAAGCCCTGTCACACCAGGCCTTGAACACTTCCAGGGATGGGGCAGCCACGGCTGCTCTCAGCAACCTATGCCAGGGCCTCACCACCCTCTCCGGGAAGAATTTCTTCCCAAAATCTAATCTAAAGCTAATTTTCGTCTGTTTGAAACCATTACCTCTTGTCCTGTCACTCTGTACCCCTTTGTGCCATGTCACTCTCCAGCTCTCTTGGAGACTCTTTTGGGGCTGGAAGGTGCTAGAAGACCCTGCAGCCTTCTCTTCTCCAGCCTGAAACACCCAAACTCTCTAAGCCTGTCTTTTTGAGAGGTGCTCCAGCCCACTGAGCATCTTTGCTGCCTTCTCTGAAATGGAACCAGCAGGTCCATGTTCTTTCATGCCAGAAACAATGATTTAGGTTCTATAAATGAGGCAGAGCAGATGGGAAACCTGTTGATCCTCTGGCATTGGTTTTCCTCCTCACAGCAGGTGAAACTGGTGGATTTTGATGTCCCTTCTTTTACTGGCTTGGTCTTTTCCCAGGGTTCCGACTGGCCAGGGCTGCCCTGCAGGCTCCCCGGGCCGGAGAAAATAAAACCAAAAAGCTGCCAAAAGGATTAGATGGTGAAAAGCCTCCAGGCCAGGAGAATGAAAAAATCCGAAAACCACAGAAGCTTCTTGCCTAAATTGGCAAAAATTAAACCAGCAAAGGCAACAAAGTAACAATCAGTGTAGCCGCTGACCACGCCAGAGAGAGAGAGAGAGATTGAACAGAGCCCATGCCCAGGGTTCCAGGCTCTGGCCCTGCTCCTTGGTTCATCCTAAAAATAGTACAGACATTTCTGGGCATAAAGCAGATTATTAGGGAATAAAGTATCATCATAAAATCACACCAAGACGGTGTCAAATGAGGTTTGAATCCTCCAAATGAAACTGTGGGCCCTAAAAAAGGTCTGTGAGTAATAAAAGAGAGGATGGGAGTCTAGGAATGAGCATTCTGGCCCAAAAAGAGCGGCTTTATTTTGTGGGGGGGAGTCCCAAGTGCTGGAGAGCCGGCCAGATAAACGACGCAGACACCGATACGATTTGAGCATCGTTCTCTGCTTTATTGTTTACCTATACAAGCTTGTATCTACTTTGCAAAGATTCACACCCAGTCCCTCTAGATGGCCCCTTATCCGCGGGGGAGCCGACCAGTGGATAACTTTGCCAAGGACTTTCAGGGCTGCCTGCTGCCAGGTGCTTTCCAGGCTTGCCTGCAGCCAGGGGCCAGTTCAGGGGTTTTTCCTCAGCAACCCTGGGTTGTCCAATCTTTCCTGGGGTATCATATGCCCCTGTTCCACAAGGAATCCCTCTACAGCTTTACAAGAAAAGAATGTGTAAGATGCTACAAATGATCCTTTGGACCGTGCAAAGGAGGTAATCTCTGGCCTCAAGAAATGAACCTTTGTGCCGATTAGAGTGCTTTGGACACTCCAGAGGAATTTTTGAGCTGTAAAAGAGCACTTTGGACTCTTACAAATGAGAGTTTGGGTCTTCAAAATGAAACCTTGGACCCTAAAATGGGTCTTTGGAAAGGAAAAGGAGGGTTTGAACTCTGAAGTTAGGTTTTGTGCCCTTAGGGAAGTTTCGATACCACAAACCAATGTTTTGCACCCTATAAATGCCTCCTTGGAGGCTTAAAAGAAGGCTTTGAGCCTGCCAAATTCAAGACTGAATCCTAAAAAAGAGGCTTTGGCCCCTGACAGGAAAGCTTTGGAAGTTAAAAAGATGATTTGGGCCTGAAAATGAGACTTTGGTCCCTACAAACGGGGCTTTGGACCTTCCAAATCAGACTTGGGGCCTTCAAAATGATGCTCTTAGCCCTTTGGATTGGTCTTGACACCTTAAGAGCACCCAAACTTGGAACATACAAATGAGGGTTTGGACACAAGCCAGGCAGTTTTGGAGCCTAAAAATGAAACTCTGAGTCCTAGAAAGACTCTGCGTACTGAAAGTCCGGCTTGGACCCTTCAAGTGGTTTTTGGCCCTGAAAGAGTGACTTTACAACCTAAACATGGGTATTCAGACACTCTCAATGGGACATTGGGTATGAAGAACCCAAGGCTTTGAGCCCTCAGTTTATCCTGAGTTTGTAACCTTAGGTACATTTGACCCATAAGTAGGCAGCTTTCAAAGCTAAAAGAGAAACTTTGATTTCTACAAAATAGTATCTGGGCCATGAGAGAGCCTTCAGGGCTCAGAGGTACCTTATATCTCTCGGCTACCCAAAAGCAGGTTTTACCAAGGTGGGGTCTCTCATCTGCAGCAGTAGGCTACCTCTTTCCTTCCCCAGGCAGTGTTACATTGCAAGGCAAGCACCAAGCCCCTATGTTGGTACTGCAGATAACAGGCTGCCCAGCAGAGGGAAAGGCCAGCAACCACTTTCTGTCCTGGTACCTTTTGTGTGGCAGCAGTCCCTGGACATATACTATTTTGGGTATCCAAATTTTAGAGATGACCTCCTTCAAACTGTGGCAGTACACTTATTTTGGCAAGGAAATCACCTAGCCCCAGGTGAGGTGGGAGCTGCCCAGGTGCAGGATGAGAGGCTGTCCAAGAGTGGTAAAGGCCAGCAATATCATTCTATCTGGACACCTTTTTCTGTGGAAATAATTGTCACAACCTATTGATACAGGGTGTGATGTTTGTTGTAAATTCTTAGGCTAAACAAGGACACTGGACACATGTTAGGCAACTTTTGTGCTTTTTTGTACAGTCACCATAACTCCAGAAACCAGCCCACTATTTAGACTCAACAAGTGTTGGCTAAAAAGCCCTTAAATTCTACAATAGACTTCCACAAGTGTGATGGCTAACAAGACCTTAATTTTGTACAGTACACTTCAATGAGTTCTCAACTCCCACAACAAACTCCTCAAAGATGCTGGTTCACAACCCACAACACACAGTGGTGTGAGTACTGACTCAAAGGTGCTGTCTAACAAGCCACAACACTTCCATAAGCTCCGCACTCCCACAACAAACTTCAGTATGGAGTACGGAGTAGAATGTGATAGCCATGTTTTGCCCAGGGAAAGCAAGGGAGGAGAAAAATAAAGGTGAAGGAGAGAGAGAAGAAAGAACATCACCAGTCTTTAGATCCCACGTTGGTCCTGCCACATGGATTGTCAGGAATTGGAGTTGCAAAAGAAAGCAAGCTGTACTAGTTTGAAAACAAACCAGTGGGAGGCACCAAGTCAGAATAACAACTTAATAGGGAAATAAAAAAAAGGCAGAAAACACTGGTTCAAAGTGACAGAGTCAGGATACAACCTGACACCCTGTTAGTCAGGGTGGCGGTAGCAGTCTGATACGATGGTGGCTGCAGTCCTCCTGAAGTGGTGGATGTGGTTCTGTTGGAGCGGTGATCCTGTAGAAGGGGCTGCTCTTCCTTGGAAGGTGGCTATGTAGCTCCTGTCCTCTGGGAATCCAGTGGAAAGGGTGTCTGTGGTGCTCAGAATCTCAGATTATACCCAGGATGGAATGCTTTGGTTCCTCCTTCTGGGTGGAGCATCTCACAATGGGATGGTGAGTGATGAGGCCAGGCGCTGATGGGCTCATTAACAGAAGATGGTCCAGAGGGAGGAGGCAAGGAAACCCTGCCCCACCTGGTTCCAACAGCTCATGAGGATGGTAATAGAATACACTGGGACCCAAGACAAAAGCAAAAGAAAAAGAGAGGAAAAAGAGAGCACTTCCTTTTATAGTTAGTTAACCAGGTGCAGCCTCTTATATTAACTAGGCTTTTCTTGCCATTTTGTACATGGACAGCCAGCCCTTTGAGCCCTCCTCCAGAAGTGAGCTGGGGCAGGGGAGAATGAGCATGAGTTTTAAGGCGGAGCAGGAATTTGGCTCTGAACTGGGAAAAACAAGGTTCACTCTTTGTAAAATTTTAAGAAAAACTTAATAAAAGGGACAATTAGGAGACAACAGCAAAAAGGGTATTACGGCCGGCCGGGTGCTTTGGCAGAGATCCAAAGGCACACCTCTACATCCAAAAGACCGTCTTTAAAAGTACATCGCTTATTTCATATTCATCACCATCATGCATAATTCATTAATTCTTTGGAGTTGCTAAGTATCATCCCATCAGCCTTATCTTCCTCCTTGGCTCCACTCCGTCTGGTTTCGGGTTTTTCTTCTGATAAGATTTTCCAGGAATGTGAAGACCTTCTCTGCCTATCTTTTCTAAATTGACTACATAAACAATAGACATTCTATATCATGTATTACAGTACCTAGGTAAAATTTTTCTAACATTAAGGAACATGAAAAAAAACCCAGCATCACAATACATTCATAACAATTATGTAACATGCGAAAAGCCAATACCACAGTACATTCATAACAGAACCCACTGCCCCACCTCTGCAGGACATTCTCCTCTATCACACCTTTCCTGTCAGAATGTTTGAATGTTTGAGACAAAACATGCTTATTCCTGGTCCTCCACAGCAATCCACAGATGTATTCAATTCTGAAGGTGTATCAAAATGTCATAGGGTGCGCTCCTGAAAGAGGATGACAATACCTTTCCTCAGAAAGGAAATCACCTAGCCACTGTATCGGTGATTCAGAGCAGACTCTGCCCAGGACAGAAGGCCTTGATCTGGGCATCCTGGAAGGTGACTGGCAGGCTTTGCTGGCTGCTCTGATCTGGGAGTCCCCAAGGCTTCTGAAGCATCTGTCATGGTTGAATCCCAGCCAGCAGCCAAGCCCCATATAGCCACTTGCTCACTCCCCCTCCAGCAGGATCAGGGAGAAAATTGGAAGGGTAAAAGTTAGAAAACTCGTGGGTTGAGATAAAGACAATTCAATAAAGAAAGCAAAAGCAGTGCACACAGGCAAAGCAAAACAAGACTTAATTCACTGCTTCCCATGGGCAAGCAGGTGTTCATCCAGATCCAGGACAGCAGGGCCCCATCACATGGAATGGGGAGACAAGCGCCATCACTCCAAACATCCTCCCTTCTTCTTCTTCCCCCTGCTTTATATGTGGAGCATGGTTTTATATGGTCTGGAATGTCCCTTTGGTCAGTTTGGGTCACCTGTCCTGGCTGTGTCTCCTCCCAACCTCCCACTTCACTCCCAGCCTCCTCATCAATGTAGTGGTACGAAAAGCAGAAAAGGCCTTGGCTCTGTGCAAGCACTGCTCAGCAATAACAAAAGCATCTCCATATTATCAACTGTCTGTTCAGCACAAATCCAGAACACAGCCCCATACCAGTAACTGGGAAGAAAGTTAACTCTACCCCACCCAAACCCAGCATATTCTACCCTTTGTTCTGTGCCATTTACCTCATGCCCAGGTCCCACACTATTCAATACTGTTGCAAAATGGGCAATATGTATAATTTTCTTAGGAAAGGATGTTCTTTAATGTTTGATCTTTGTATACTTTCAAGCCTAATCAACAAGAATGGAGATTTAATCTGTGAAATAGAGAGCAGCTTACAAGCAAGCTCTAGGTGATGTCAATATATTAGAGAAAAAATACTTATTAGTAGAACTTACTGAGGTTTAGGGCTGGTCATGCTTCAATGATCTCAGATTTAGAGGGAGGTTAACAAAGCTTGGGGAAAAGGATGTTCCACTGTTAGTGGACATCAAGAGTGCAGAATTTATGGTACAAAAGGACATCTGGCAAAAGTCCCAAGATAAGGAAAAGCTAATAAAGCCAACTCAGCAATTATGCCGAAATCAGCTCCAACTGGGTAAAAGGTAATTTCTACAGGGGAAGATTGTGGCCAACAACTCACAGACCACTGACCCAAGAAACCCACCAACCCAATAGAAAAGAAGGATTGAGCATACGGACTAATTAGCATGAGAAACAAGACAATCATTAACCAATAGAAGGTAGAATACTAATAAGTAAGAGAACTATGTAAAACTTGTAGTGAATGAACATTAATTCCTTTGTTTGCTAAAATGTATAAATAGTAAAAAGTTTGATAGTTGGTGTGCTTGATTTGTGGAATACCACCTGGCACCAAGGCTTGCGCAATTCTGAAATAAATTATCAACATGCTCTTGAGAGTGTAATTATTAGCTTGTTGCACAGACAAATCCGATTTTTGTGGACAGCAGTGTTTGGCGACCCAGATGGAACGACAGAGTCTTGCCTGGATCAACTTGCTGGCTACCAGCAGAGATGCACTCTTTCTAGATTCCAGCATGCACAGACCTTTTGATTGGGGACTCTGTGCGTATTCTCCTCCAGAAGCAGGTAAGCAACTCAAAGGCACAATGCATGAAAACAGACATTCTGTAAGGTACAAAGGCAGGTGATATAATATTGTGGAACTGCTATTGTGTAGTAAAATTTTGGAAAATCCATACATACCTGACAGTGATGGCTGGAATGTGAAGTCATGGGTTAATGGTGATATAGTATAATGGAATTGGAATTCATACACACTTGACAGTGATGAATGGAGCATATGAGGTTGTGGACATTCTTTTTGGGTAATAATATGGGAACAGGGTAATTGGCTGAACCTTTTCCTTGTTCTCCATTAGGATGTATTTTAAATAATTGAGATAAGTTTGGTAGAGACCCTCTTACAAAGAGGAAATTAAAGCAATATTGTACTCTTATGGTGGCCAAAATAAAAATTGGAGAATGGGGAAAATGTGTTGTTGTAGCTTAGTATTTTCTTAGACATGGCGTTGTTTTGTTGTTGACTTGGTAAACAGAATGAGGTTTGTTTTATATTGATGCTTCCATTGTATAGAGATCCAGGTATTCAGAAAAAGTGTAAATTGGGAGGAGATATGCTGATGTCATGTATTAAAGAGAAGGAGAAAAAGACAAGAGATTGTGTGTTGGGGAGGCAATAGATAAACAGGATGTTTGGTCATAGCATGCATTACTCACATCAACAACTCCTGAACACCTACTTCTGTAATCCATTTCCCCTTCTGAACCCAAAGAATTGTCACAATTAACTGCACATCATCCCTCCCCTCTGCTTTCCTGAGAAGAGTTAAAGCCTCAGTGACTAGGAGTTCCAGTTCCCATTCAAAATGCAAGCATTGCTCATGTACCCTGGGGGCCCACACTGTGAAGTGTGCACTCAGAAAAGTCAAGTCCAGGTTTGGTTTTCCCCCTGCTTTCTTCCTGCAGTTATTGTCTGTTCAAAATAAAACAAAATCACTTTATCTCCATGATTCAAGACATCTTGATCTCTGCAAAAAAGAAACTGATGAAGGATGTCAGGTGTCCGTTTCTCGCGCTTTCACGTGTCGGAGGAAAATAACTTTAAGGGATGGGACTATGCAACTACACAAGTTTATTGTTTTAAATAACAAACGCATCAGTCGAGGCGTGAGATTTTACAACACCTCCGAGTAATGGCGACTAGTCACAAGATTTAGGGTTACATCGTAATTTATAATTTTCTAATCCAATAGATAGTTAAAATGACACTTTGTTTTAGATTAATGACCTATCACCTGTGGCACTTCTCACTGCAATGCAGCTATGTCTTGACCAATAACTTCTCATGTCACGTACACACAGATGTCTCTCTTATGCCATCTACATTCTTAAACTATATAAAACCACACTATTATATTTTAAAACCCTTCACCAAAACACCCAGTGTACAATTTTACTTATAATGATAGGAACACAAGTTTGTAATCCTTTTGCTTAAAGTCCACAAATCTCTGTCAATTAAGCCAGACCTAGTCTCTTCCAGGGTTGTAAATCAAAGCCTCCTTTAATTGCAGGAGTTTCTACTCCTCTGTCTCCCACAGTCAGGAAGATAAATGAGAGTAAAACATCAGAAGATACACAGTAGCATATTTAATGAATGTAGATGAAAATTAACCGAAAACTTAGAAATTAATGTACAGCTTAATTACAGGGTGAGAAGGAAGGGAATCTTCCAATGGAGTTGAGGGTTTACAGAGTTTTTATTCTGAGTCCCACCCATTGCTAGGACTGGAGAAAGCTGTCCTGGAGTGATTGTGTCTCTTGTCCTCCCTCAATAGCTTTGCTGCAGTGATTAGAGGTATCAAGCTGAAGAGAGGCTTGGCTGATTGTAAAAACAGATGCTGCCCAAAGGGGAAAAAAAAGAACCATTACTTTTCAAACTCAAATCCTCAGAGGCCCAGACTAGATTCCTCTGTTTACCTGAAATATGCAGAGTTAGGACAGAGGGGACTATCTGCACCTCTGTCTCCATGTCCAGGACCTTGCTATCACAGACAAACATGGCACACAGTCCTATTAATTTATTTCTCCAGGTGTACTTAGCTTGCTGGGATTTTTGTGCTGCACCTCTTCCCTGAGGAAAGGCTGAGAGAGTTGGAGTTATTCAGCTTGGAGAAAAACAAGCCCCAGGGAGACCTCACCTTGCCACTCTCCAGTACATCAAAGGGGCTTGTAAGAAAGATGGATAAAATAAGATTTTGTTCCTACACCTAAGGGAGCAACTCCTGGATGGTTTAGTTTTAAAGTCAGGCTCAGCGAGAGTGAAACTTGTGAGAGTACATGTAGCTGAGAAGGAATGTGCAGAGCCTCGATGCGAGTTGTGTGGTGGTGTAGTGCTGCTGTGAGAAAGACATACCTAGCAACTGCTTCTGTTCCGGCACATCTTTGTGGAGGGAGGTATATGGACATCTTGATCTCTGCAAAATTGAAAGTGTGTGAGCTTACCTGTAGCTGAGAAGGAAATTGCAGAGCACCATAGTGTGACTGCAGTTCATACACTGCAAGAGGAAAGAGGGCTGCCACTTGAGGGCAAATACAAGTTTCCATGAGTAAGAGACAAGGTCCAAGCAAGCTTCTTGTCCTGGCACATTTATTTGTTCAGACTGCAGCGGGAAACTCTTCAGTTTAGCTATGGACTCCGTGACATTGTGAGAATGTGATTCTATCTATAGTTAAGAAGGAAATTACTTATTACTAGAGTGTTTGGTCTAGTTTATAGCCTGCAGGGGGAAGGTGAAGGCCAGCACTGCCTTTTTGTTCTAGGACTTTTGGTATGGGAGCAGCTGCTGGACGTTTTGAAGGGATTTGGGATCTGTGAGAGTTAAAGACTAGGATGGTATATAGAGCTTGAGGGAAAGTGCGTATCTCCAGGGAGTGTGAAGATGTTCAAAGGATGCAAGTTACATGTTGAGCCAGCAAGAGTGTTCTCAGATGACACATTCTCAGTTGTTTGTAAACGAGCTTTTTGCTGGATTTTTGCAATTCTTTCCCTAGGCTTTGAATGTGACTGTACACATAGCTGAGAAGGAATGTGCATAGATGGATACTGTGGTGTATAGTTTAAAAGCTGCAAGGAGAAGGGGTTATCCATCAACTGTTTCTTACCTGGCACAGGAATTCATCTTGCCCCTTGATTGTGGTGTGAATTGTTTCAAATGGAAGCTGAAATCTATCCTTTCAGTCTTGCCTAGAGACCTTCAGGATCAGCTGCCTTAAAAAAAAAGGTCCTAGAACTAAAGAGACAGTGGTGGGCATCAGTTTTCTTATGCAGCATTAAAACTGCATGACTCACATTGGTGTTATGCTTTTTTATTTCAGCTGCATGCACCTTTTCATTTTTGCTCTCTCACTGAGTCCAGCTCCATAATCTGGAAACAAAAGAAGAAAAAGTTGCTGGGTTTCACATTCACTTAGAAGGATATCAACAATACCATGTGAACTATGTGAGGGCTATGAGCTTTCATTTCAAACTAAATGAACTATAACATTCTTTCTTTCAATCATGCAGAGCTCCTGATCCTAAGCTAGCTGTATCAAGTGTAAACATTGGTCATAAAACATGCTTGCTTAGTAAGCTGTTGCTGTCTCCACCTTTAAATTGCATCTTGGGAAAAGTAACACAGTTTTAACTTGGAGTTATGCACTTTCCTACTCAGCTGCAGGTACAATCAGATTCTTCTGCTCTTGCAGACTACAGCTTCAAAACTCAACTTGTCCAGCAATTGCTCCCATAATAAAGGTCCAAGAACAAAGAGTAAGCACTGCCCTTCACATTCCCCTTGCAAATTATGAAGTGCAGAACACATGGGTCTGTATGCTCAGTTCAATGTACTCTCATGCACTTTCAGTCTCACAGAGTCCAGTTTCTCAGGCCCCACAGAACAGGTCTAGAACAAGGAGGCCATGCTGGAATTGCCTCTTCTTTTGCAGCCTAGAAACTGCACACACAAAAATGAAACAATTCCTCTTCCTTCACCACTAGATGCAGGATCCCGATGTTCTGTCATTCTCCAAGAGGCAGGATGCACAGCCGAGCTCTTCCACCGACTGCTTGCACATGACTGGGGCCGCGCCAGCGAAGCGCTTGGCTTTTTCCCCGGCACTGTCAGCGCTCATCGAAACAACCACACGATGGCGCTGACGACTTGCAAAAGAAGGCCAAGCACCTGGCGCTGCTCGAAAGCACCCCAAGGGCAGAGGCAAGTTGCAAACGTCCCTGCACTCAAATCAACGGTGTCAGGACAAAAAGATTTCCCTCATCTTCCCCTTCCAAGAGCAGAGTCTTCTTTACACCACACTCCAAGAGCCAGACAAACCTCTTTGGCCCAAACAAATCTTTTTCCTCTTGCAGATTCTGCCCACCAACTTGAAACCATCTGGCAAAAACAGAGCTCAAAACAGTGCCAGCTGAGGAAGATCTTGCTGCCTACAACTTCAACTGCACCCCTCAAACCAGCAGCACACACGCTGCTCTGGGCACTTTCCTTCTCAGCTCTAGGCACCATGCTAAGCCTTCCCTCTGCCAGAGTCAGGATCCAAAGACAACGGCACCAGGGACTGCTCACACACTAAAGGCACCAGGACAAAAGGCTCCCGAGCTTGGCCTTTGCATTCCCGCTGACAGCTCAACAGCTCTAACCCAGAGAGAACTCTGCCTGTTGGGTAAAGGCTTTAAAATCCCTAAGAGCACCTGATGTGCACATCCAAACCTGCTTTCCTTGCCAAAGACAGCAACTACAAGCCCATCTCCAAAGAAACAGCATCCCCTCCTCCATGGGAGGGGATGGGAACCCATTTATCATTTGAATGGGATAATTAGGTTACAAGCTGTCTCGGAAATAATTACCAACCAGCCAGCCACAGCTCTTGACCTTCCTGCTGACCAACCCACTTCAATGAGGAAAGCGGTATTTCAACATTGGATGGTATTAGATTATCTGTTAGCAGAAGAAGGAGGAGTTTGTGGGAAATTCAATGACTCGAGCTGCTGCTTGCAAGCAGATGACAGCGGAAAAGTGGTCAAACAAATAACAAAGGAAATAAATTCAGCTCATAGACCTGTCCAAACATGGAAAGGATGGGAACGGGACACGTTTTCATGGTTAACTGTCCAGCTATGGGCTAAATGAATACGATTTCTCCTCTTATATGCTATAGCAACTCTAATCTTTTTACCATGTGTGACACCATGCTGAGTGCAGCTCTTTCAGCAGGTGGTCAAGGGGATGCCGCTAGCAGCCATGCCTACCTGATCCAGAAATGACTACAAAAGGACAGAAAAGGATGTCACTGCGAATAATAGCAAAAGCCAAGAAGACTCAAGAAGAAAAAATTAAATCCATGGTAATTAAGGTTTGTAAAGACAAATACAGATAAAATAAAAAGAGGAGGGATTAAAAGGAATAAGGTGAACGAGTCTTTACGAACAGACCATGTGAATCTGCTTGTAGACAAGGCTAGGAACTTATGGGGAGTGAAGTAACAGAAGAAATGATTAGATTGATTACATCACACACTGCCTCAAACACACCAAGGCAAGCGCTGTGTGCTCACAATGGTAGAAGCCACCACTGGATGGCTGGAGACCCTGTGCCTCACGCTACAGCCCATAACACCATCCTGGGCCTTGAAAAGCAAGTCCTTTGGAAGCATGGCACCCCTGAGAGAATCGAGTCTGACAATGGGACTCATTTCAAGAACAGCCTTATAAACACCTGGGCTAGAGAACATGGCATAGAGTGGGTGTACCACATCCCTTACCATGCACCAGCAGCTGGGAAGGTTGAGCGGTGTAATGGACTGCTTAAAACCACCTTGAAGGCACTGGGTGGGGGGACTTTCAAAAACTGGGAGGTGCATTTAGCGAGAGCCACCTGGTTAGTTAACACCCGAGGCTCCACCAGCCGAGCAGGCCCTGCCCAATCCGAACCCCTACAAACAACAGACGGGGATAAGGTTCCAGTGGTGCACATGAGAGGTATGCTTGGAAAAACTGTTTTGGGTAAAGTCTGCCTTGAGCAAAGACAAACCCATCCATGGGGTCGTTTTTGCTCAGGGACCAGGTTGCACCTGGTGGGTGATGCAAAGGGATGGAGAGACCCGATGCTTACCTCAAGGGGACCTTGTTCTAGGGTGAACTACCCATGGCTCTGTACTTGTATCAGTATCAGCATGTATATTTGTATATAATTCGGGTGATGCATGTATTTATATGGTTAAAAAGGTTACATTTCATGGAACATGTTAGTACGGGAAAAAATTCAGGGTGGATAATGTTGGGGTTTTAGTTTAGTCCTAGTTTTTTTTCTGTTAAAGGAATTTTTTCCCATATGCATGTTGCTAGGGGACAAATGGCTGTACTTAAGAGAGACAAAAAGAGCTGCCATTTGGGGGTGGGGTGGGCCTGGCTACTCCTTTGTTTTCACCTGGGTGTGGGAGAGAGAAGCTGCAGAGAAAGGAGCTGCTGGTTCCTTTTTTCATCTGTTTTTCTTTCTGCTGGAAACAACGCCGGGATCCCAAAGCCACTTTCCCTGCCCTGCTGGAGGCCGGGCTGTGGCCGCCCTGCCCTGCTGCTGCTTCGAGCCTTCGCTGCGTTGTAGCCGTGCTTGCCCTGCCTGCCTGGACGTCTGGGGGGTTCCCCATTTGGATACATATCGTCTGCCACCCGGGATTTGTGCTCATGCCTGCTGATCCAGCCTGCCACTCCAGCCTGCCGTTCCAGCCTGCCGTTCCAGCCTGCTGTTCCCGAGAGCCCGGGATCGGCTGCCCAGGGTTTGTGAAGCCTTTGTTCCATCCCTTCCCGGGATCCCGGGGCACCGGTGCTGCGTGCTCCCCGAGCTCGCTCCGGAGCGCCCCCTGCAGCCGCGGGGGAACCATCGCACCTGCCCTGCTCACCGGGAGCCGCCAGCGCCCCTGCCGGCTGCGAGCAGAACTGCACCCGAGGGGAAAGGGCCTGACAGCCGAGAAGGCTGGCACTGGGTTTGTGATTGTTTGCTGTTACTGCCAGAGTTATTGCTGTTTGTTTGACTGGTTATATATATAATAGTAAAGAACTGTTATTCCTATTTCCCACATCTTTGCCTAAAGGCCCTTGATTTTCAAAATTATAATAACTCGGAGGGAAAGGGGTCACATCTGCCATTTCAAGGGAGGCTTCCGCCTTCCTTAGCAGACACCTGTCTTTCAAAACCAAGACAAACTGTTACTAATCAACAGAGATTGTTGATTAATCAAGGCCGTGTTAAATTCCTGAACCTAGAGCAAGGCAACAAAGACTTAATAGAATTAGGAATAGTTTCTTTTTCTTCCTTTTCCATACCAAAAGGGGGGTGCATATTAGAGGAGGGCATAGAGTAGGCAGTTCGGGAAGTCTGTACCTCCTGAATACCTCAGCCAGTGGGGAAAGGAAGAGGGTGCTGTGACTCGGAGCTTGGCATAAAAAGGGGGCTGCGTCCCGCAACCATTGAGAGACCCCATGGGAAAAGCCCCATGGACTCTCCCTGAAGTCGAAGAATGTTGCAGGACTCCTCTGTCTCCTTTTCGGACATCAACCTCAGGCATGGTGGATTAATTTTCCCTAACGGCAGCGACCTGTTGCGTGGTCTCCGTGCTCCTCCCCAGCCCCCTGGGAGGTGTAAAATAGTTGCCGGTGGCTCCCACCGCGCGTTACAGATGGCTGCGCGGCCCCGGGGCTGCCCGCAGTGCTCCCCTGCCCCGCCAGGGCTGCCCGCGGGCTGCGGAGCCACCTCGCCACCGGCGCGGCCAGGGCCGGGGCCCTTCTCGACAGCAGCCGAGGGGCTGCGGAGCGGGCGGCTGCGGGACGATCAGCCATTTTATGCCGCGCGGTGCTGCCGCCTCCATCTAGCTCTCCATTGCGCCACCGGCCGCCCCCCGCCTGGCGCGCTCCCGCTCGGCCGCGCTCGCCGCCTGCCCAGCCTCGCCGGAAGCTCTCCCGCCCGGGCCGTGCCCCGGCTCGGAGCACCCGCGTTGCGCCGCAGGCCACGGGGAAGGCGGGGTGGGCCGGGGCCGTGGTGGGAGCGTGAGGAGAGCAGCGCCCGGGCGGGGCGGCGAGTGGCGCGGCGGTGAGCTCTTCTGCTTCCTGTCGCTCGGCGGCCGCCCACGGCAGGTGCTGTGTGACCCTGCAGAGTGGCGGGGCAGGCCGGGCGGTGCGCGGCAAGGCTTTCGGCCAGCGGCGGCCGCAGCGAGAGGCTGCTGGCACTGCCCGTGCCGGTGGAGAGAGGGGGGATCCGAGGCCGGCCTTCCTAGGGTAACGAGGGGCGACCGCCTTTGCCGCGCTGCCCTCCGTGCAGCACGTGGCCGATTCCGGCGAACCCGGGGTCCCCGCAGCGGCGCGGGCGGGAGGGAGTGGGGAGCGCGCTCGGTGCCGTGCTGGCCGCTCCCGCCCAGCGCTGCGCCCGGCCAAGGCGTTTTCCCGCCCGTCCTGGGGAGGACATAAGGGACCCCGAAGTTGGAGCTTAGCTGTCAGTGGGAGCAACTCCCCTCCACTGGTGACCTCTGTTTCCGTCTTACTCAGCTACCTTGTAGTCGGTGCGGTGGTGCTGAAAGGGGGCGGCGGCTTGGCACAGCTGCTGGCATAGGTGGTGTGGGAGCTCCACGCAAGGAGCTTTGAGTGGCATGTGTGAGGGTAGGAGGGTACGGCACCCACAGCTGAAGGCAAAAAAGGTCAGGGCATGTCATCAGCCGCAGTCATACTAAGTTGTTCATCTTTGCAAACTGCTTGCCGACTTGTTCCTTTCTTAGGTAATGGGGGTTTGTATCAACCAGAACTGCATATGGTCAGTATTTGCAGAGAAGGTTCCTTGGACTGTTGTTGAAGTGAGTGTAGCAGTTTCTATGGCATTCTGCAAAAAAGTGACAGGTCTCTCTGTGTTCCCCAATTCTTAACAAGAATTATGTTAACAAACCCCTGGAAAGAGGTCTTACAAAACTTCAGCGTTTTTTTCCTAATAGTACTGTAGAGACAACCATAGTCACCTTGTCTTTCCAAAAGTAAAGGTGACATATTTTTGTCCAAGAGCATAAAGTGCTTTTGATTAGCGTTTGTGTGTCGGGGTCTCCTCCCCCCTCCATGTAGCCCTGGGAGAGGGGCCCTGAGGGGAGACACGGGGTTTCCCAAGCCCCTGGTCAGCCACGTTCCCGATTGGTTGTTCTGTGTTTCCCTGCACGGGCAGGGACCCTCCGGTCCCGCATTGTGGGAGTTCCTTGGCAGATCCCGGCCATGCGGCTGGGGAGATAAACATCTCTGAAACATCTATCAAGAATCGGTCCATATATATTTCTTTTCCATGGGACTCCTGGTTTGATATATGCGTGTTACAGTAATCCCCACTGTAACAAATGGTGGAGAATTGCCAGCAAGACACCGAACCCTAAGTACAGGAAATTTGTGAGTAAAAACCACTCTAGATCTCTCTCTTTTCACCTTGGTTTGGATATTCTCTCTGGACTATGGAAGAATCATGGGAAATGTGGCTCTCTGAGCCACAGAAAAAAATGTATCTAGAAGTTAAAGGAATCCTTGAACAACAAAACAAGAAAGTATTGGAACCGGGAGATCTAGAACATTTTTTTAACTGGCTTTTCAAAAATTTCTTCTATATTTCTCGAGACTTACTTTTTGATATTAGTCCTCCTGAAAATCCTAGAGCTTATCACGAGTGTTTTTGGCACGAGATCTTGTTGGAGATGAAGGATCAAACAGAACATGCATTAGTGATTGAACCCCTGCATGGATCCATCGTGGTCAGTGAAGCTATTCAGGAGCATTTATATGGTCCCATTACCCCTAAAGCAAAGGATGGCCATAATCCCGTGGCCGAGGCTGCGCAGTCGCCATCCCAAGAGCGCGTGACTGCAGCCGTGCCAGTGGAGGTGCCTGCGCTGGATGTGCCCGGCCCCCTTGGGAGCGCGTACCTTATCACAGACCCCATCCCTGTCTCGGGGTCCCCGGCCATGCGACCGTGAGTGAGGGAGTGATGCCGCAGGTGCTGCAGGTGCCGTGGGCCACGAGCAGCCAGGAACCGGGGGTCGGTGTGGAAGCCTGCTCTGAGCACACGGCTCGGAGAGCCCTGCGGAGGGAGAAGCGGCGATTTCCACAGCGACATGAGAAGCCGCGCAGCGCCGAGCCGTAATGGGGCCGCACTCAAAGCAGCGTGGAGTTGGTGGAGTGGAACTGCCCGCAGGGCGCGGGGCCAGCGGCGATGGCAACGCGGGGCCGCGCAGAGCCCAGACAGGCGCCGGAGCAGCGCCGCTCGGAGGGCACAGAGCAGCTGCAACGTGGGGGCCCGGCCGAGACGTCGGAGTCGGCGAGGTGGCGGCCACGCGGGACCAGCAGCCACGACAAACACGCAAGCACGTGATAGGAGGAGTTGTAGTCACAAAAGTTACAGGAACTGTGAAATGGTACAATGTAAAAAACAACTATGGATTTATAACACGAGATGATACAGGGGAAGATTTATTCATCCATAGAACTGCTATTAAAAGGAATAAGCCTAAAAATTACCTGCAAAGTGTAGGAGATGGGGAAGTTGTACAATTCGATATAGTACAAGGAAAGAGGGGCTTACAAGCAGCGAATGTTACTGGGCCTGGAGGTATTCCCGTCAAAGGCACCGTTATGCACAAAATTATAAACAATATCCATCCCAGCAACTTCCCTACCCACAGCCTACTTTCCCCTTTTACCCTATACCCAATATGAACCCCTTCCTAAGTTTACCCCATCCCCAGTTTTTTCCTAATCCGTTTTTCACCCCATGGCTTCCCTATACAATTCCCTTTCCGTACAACTCCTCTCCGATGCCGAGGGGGGGATGAAAAAGGGGGAAGGAAGAAATTAAACCCTCTTCTGCCTCAGTTTCCCCACAAAGCATGCTCAGAGAGTTCTGTGTCCCTTCTGTCAGCCTTAAGATGTTCCAGAGAATCTGTTTGGACATTCAAAGACTCAGGAGGGTGGTTTGTTTTGTTTTGAACTTGTCCTTGTTGTTTTCAATGTTAAGTTTTACATCTCTTTTGTTAAAAATAAACGGGTGAAATGTCGGGGTCCCTCCCCCTGCCATGCAGCCCTGGGAGAGGGGCCCTGAGGGGAGACACGGGGTTTCCCTGCCCCTGGTCAGCCTCGTTCCCAATTGGTTGTTCTGTGTTTCCCTGCGCAGGCAAGGACCCTCGGGTCCTGGATTGTGGCAATTCCTCGGCAGAGCTCCGGCCATGCATCTCTGAAACATCTATCAAGAATCGGTCCATATATATTTCTTTTCCACGGGACTCCTGGTTTGATATATGCATGTTAAAGTATCACCACTGTAACATTTGTGTGCATGCATTAGCCTTGTTCTTGTTCTTCCTTGGAGAACTTTTACAATACTCAGATGATCTGTGAGGCTGCAGACTGCAGTGGTGAACTTCAAGGCTTCCAGCAGAAGGGAGATGCTGTCCACGTTTTGGATTTTCCTTAATCTGAACCTTCAGTGTCCAAGGCTTCACTTTTCAAGCAGTTGGAAGAGCTCCAAATTAAGACATGAACAGGTCT
Source organism: Corvus kubaryi (assembly GCF_017639235.1). Lineage (NCBI taxonomy): Eukaryota > Metazoa > Chordata > Aves > Passeriformes > Corvidae > Corvus > Corvus kubaryi. The sequence goes on along the minus strand of NW_024581071.1, from coordinate 21,704 downwards.
TAATTGACCTTGTCACCGCCTCAGTTAGTCAAGCTATCCTGTGCATTGGATTTAATTGACTAGTGCAGCATGTTCTAAAAATATGTAGAGTATCTCCTCAATTACCCTCCCAGAAGGGTTTGAATGGAGAACAAGGAGTTCCGAAGACAGATATTTGGTGTACGAGAAGTAGGAGTTGATTGCAGAGCACTGCATGCACAAATGTCTAAGGAGGATCCATCTTTTTATGTCCCATCTATGCTTGTTCTCATTTGAAATCCTGAACATTCTGCAGGTTGATTTTGTTAGGGTTGTGGCTGGGGAAGGGGCGGTGGTGGGGGAGGGGTGGGTGTTGGTTTTGGTTTTTTTTTTGTTTCCAGAATAGTGTACAAAGAACTTGTGCCCAAAACCAGCAGTATGAAACAATGCAGGTGTAAAAGATGGTCACAGAAATGTGGGATAATATGAATCTGAAAGCGCTTCAGTATTTTACCCAGGAGTTTCACTCTAACAAGGTGATTTTCCTTCACAGAAATGTAGTGGCGGGCTTATGCCATGCTAGAAGTGATGACCTTTCTCTGCCCCAAATTGACCAGCAAGATATTTTGGCTCTTGATTTAAACCCCTGAGCCAGCTGTGTTTCAGGCTGCAGAAGCAGCCTGTTGTGGCAGACACGGGGTGCAGCCCTGCCTGCCGGTCCTGAGCTGGCCTGCGCTGGTGGCAGCCGTCAGCGCCCGGGTTCCCCTGTGCCACCCACGCCAGGGCTCTGCCTGCCTGCCTCGCACCCCTGGTAGCCTCAGGGAAACATCGCACTACTCCATCTGCTTTAAAAACAAACAAGCAAACAAAAAGCCCACTGTAAAAATATTTAAAAGTCTTCAAACTAATTATCAGCGCTTGCTTGGAGTTTGTTGATGGAGCAAATGGATTTTGGATAAACTGGTACTGGTAGTACTACTTTTAAATTAGGTTCCTAAACTTCAGAAAGGAGGAGATGGTGCTCACGTACCCCTGAGGAATGTTTGAAACAGTAAGACAGCTCAGTCATTTAAAGGTGGCCAGAACATGGGTGTGGCAGTGGAGTGGACGCTCTGGGAGTAGGTAGCCTTAAGTCATGTAACGACATGCACTTCAGTGGGAATTTTGCATCAACACCAAGAGATCGTGTCATGATGTGTTGCATAACAGCAAATTGGGCCAAAATTCTACTGACTTTGACCAAGGTGGACGGGCCACCTTCACTTTAAGCCGGCAAAGGGACGTAAGTCAATGATGTTGGAAAAACAGCCATGAAACATAGCCCCTTTAGTTTGTTGGACTGTTGCAAGTCTGCAAAGCTCTGTTGACAGGTCATTGGAAGTAGCTGTTGGAATCTAACTGCAGTTGGACGCTTTGTCAGTCAGCATCACCAGGAGGCTTAACGGTTTAGGTTGAGAGGTGGTGCATGTTTTTTTTCAGAGGAATGGCCCAGTGAAGAGCAGTGTTCACTGCCATGACTGCCGTTGTAGCCTTCAAGAGAAATGGGCTAGGCTTAGCACTGTGTGAGAATTCTTGGTTCATTCTACGACAACCTCCTTGGTTCTGTTGGTTTGGTTTCACAGCTGGAGCAAAGGTACAGCACTGGAAGCAATTCCTAGGGCAGAAGCAGGAGCTATCCAAAGCTCTGGACTTCGTTGTCTAAGTGAGCATAGTCTAATTGGAGGAGTGGTGAGCATCAGTGATACCAGATTTTTTAAAAGTTCTTAATTCTGTCAAAACAAGAAAGAAGGAAAGTGATGAAGATGAAATCCTTTCCTCTTAAATCTGCCTACGCAACAACTTCAAGGGTAGTTGTAATGCGTATTCACCTATTTTGAATTGCCTAAAACCAGGCCTAGAGATGCTTTAGAGACAGAGTCAGAGAAGCGGGTATTTGCTTTATTTGGTGCTGGGTGCGTGGGGGATCGCTCCTCCTAACACACACACGCAGAGCACTCCATACAGTCCAGCATTATGTGTAAAATTTATGAATATTCATCACACTCCTTGGGATAGGAGTGGTTATACAAATGACTACTCGGATGTCATTAATATCATTAGCAGACGTGCCACGCATGCGCTGTGTACCCTGGGGGTCGCACTGAAGAGGGCTCCTCTTCTTCCTCGGGGGTCTTTCTGATAAAGATCAGTAGTTTCCGTCACAATGCACTTTTTACCTTTCTCTCTGGAGCATGTGCAGTTCTTCGCTGGATGATTCAGTGATCTCTGTGCTGGTTTTCAAAAGATCCTGTTCCTCTTATCTTGACAAGATTAAGGCGAATCCTGCTGCTTAGGTTTTGTGATTAACATTTGCTGTCTCTTAATTCACTCATGCTTCCATGAGTTAACTATGGATCAACCCCCTTCTCAATTTTAGCACTGAAAGGATATCAGAGTCATTTAAAGAGATGTCTCCTATGGAGTACTATAAAACTGCCATCATGGTAACACGTTTTCATACAGTAGTTTTAGCACAGAAGTAATAGATGTACAATCTTGAATGTTTCATCCTGCTGGCTCAAGAGCCAGTGTTGAGCTTTTCTCCTTTAAATCCAGTCTTAGAGCTCTGCAAGGATCACTGCAGCATGACGTTGTGACAAGGGGATGCTGATTCATGCATAAACCTTTGATGCTTTCCTTATATCTTCAAGCAGCTTTGAAAACCAATGATTATCTGGCATGTTGCCACTTGAGAGTCGTGGTAAAGGTTTCACCAAACACTTTGTAATATCATGCTACAGCTTTCATTCCTAAGGAAATAGCATTGAGCATATCGCTGGCAAAATGCTGAAAGAATGAGCCAAACCAATATCCTTTAATGGGAAAGATGGAAAACATTTAGATGTGTTTATTTGAACTAAAATTCCTGTGGACCAAGCCTAAATGTATTTCACACTAAATTCTTAGACCTGATTTTAAGGGAAGAAGTGAGAAAGATGAATTCACAAGCAGAATTTTCAGCAGCATAATATTGAACATTTATTAGTAGAACAAAGGCATATCACAGCGCGGGAGCACTTAGCAATATTGCTAGAGGCGTGGCTCCATTCATGTTACTGTGAACTTAAGTACTTTTTAAACATAGTCCTTAAGCCCAGAAAGTAATTTACACTTCACTCAACTTTCCCCCCTCCGTCTCTGCCCCTTTGCGCCAGCACACGCCAGCACGCTGCCGCCTCGGTCCTCTGGATAGCTCCAGAATTGAAGGCAGGCACCCCGCTCCGGTGCCTCCTCAGTCTCCAACCTAATTTGTAGTTGACAGTTTCTTTGGGAGGTGTGAGTTTTGATAACAGACTTCCTGGGATGCATGCGGTTCATCTTCTTTGTTTCTTTAAGATGTCTTGGTTTCTACCTCTGTAATTTCTCAACTTAAAGGACATTTATTATCACGTGTTTATTACTACATTTGCCAACATGTTACAACTACTTCAAAGTTAGAATTTACTCTGGTGTTGTTTTTACTTACCTGTATTTTACCTTAACGCTATTTCTACATAGTACATTATCACTTCTAAATGTTAAAATCATATATGCGAAAGACAATATTTATCGTTCACTCATTTATCACAGGAGGAATGCGTTAGCTGCTTGTGTTTCAGTTTGCTTGTAATCCTGGTCCTTCTCATTTCCTTTTCACTAGAAAACATTTCTCAGGCTCAGTGAGCGGATGTACGTGCAAGCAGCTCGGTGTGTCCTTGTAATTCAAATAGTCAGGATCAGATGGGTTTCTGCAGTGAAAGGATACAATGAAACGTGGATATAGCCTACAGTGGGAACTCCTGTGATTTTGCTCCTCTCAAAACATTTCTCCTCTCTGTTATGAATGTACTGTGGTATTGGCTTTTTGCATATTACATAATTGTTATGAATGTATTGTGATGTTGGTTTTTGCATGTTACTTATTGTTGGGGGGGGCTTTGCCTAGGTTCTGTAATGTAATGGTGTAGAATGTCTGTTGTTTGTGTGGTCAGTTTGGGAAGGATGAGGGGGGATCTTCACACTCCTGGAGAATCTTATCAGAAGAAAAACCCAAAACCAGACGGAATGGAGCCAAGGAGGAAGATAAGGCTGATGGGATGATACTTAGCAACTCCAAAGAATGAATGAATTATGCATGATGGTGATGAATATGAAATAAGTGATGTACTTTTAAAGATGATTTTTTGGATGTAGAGGTGTGCCTTTGGATCTCTGCCAAAGCACCCGGCCGTAATACCCTTTTTGCTGTTGTCTCCTAATTGTCCCTTTTATTAAATTTTCTTAAAATTTTACAAAGAGTGAACATTGTTTTTCACATTTTGGTGGCCACAGATGACATGTACCCTGGTCCTGCCGAACGTCCGTCCGCCCTGGACTCAGCTTCGAGGTTTGATTGATACTGGTGCTGATGTAACTATCATCTCCTTCTCTGCGTGGCCTCCCTCATGGCCTTTAGCCCCGGTGGGATCGGCCATCGCAGGGTTAGGAGGAACCACACAGAGCTATTGAAGCGAACGGCCTGTGATGGTGAAGGACTCAGAGGGGCACACAGCTACAATTAGGCCTTATGTTACTACCACTTCCCTTAACCTTTGGGGACGGGATGTGTTGGCAGCCTGGGGCATACGGATTGGGACAAATTTTTAGCAGGGGTCACTGTGCGTAAAGGCACACAGTATCCGACACTGCCTTTGTGGTGGTTCATTAACACACCAATCCGAGTCAGGCTCTGCTCAGTTAGTTGAATTAAGGGCTGTTTCCATGGCTTTTCAGCGATTCTCACAGGAACCTTTGAATTTGGTTACTGACTCTGCTTATGTAGCAGATATCACCCAACGCTTAGATTGTTCACTTCTGAAGGAGGTGAACAATGAGGCTCTGTTTTCGCTGTTGCAAACCTTGTGGTCTGCAATTCAGGCTCAAGTGCATCCGTATTACATTCTGCACATTCGAAACCACACCAATTTACCAGGGTTTCTAACAGAAGGCAATGACAGGGCTGACATGCTGGCCAACCCTGCGTGGGTAGGGCCTCAGCCTGACAAAATTGCACAAGCCAAGGCATCGCACAGTTTCTTCCATCAAAGTGCACATACCCTGCAGAAGCAGTTTCATTTAACGCCAACCGAGGCGCGCGACATTGTCAGCGCTTGTGCTGACTGTCATGGACTCGCTGCGCCTTTGCCAGCGGGGGTAAACCCCAGAGGGTGAAAAGCCTTGCAGATTTGGCAAACGGATGTAATTCACATCCCAGAATTTGGTCGGCTGAAATATGTGCACGTGTCTATTGACACTTTCTCCTCGGCTATGTGGGCTACTGCTCACACTGGAGAGAAGGGCCGTGATGTCATTGCCCATTGGAAATTGGCTTTCTCAGTCCTGGGCGTGCCAGCTTCTGTGAAAACCGATAATGGTCCTGCCTACGCCTCGGAGAAGACGCGGCAGTTCTTACACCTATGGGGTGTAGACCATACCTTTGGTATCCCACATTCTCCTACTGGCCAAGCCATTGTCGAACACGCTCATGGTACCTTGAAGCGTGTTTTGGACAAACAGAAAAGGGGAATGCATGGAGAAACCCCACAGAGCCGACTAGCAAAAGCTTTGTATACAATTAATCACCTTACAGTACCACAAAATTCAAATAATCCTGTTATTCTGAATCATTTTCTCTCATTGCAGTCTGCAAGTGAGACACAACTGCCCCGGGCAAAAGTCTGGGTGCAGAATTTACTCACTAACCAGTGGGAAGGCCCTCATGAGCTTATCGTTTGGGGTCGTGGGTATGCTTGCGTTTCCACAGATACTGGGGTACGGTGGCTACCTTCAAAATGCGTTCGCCCTGACCTACGGCACCAGAGGCAGAACAGGCAACCTCCAAATGATGACCAGAACGCCAACCATCCAAATGGCGACCAGAATGTAGATCATCAGCCTAATGACTCTTCTGATGATGACCAAGATGTCAACCATCAGGCAGATGGTCCTTCTACAAGCAGAGACTGGGATGGTCCTTCCACAAGCAGAGACTGAACTTTAAATTTCTTGTTATGGAGTCAGATAGTTAAAGCCTTAAGGACATATTTAGAATTAATAACTGATGTAGATTTCTATTTAGGATTAATAGTAGAGTTGTTATCAAACAAAAAGGGGGAATTGTACATACAAAAATGCTGCTAGCGAGGATTTTCTTGCTATTTTCTAAGTCCGTGAGAGACTTTTCTTTCACACAGAAGAGGTAGCAGGGAATGTAAACAACCAAGCCACCTGCAACCTTGAAAAATCTTGTTTATGGTATAGTAGAATATTTTGACAATGGATGTTTTAGGATTTTAGCCAATCACCCCCAAGGGGTGGCTGATCCTTTGTCCAATTAGACTATGAAGAAAAAAGTCTATGAAAGAGTTTGTAAAATAATTAAATAAATCAATCTTGCTGCACAATTCCTGCCTGTCGGATCTTCTCTCCTCCTCCTCCCTACGGCTGCGGGACATGGTGATATACTGTAGGAACCAGGCCTGCGGTAATAGGTGGGAAACATAGAGTCTAAGGGATAAAAATTTTTAAGTGGTCAGAGACCCAAGGAAAGGAGAAAAGAGAAAACAAGAAAGAGAAGGGCTGGGAGCCCCTGGAAGCATTGCCCCCCTCCATTCCCGCCTGCCTCGCCCCAAGCCCAGGCTCCTGTGGCGCCGCTCGCAGCTGCAGCGCCGCTCCCGGAGCCCGAGGTCCCGCCTGTGCCGGCTCTCAGGCACCGCCCGCGGCTCCACCGCTTGTCCCAGCGGCGGCGGCTCCGCCGGTAGCCCCGCTGTTCCCGCCGCCCCCTCCAGCCCCTGCGGCTCCAGCGGTAGCCCAGCCCGCCGCTTTCGGTGTCCCTGTGCCCGGCCCTAGCCCGGCTCTCCGCTCCACACCAGCCCAGCCCGCCGCTTTCGGTGTCCCTGTGCCCGGCCCTAGCCCAGGTATCGGCTCTGCGGCAGCCCAGCCCACCGCTTTTGGCCCCGTCCCCTTGCCCATGCCCTGGCCCCGGTGGCAGCCCCGGTCCCGGCTCCAGCCCCGCTCCCGATGTCCGCGGCCGTTCCAGCAGCCCCTGCCCCCGCTGCGTTCTCTGCCGCGGCTTCATTGAACCCGGCTTCGGCCCCGCGGGCTGTGCTGGGCCCACCGGCAGCACAGAGTCCTGCCACCATGGCTACTGTGGACCGTGTGTAGAGGGTCCACGCCAGGCTCTGGTACCGGCCCCAAGAGCTGGTCCCCTTGGCGGTTCCGGCAGCAGTCTCCGCCTTTGCTCCCCCGCTCCTGGAGGAATCGGCCTCCGAGAGGATTCCCACCTCCTACCCCCCCTCCCTCCCTCGCCTGCACCATTCCCCTGGCAACGACCGCTTCTGCTGCTCCTCTGAAAGGAGAAGCAAAACGCCAAAATTCCATCTCGAGGAACGAGCTCTTTCAGAAGGAAATAATATCTGGAGATGGTTCTTCCAGATGTGTCCAAGGAAAAAGAATGTCAGGGTAGGCTTTAGTTGATGGGGGGACTATGCACACTGGAATATTTAGCACACAAGAAGGGAAATACATCCACTGATTCAAGGTACACTTTTGGAGGGGTGCACGCTTTTGGGAAAATCTGGGAAGAAAGGGGATTGCTTGGTTCAGAGGGAAAGGGGTTGATGCATGGGAGACTTGTTTTGGAGGTTTTAGAGGCATTGGAATTGCCTGAAGAGAGAGCTGTGGTACATAGGGGGGGGGACAGCAGGGGGGATGGCCTCAGAGATGAGAGCAGGTAGTTTGGCAGATTGGGGGGCTGAGGATGCTGCAGAGAATGGGATAAAAAGGGTTGTGTTAATTTTGACCTCAAAGAACGAAAAATTGGAGACTCCAAAATTCAGTGAAACAGAGGAGAAAGAATTAAGTAAGATGGGGAAAAGCCAGATGAATGTGGAAAATGGAAACTTCCTGATGGAAGGCAGTTATTTAATAAGTCACTCACCAGAAAAATATTAGAAAACATGCATCAAAAAACTCATTGGGGTACTAAGGCTTTGTGTGATCACTTTCTAAGGAATTATGGGTGCATTGGAATTTATGGGTTGGCTAAACAAATAACTGAAAGATGTATGGTTTGCCAAAAAGTAAATAAAAAGGACATGAGAAAAACAACTCCAGGAGGTCGTGAGTTGGCTCTCCGACCATTTCAAAGTATCCAAGTGGACTTTACTGAACTCCCCCAAGAGCAGAGGTGGAAATTCTTGTTAGTAATAACAGACCATCTTCCCCATTGGGTGGAAGCTGTTCCCAGTGTCAGAGCCACAGCCAATGTAGCATGTAAAACCCTTTTAGAACAAATTATTCCCAGGTATGGAATGATTAATAAGATAGACTCAGATAGAGGGACACACTTTACATCAAAAGTTCTACAGCAACTAACTCAAGCCTTAAGAATAATGGGAACTACATACCCCATGGCACCCACAGAGTTTATGATGGGTAGAGAGGATGAAACAAACTTTAAAGAGAACCTTAACTGAATTAATAATTGAAACTCAAATGTCGTGGGTAAAATGCCAACATCCGGTTTTATTGAGGGTTTGGACACAACCCAGGTCAGACCTGGGAGTGTCAGCTTATGAAATGATGTTTGGTGCTGGAGAGGATGAAAGTTTGGTAAGAAAGTTTCGCAGATGTGTGGGTCTGGCAGAGAGATCTCTGAGTGTGGAGATTGAGGATGGGATAGAACGAAAGCAGGTTTTGATGTAGAGTGGAAGATGTTTTGCTGAAACATTGATCACTGAATGAGTGAGAGGACAAAGGTTGGAGATGAGTTGGAAGGAGACTTTGTGGTTAGGACAAAGGTATGTGACTGCAAACAAGGACATGTTTTTCACCGGGTGGGTGGGTCTCAGGAAGAGCATAAGTAAATAGAAAACATGTTTTTGCCAGGAAGAGAGCTATCGCAGGCAGACAAGGAATGTTGATGTGGCAGGAAGAAGAGAGGTCTGAGAGTGTTCCATTGTGAGCTTGAATTGTAGCTTGCTTGCTCTTGTGATTGGATGGTGGTGACTATAGTATGGTGGTGGTAGTAGCTAAGATAGACTATCAGCAAATGTAAAGGTGTTGCGTATGGTGCTTGTTGGTTGTTATGTTTCAGGATGCTCAGCAAGGAAGAGTGTATAGTGCTTTGTAACTTGGGCAGAAAGTGGCTTCAGGTGTGCCTACAGGCTGTGGCTGACAGCCGTAGGGCTGGCTCTGGATGCCCTCTTCCTGAAATGCTGTAACTTTGCCTATGCAGTGGACGGCTTTCAGGAGAGGCGCCTGAAGTCCAGACATCCTTCATGAACCTTTCTCCTATAGTTTGGGTTACCCTTTCTGACCACCCAACATGAAACTGCTACCTATGAATTAGGGGAAATGAGTGTTAAAGGATATGTCAACACAATTGCAAGGACCCTTGAAGATTTGCTGTTAAAAGGGATAATCCCTCAAACCACTCCTTTAGACTTTAAAATCCATAACATCCATCCAGGGGAGTGGGTACTAGTAAAAACATGGAAAGAGCGATCTTTAGCTCCACAAGGGGAAGGTCCTTTTCAGGTGCTACTGACAACTGAGACAACTGATCCAGACCAAGGAGCGAGGGTGGATCCACGCCAGCAGAATCAAAGGACCCGTGGAAGAACCTAAGGAGTGGACTATAACATCTACGCCTGGTGATACCAAGTTAACTCTTAAGCGGGAACTGGGTGGTAATGCACTGGGAAAACCCAAATGATCCAAGGGATACACCAAGAACCACACCTGATTGGGAAATAAGGCCAAGCTTGTATCAGTGGTTTCAAGTGTTGCCTGGACAAGTCCTGAGACACCTCTGATACCCTCCTTGGGGAGGAATACTTCCACTCCAAACAGGAGGATCAGGACTATTTCGGGCTGAGGGTTCTCATATTCTGGCCTTAGCCTGTGATTTATTTAAAAAGGAGGAGGAATTGCTACCTCCAACAGTGCCATACCATATACCCTGTCTGATCCACCCCAATACTGGACATGCTGGTTGGGTTAAATGTAAATGTCTAGACTGTGAAAACTATTGGTATCGTAGTTCACTAAAACGACGCTCTCATTGCATGAAGTGTCGAACGCCACATCTATTCCCCATCCAGGTAGAGCAAAGAACAGCTGAAATAGTAACCTTGCTTTGTGGATGGGAATTACTAGTGCCTGTTGAATGGGAGATACCTGAGGAACGGTGGGAAGTTACAATTAAGAAGTGTCAAAAGCAATTTGCCTGGAAATTAGCAAAGAGGAAGTGACAAGGAAATAGAGGGCAAGACCGAATTGACCACTGTACCTGCCACCAAGAAGATCACATACCCCTGCTGTGGGTAGCAACCCCATAGGCATGGGAGGTGGAGGTATCAGCCATATCAGAGCTCTGTTATTCCTTTATCTGTCACTCCTCTTTTGTCTCTTCCCTCTGGGGATACCGACACAGCCATGCCATAGGTGCTACTGAAAGCTGTATATGGAGAAACACCGAGGTTCCTTTTTCATTGCGCATACCCATGTCAACAGTCACTGTTATAACCCATCCAAATTAAAAAAAAATAGACAACTATATGCAAAATGGGAAAAAGCACTGGATTGCAGAAAACCTAGGAACAAGTGGTAGCAGGTTGGGAAGTAAATGTCCAAAAGGAGAAAGATGGGTTTGTTTCACATATATTGTTGGGAGTAAAGTCTCAGGCTTAGTAAAAGAACAACTGGTAAACAAGAAGGCAAAGCCGGCACAGCAATCTAACTCTATATCGACCCCAATTCAAAATATGTATGTGAAACTCAAACAACAAATAGAAAATGAAAAAAGATACCTCAAAATTTGGAAAAAACCTGTGTGCGGAGTTAGGGGAAAGAATAGGTAAGGAGCTTAATGTAACCAGCTGTTGGGTCTGTGGAGGGCCTCTGATGACAGAGGAATGGCATGGAAAGGCAGTAGCTTAAGCCCAACAGAACTCCTTAAGTGGAATCGGACAAGGATAAGGGGAGAAAACAGAGCAGCAGGCTGGGTACTGAGTTCAACAGTAATAGGAGAGGAGTGTCTCTGGCGTACCAGGACCAATTTTCCTTAACGAAGTAGGAAATACTCCCTGTAAGAGATATAAGGTCAGTAATGGAACTTTACATGGTGGGTCCCCAAGAAACCCGCTCTGTATTGGACTCAGGAAAAAACAAAGGAAAAGAATTGTAAGTACAATAATAAGATCAAACTCTTTCGATGCAATGATACAAACAAAAATCCTTATTTTTGGGATCCCAGACATTTCAGAATTTTGGGAAAATATAATAATATATAATATTATAAATATTATGTAATAATTATATAATTAATTTATAATATTATACAATCAATATATAATATTATATAATTAATATATAATTATATAATTATATATTATATATTATATAATTAATATATAATTATATAATTATATATTATATAATTCTATAATAAAATATATAATTATATATATTATTGTATTTATCTATTATTATATAATATATAAATATTATATAATAAAATATATAATATATAAATATAATATAATAAAATATAATAAATCAGCAAAAATTTGATTACTGGAGGGCACCAGATGGCCTATTTTGGATATGTTGAAAAAGGGCATATGCAAAGCTCCCCTCTCGGTGGAAAGGGAGTTGTACTCTGGGAATCATACACCCAGGATTCTTTCTTTTACCAGAGCCAGATGGAGATCAACTAGGAATACCAGTGTATGAGGATCTGAAAAGGAATAAAAGAGAATTGATTGGAGGATCTCAAAAATGGAGAGACGAGGAATGGCCCACTGAGCGCATAATTGAAACATACGGGCCAGCCAACCTGGGCACAAGATGGGAGTTGGGGATATCGAGCCCCAATTTACATGCTGAATTGGATTATAAGACTCCAAGCAGTTGTAGAAATAATAACGAACCCAGCTGGTCAGGCATTGGAATTACTAGCTAGCCAACAAAGCCAAACAAGAGCTGCGGTGTATCAGAATAGGTTGGCTTTAGACTATCTATTGGCTGAAGAAGGAGGTGTTTGTGGAAAATTTAATACATCAGATTGTTGTTTGAAGATAGATGACCATGAGGATGCCGTCCTAGATATAGCCAAAAATATCAGAAAAATAGCCCATGTACCGGTCCAAAAGTGGGAATCTGCACTAAAACTTAGCTGATGAGATAATGTATTGGGAATAGAATGGTGGAAGAAGCTAGGCTTCTTCCTTTTATGTGCCACTGCAGGCTTGATATTTCTTCCTTGCCTGATCCCCCTGATCTCCCTTGCCTGTTTCATTCAATTAATATCTACCGTGGTCCAAGGCATGCAAATAGTACCAATGCCTGTGGAACCAAAATTGGCTACATCTGGAACAGCACAAAAGATCATGGTGTTAAAGAAGCAAAATGGTACCAAAGACCCCTTTGAAGAAGCAAGAGTGATTTGGGAAAAAAATGAGCAAATAATAAAGGCTGGAAAACAAGGGATACTGCTCAAGCCAAATGATCTGTAAAAAAAGGAAAAGGGAGGTACTGTTATGAATGTATTGTGATGTTGGCTGTTCACATGTTACATAATGTTAGAAAAACTTTACCTGGATTCTGTAACGTAATACATGACATAGAATGTCTATTGTTTATGTAGTCAATTTAGAAAAGATAGGCAGAGAAAGTCTTCACATTCCTGGAGTATCTTATCAGAGAAGAAGAAGAACCAGAAACCAGAGAGAAGAATTTATGGAGGGAGCAGAGATGGAATGGAACCCAGGAGGAAGATAAGGCTGATGGGATGATACAAAGAAACTCCAAAGAATTCATGAATCATGTATGATGGTGATGAATATGCAATAAGAGATGTACTTTTAAAGATGATCTTTTGGATGTAGAGGTGTGCCTTTGGATCTCTGCCAAAGCACCCCGCTGTAATACCCTTTTTGTTATTGTCTCCTAATTGTCCCCTTTTATTAAACTTATTAAAATTTTACAAAAAGTGAACCTCGTTTTTCACAACTCCTTGGAGGAGAGAATTGGAGGCCAGGATTGCCCAAAACCTCTCACAGACTCAGTGTGGAAAGGAAAATCCAAAGTACCTTAAAAACCTTGAATAACTCAGAGCATTAATGAGCCCCACTGAGTGTCAATGCAAAGCTCTCAAGGGACTCATTAGAGCAGATAACTGGGAGCCAGGATTGCACAAAGCTCTCAGAGACTCCCAGGCAAAAGCCAAAGCCAAAGTCCTTTGAAAACCCTGCAGTCCCTGGGAGCATTGAGGAGCCCCCAGGGCCATTCCTGACCAAGGCTCCCCAGGGACTCCTTCCAGCAGATCCCTGAGGCCACTGGGATGTGGGGGGATGCTGAGGGCAGGACAAGGGGCTGACAGTGCCCAGCCCTGCTGGGGCTGTGCCAAGAGGCCCCAGGTCCTCAGGACAAGGTGTCTCCTCCCAGCCCTTGGTGGCACAGACGCTGCTGTGCCCCAGGGCACCAAGACTTGGCTTCTCTTTGTCCCCCCATGTCATCCCTGTGTCCAGTTCTCTGCTCTGACTGGAGCCTGGGGACACTTTCTCAGTCGTGTCTTTCACTGGGACCCATTAAAACTTCCAGAAACTTTGAAGTTCAATTCTGATCTGAATTCTTGAGAGTCCCTGTTTCTGCCAGTCCCTGTCAGGGACTGATGTTCGGGGCCTCAGCACCAAGGCCTGAGAGGGTCATTCCAGTCCTTGTGCTGTGTCTGTGCTGCTGAGCTGGGCCGGGCTTCTGGCACAGAGGCAGCTCCTGGCAAGCGGCAGCGCTGCAGAGAGACAGCTCTGGCCAGGAGCAGCTCCTGGGCACAGCCCAGCAGGGCTGGGGCACTGCCTGCAGCCAGCCTGGGCACAGCACAGAGGCACACAGGGCTTAAACTCAGCCGCGGCTGGGAAGGGGCTGGGAAGTGACTGCGGGAGAATCACTCCCAGCCCCTGGCACAGGAAGCCTCTGGCTGCAGGACACGGCAGCTGCAGTTCCTGGAGGGATCTCCTAAAGCTGCAACATCCCAGTGCCTACGGATTCTGTGAGTACAACTCAGAGCATCTCGAGTGCAGGGGAGGTGAAATGCTCATGAGGCTCTGACGGGCTGAGGGTTTCTGATCACTCCCAGAATATTTCCAATACAAGGATTTTGGTAGAAATGAGGATATTTCCTGAGACTTTGTTTTCAGTTTCCTGCCATTGGAGAGTGGCGGGGAGGGAGGATAAATATTAAAGGTATTATGAATTTTGTCAGGTCCCTGGGACATCCGAACTGTTACTTTCAGTGATCAGCAGGTGCACAGGAGATGCCTCCTGTGCTTTCAGCCACTCCTGTGCCCATGGACAGCACCAGCATCACCTTGGCTGGACCCATCAGGCTCAGTCTGAGCTGTCCTTTCTCCAAGCTGCAAACAGAACCTGCCCCAGCCAGTGCCCTGCACACAGGCAGGTTTCTGTAGGGCCAAGGAGAGTGCACAGAGATTTGGGGTCTGTGAGTGCTGGCAGGGAGAGATAAGGCACAGGGAAACAGCTCCAGGAGGAAAATCCCCAGGAAGCAGAGATGAGATCAGGGAAGGAGAGAAAACAAACCCAGCAATGTGTCAGGGAGAGTTTAGAGATCCCCACAGGATCCCCTCCAGTGCAGCCCCTCCCTCTGAAGAAGCCCCCTCCCTCCTGTGCCCCCCAGCCAAGCCTCTGCCCTCAGGGCCGGGGGTCCAAGGCATGAAGCCCCTCCTGGGCAGGCAGAGCTGCAGCAGAGCCGTGGGGCAGCTCTGCAGCCCCGGGCCCAGTTCCCTCTGCAGAGCACAGGGCTGGGAGCAGCTGCCCGGCCCTGGGGGCTCTGGGAGGGGGCACAGCTGGCTCAGGGTGACGCTGGCCCCAGTGCCCGGCTGTGGGCAGGGCTGCCAGTGCAGCCAGGGCAGCAGCTCAATCTCCCTTCGTCCAGTGCCAGCTCTGGGCCTCTTGGCTCTCTCCCCGAGGTTTCCTTCCAAGCTGGGAGTTTCCTCCAGGAACCAAATCTGTCCTGTAGCATCTTTGTGTTATCTGAAAGGCCCAGAGAGAGGAGAAAAGCAGAGATGCTACAAGTGTGCAAATGCTGTCGGGTTGGTGAAATGAGCCAGGGGTGTCCTCGGCTACGAATGTGGTGCTGAGACCTTGAGAGAGGGACGGACATTTGGGGGTCTGTGGTGGATCCATCTGCTCCCAGCAGCAGCTGGTGATCTTTAAGGGAAACATGGGAGGGTGAACATTCTGCATTTGAGAAAAGTGAAACAGAGAAACTCTGAACAGGTCAGAATGACAGAGCACCTCCCCTGAGTCTCCACTCATCATCTTGCCTTGCAAAAGTTGCTCTGTTCTCCCTGAGGGCAGCAGAAATCATGAGGATTTCTGATACCCAAGAATACCAGGAGAGATATGGGGGGAGCTTACAATACAAAATCCCCAGAACTCTTAAACACGAAAGGGTGTCTGTGTATTCCAGGGAGGGTGGATGGGAAATGGCTTTGATTGTGGTCACAAATCTCCTCTAACTCTTCATTGTTTCCTTCTTCATGAACAGGTGCCCATGGCCAGAGACAGCCGATGTCCAACAGCAGCTCCATCAGCCACTTCCTCCTGCTGCCATTGGCAGACACGCGGCAGCTGCAGCTCCTGCACTTCTGCCTCTTCCTGGGCATCTCCCTGGCTGCCCTCCTGGGCAGCGGCCTCATCATCAGCGCCGGAGCCTGCGGCCAGCACCTGCACAGCCCCATGTTCTTCTTCCTGCTCAGCCTGGCCCTCACCGACCTGGGCTCCATCTGCACCACTGTCCCCAAAGCCATGCACAATTCCCTCTGGGGCACGAGGCACATCTCCTACACAGGATGTGCTACTCAGGTGTTTCTGTTTGTCTTCTTTATGGGAGTAGAGGTTTCCCTCCTCACCATCATGTGCTACGACCGCTACGTGTCCATCTGCAAAGCCCTGCACTACGGGACCCTCCTGGGCAGCAGAGCTTGTGCCCACATGGCAGCAGCTGCCTGGGCCAGTGCCTTTCTCTACGCTCTCATGCACACAGCCAATACATTTTCCCTGCCCCTGGGCCAGGGCAATGCCCTGAGACAGTTCTTCTGTGAAATCCCACACATCCTCAAGCTCTCCTGCTCCAAATCCTCCCTCAGGGAACTTGGGCTCATCGCTGTCAGTGTCTGTTTGGTATTTGGCTGTTTTGTGTTCATTGTTTTCTCCCATGTGCAGATCTTCAGGGCCGTGCTGAGGATCCCCTCTGAGCAGGGTTGGCACAAAGCCTTTTCCACGTGCCTGCCTCACCTGGCTGTGCTCTCTCTGCTCCTCAGCACTGTCATGTTTGCCCACCTGAAGCCCCCCTCCATCTCGTCCCCATCCCTGGATGTGGCCCTGTCAGTTCTGGACTCGGTGGTGCCTCCAGCCCTGAACCCCCTCATCTACAGCCTGAGGAACCAGGAGCTCAGGGATGCCCTGATGAAAATGATGACTGGATTTTTTCAGCAGCAATGAAGAGCCGGTTTTGTTCTCCACAGCTGCAGTGTAACTCAGTGCAGGCCCAGCCTGTCTGCTCAAGTTTTTCAGAGTGGTTGTGTGTGTGCAGGGTTTCCTTTTTCATTTTGTCATAATGTTGTGCACAATGAAACTTTATTTATCCCATCATCATCCCATTACTGGGATCATTCATCCTATTTAGAATTCACTGCTTACACCTCGAATTTTACCCAGAGACAATGGAAATGAGGAATCACCTCCTCTGTGCACTCTAGCAAAATAAAGGATCCAGCAGCAACTTGTTCATCAAAAATGCTTCCTTTGAAACCTCATCTGAATCTGGCAGGGCAGTGCCTGTGTGCAGAGGGGGAGAGAAGCTGAGTCCCAGCACAGCAGCAGGGCCCGGGAGCAGCAGCACTCGGTGCTTTCAGAGCTGCTCTGTTTATCCTTCCACGCTGTCCTTCTGTCCTTGTGGGAGTCCTCAGCTCTGGCTGCTGTGCTGCTGTCCTGCTCTGTGGTGCTCCTGTGAGCACAGGAGGGGTTGACAGTTTTGTGTTATTTAAAAGTAGACAGCAGTGGCTGGAATTGCTGGGCTGATCAGTGAAGTTTTTCAGACTTTTATGGCCCTGGCATGTGAGTCACAGGTGGATCACAGCGAGTCCTGGAGCTGCCAACCTGAACATGAATAGCAGAATGGACAAAGCTGCAGCTTAAACGTGACCTAAAATAAATCCCCAGGGGCTGCAGGGGCACAGCTGCTCCACCATGGTCTCACCACGGCCTGCAGAGGAATCTCGGCTCTGGCTCCTGGAGCACCTCCTCCCCCTCCTTCTCCACTGCCCTTGGTGTCTCCCTGTTGTTTCCCTCACATGTTTTCCCCTCTTCCTCTTCTCTGACTACAAAAACACTGTGTCCCACTTTGTTTTCATTTCCTTCTGAAATCTGCTATCACAGAGGCGTTACCAGCCTCTCTCAGTGGCCCAGCCTTGGCCAGTGCCATGTCCATCTTCAGAGCCATTGGGGATTGGCTCTGCCGGACATGGTGGAAGCTTCCAGCAGCTTCTCACAGAAGCCACCTCTGTGGCCCCCTGCTACCAAAAACCAGGCCGTGCCAAACCAACACAGACAGGAAGGAAAGCATGGAGCCCCAGCGCTCCAGGGCAGGTGAGAAGCAGCTCTGGCCATGCCAAGGTCAGCCGGAGCTGCCAGGCGGCCCCAGGAGCCCAAGGCAGCCAGAGCTGTTCCATGTTCCCTTGGTTCCGTGGGCCCTGCAGGGTCACAAAGGCCCCTCGGTTCTTTGGGCCCAGCAGTGCCACAGTGGCCCCTTGGTTCCATGGAACGCCACAGGGTCACAATGGTCCCCTTGGTGCCACCAGCCCTGCAGGGTCACAACGGCCCCTGGGTTCCACGAGGCCACGCAGGGTCACAGTGGTCTCCAGAGGAAGGGCAGCACCGAGCCCCAGGGTTTCAGGGCCAGATGAGACACAGCCACCAGAGGCCAAGGCCAGCCAGATCTGTCTGTCCTGCCAGGTTTGTCTGGGCGCAGCCCTTGGATATTGGGAATTCGGGAGGTGGAACCCCAGTTTTGGCCATGGGCACCTTGTCGAGTAACGCAGTTCTGTGCTCGCTGCATGAGCTCTGGCGTGCCCTCGGTCAGAGAGAGTCCAGCTGCGTTACTTCTGTGCCTCGCAGAAGCGACTTCGGCATCAGGAAAAGTGCTGCTGGCTGAGCTCGCTGGCTTCTTTGCAGAGGAGACACGGCAGGAGCTGATGATATCGGCTCACGTTAGTTCAGAGATAAAGGAGGAGAGAGAGGGTTCTGGTCTGGCTTCCAACAGGTTTATTGTCAGAAGTTTAGCAACCAGAACATGGCAATGATCTTAATCTGGGATCCCACCGAGAGGCTTTTCCCTCAGTTTTAGAGGGGGTTTGAAAACCATGGGCAAAGGGGGAGGAGGGGGAGGAGGAGGAGGAGGAGGAGGAGGAGGAGGAGGAGGAGGAGGAGG
>NW_024581071.1:173-3075 GCF_017639235.1 Corvus kubaryi | reverse complement strand
GGAGGAGGAATGGTGGAGGAGGAGGAGGAATGGTGGAGGAGGAGGAGGAATGGTGGAGGAGGAGGAGTAATGGTGGAGGAGGAGGAGGAGTAGTAATGGTGGAGGAGGAGGAGGAGGAGGAGGAGGAGGAGTAATGGTGGAGATCTTCCTTATCCTGCTCCTCCACTGCTGACGTCAGGGAATTCCCTGGAGCTGCCAACACCTGCCTTTCCTGCTGCAGGATCTTGTCTGGCAGCTCTCTGAGGCTCTTCACCTTTGGCAGCGCTGCAGCATCCTTGGAGTCATGGACTGGCAACTGGCAGCTCCAGGACACTTGCTACTTTTCTCCGGATGCTTTTCTCCGGGAAAATCTTCTTGGACACGGCCTGGCTCCAATTTTTACTTCCAGCCCTTTCCTGCCCATCTGCATGCTCAGCCATGAGCCGCTTCTGCAGATCACCGTGGCTCTGGGGGAGCAGGGACTCCTGTCTGTGGGCAAAGAAAACAAAGACAGCTTGTAAGAAGAGAACCTGGAGCTTCTAGTTAGAAGAGAAAGGACTATTCAATCAAGGCAGGGCCGATGGAGGAAGCTTTCTAAAATGGAACAAGCAGCAGAAGCACAGGAGTTTTGCAGAAGAAATTCTCCTTCCAGCACTTGGCTTAGGGAAAAAGCCTGATGTTGCTAGGAGAGACTTGTTCATGTCTAGTTTTGGGTAGCAGACATCTGAACATTTAGACTATTGGCTTTCCAGGCTCACACTATTCGAACCTCAGAGTGAAACTATTCTAAAAGCTAGAGATGCTTGGAAGAAATGTTTCTGCTCACACCACGACTGGGGACCGTGCATCATTCCTACCTTGCACCTGTCCAAACGCCTTCCTCCGTCTGTGCTCCGGCAGCTCTCACCAAGGCTCTGGCAGGGATGGAGGCTCTTGCCAGAAGTATCCCAAGTGTGGAGATCTTCCTCATCCTGCTCCTCCACTGCTGACGTCAGGGAATTCCCTGCAGCTGCAAACACCTGCCTTTGCTGCTCGAGGATCTTCTCTAGCACCATGCCAAAGGCCTTCTCCTATGGCAGCGCTGCAGCATCCTGCAAGTCACGGACTGGAACTGGCACCGCCAGGAAAGTTGCTGCTGGGAAACATCCATCAGCCATTCCCTGACTGCAATGAGCTGGCCTCCTATTCCTCTGCAAGGCTCTTCCTGGCCACGTGCATCCTCAGCAATGACACGGTTCTGCTGAGAGCCGCGGCTCGGAGGGAGCAGCGAGTCCTGTCCAAAGGGCTTCCTCCGTCTCCAGTCCTGCAGCTCTCACAGGGGTACTGGGTATGGTCAAGTCTCCTGCCAGGAGTATCTGACCTGTGGAATTCATCCTCATCCTTCTTCTCCATTGCTGAGGGCTCTAAGTGCCCTGCAGATGGGAACATCCGCCTTTGCTGCTGGAGGTTTTTGTCCAGCACCACACTCAAAGTCTTCTCCTCTGGTACTGCCACATCGTTCTTGGAACCTTAGTTGGGAACTGGCGGCTCCAGGACAATCGCTGCTCTGCCTCTGGCTTCTGGGAGTTCCTTACTGGAGGCCTCCTCTTTTCTCTATCCTGCTGAAACAAGAAAGGCTTCGTAACTTGACTCCTCTATGCCTGCTATGAGTACATCATCTCCTCTGTAACTCTTTTACAGTGGACACAGAGTTTGTTTAAGCTCATTCTCACAACTTTTATTGTGACTATGCCTCATAACTCTTACAACTCTTATTAGTTCATAACCTGGATTACACATCGTCTCTGTCCAGATTAGAATTTTAAAATATACAATATAATTCTCAATATCCTCTAGCTACAAGATGTAACCACACATCTTTGTCCTTTTTTATTTTTGCAAAAACATTGGCAATTGTTTCTCTCTTTTATATTTTTCCCTTTGGAACTCATCTGTTTCCTGTTTTCATTCCCTCTTCTCAGAAGACCTTTCCTTTGGTTTATTCTTGTACTGATTCTCCAATCTTTCCAGGCTACTTTATAGAGATGTAGCTGGTGCAACATGTACTTACTAGATAGTTTTTGTTGTTTTGATTTATACTACAGGAAGATGATAAAACACATATTTTACATTTCCTTGGACAGCAAAAATTTTTTGCATTTTTAATGGAAAAATTATTTTTAAAGTTTGGATAGCATAATTAAAAAAAAATAGTTTCATTACCTGTCCAGTAGCCATAACATAGATCTGTATCCATCATCTAAAAGTAAAGCCAGCTTTTGATTTGATACACACATTGAGACTTTATCCTGTAGGAAATAAAGCAGAAAAAATATGCTATTACAGTTTTATCTTCAACTGCACATCACTTCTAACCTTGAGCGAAGGCTCTGCATTATTGAATAGAACCAACTGAGGCAGTGCAGCTCTCGGTTAACACATGATCAGAACCTTAGACTGCTAAGGAAGAGCAGGAAATAGTTTGGCTGCCAGCACGAGGCAACAGCACATTGTCCTGTTGACATTCTCACGGTCAGAGTGAAACTGGAACCGAGCAATCCCATTCCTTTGCAACCACCCTTATGCTGCAGAGATGGAGCCCTGAGCTCAGCAATGCCATTTGTGACAGAGCTTTCCCAGGTGGGAAGGCATCCTCCCTTCCCAGAGGTATTGCAAGTTCCCCTCTCCCCGCTCCATTCCATCCATAAATGGAATGCTGACAATCCATAAAGGTTACACACTACAACACTGGCATGGATTCTTTTCCTTAGGTAGATCTAAGGCAGTCTGGGAGTTGCTCAGCCTCTTGTACCCTCCTCAAGGGAGCATTTGTAACTTTTCTTCTTACAATAATCCAACCAAACAACTTGGTTACTGCTCCAAGAAGCACCGGAAGCTTTGGCTGTGTTTTCCCATTCGATTTTATTTAACCCAATATTTTGCA
>NW_024581071.1:0-163 GCF_017639235.1 Corvus kubaryi | reverse complement strand
ACAGGCAAAAGGAAAAAACAAGTTTCACCACATTCTCATAAACCTCTGGAAATAAAGTCCTGTAAACTTAACTGCCTTTCTTACTTTGAGAAATTGCTACTGCTATAACATTACCTGTACTGGACCTTGTCAATTGGATGCTTTTGCCCAGACTCCTTGCTCC
>NW_024581070.1:64821-66222 GCF_017639235.1 Corvus kubaryi | reverse complement strand
TTTTGGGGGATTTTTCCTGCTGGAAAATTGGGAATTTTGGTTTGGGAGGAGGTGGTTTTTGCAGAGGTCGGGATTTCCCTCAGGAGATGAATTTTGGGGGAATTTTCCAGGTGTTTCTTGCTGGAAAATTGGGAATTTTGGTTTGGGAGGAGCCACTTTTCCCAGAGCTCCAGATTCCCTTCAGGAGCTGAATTTTGGGGGATTTTTCCAGGTGGAAAATGGGGAATTTTGGTTTGGGAGGAGGTGGTTTTTGCAGAGGTCGGGATTCTGTTTGGGAGATGAATGTTGGGGATTTTTCCCACTGGAAAATTGGGAATTTTGGTATGGGAGAAGCCGCTTTCCCCAGAGGTCTGGATTCCCTTTGGGACCTGAATTTTGGGGGGATTTTCCCAAGTGTCTCCCACTGGAAAATCGGGAATTTTCCTTCGGGAGCAGCCGCTTTTCCCGGAGCTCCTGAGCGCGCTCCTCCTTTTCCTCCTCCTCCTCCAGGCGGCGCTCCCGGCGCATCCACCGGATTTTGGGATACCCAGCCTGGAATCCGGCCGTTCTCCCAAACCCCTCCGCTCCCCCTTTTTCCCAGGATTTCTTCCCTCTCCCGGTGCTCCTTTTCCCTCCATCCCGGCCGTGCCATTCCCTAAATCCCACAAATCCCCTCAATCCCGTCCTTTTCCCGCAGCCACACCTGCGCCATGTGGAGGGCGCTGGGCACGGAACCTTCCCTGACTTCCCAAATCCTGGAGCAGCTCCTGGAGACGCTGAGCCGGGAGATTCCCTACAAGGAGAGCAAATCCTTCCTGCTGGGAAGCGGCTCCGAGCGCGTGGCCACCCCCCTGTCCCTGGCCGTGAGTATCCCATGGAATTCCCATGGAATTCCCGCGGAATTCCCGCAATCCCCGAGTCCCCTTCCAGACCCCTTTGGATCCGGGCGAGTTGTCCCTGGATATCCGGGAAGAGCCTCCGGGTGGGAAGAGCTTCCCAAGTGGGAAAAAATATTCCTGGGTGGAAAAATCATTCCCAGGAATCCGTTCCTGAGGGGTGTTTGCACTTAGGTCATTCCCAAAAAAAAAACCAACCCCAAAAAGAAGCCATTTGGAAGCTTCCCAAGCTGGAAAAGAGCTGGGAAAATTCCCTTCTCCTCCTCCTCCTCGGGACCCTCTGGGAGCAATTCCCACCCCACGTGTCCTGGATTTATCCCGGGTCGCTCCAGCTTGGGAATGCATCGAGAATCAGGGAGCAATTCCAGGGAATCAGGGAGCAATTCCCACCCCAGATTTTGGGTTTGGGGTCTGGAATCCATCGGGAATCAGGGAACAATTCCAGGGAATCAGGGAGCAATTCCCAAGGAATCAGGGAGCAATTCCCACCCCAGACTTTGGGTTTGGGGTCTGGAATCCATTGGGA
>NW_024581070.1:63245-64811 GCF_017639235.1 Corvus kubaryi | reverse complement strand
CAATTCCCACCCCAGACTTTGGGTTTGGGGTCTGGAATCCATTGGGAATCAGGGAACAATTCCCACCCCAGACTTTGGGTTTGGGGTCTGGAATCCATTGGGAATCAGGGAACAATTCCCAGGGAATCGGAGAACAATTCCCAGGGATCGGGGAGCAATTCCCACCCCAGACTTTGGGTTTGGGGTCTGGAAACCCTCAGGAACCAGGGAATAATTCCCAAGGAATCAGAGAACAATCCCAAGGAATCAGGGAACAATTCCCACCCCAGACTTTGGGTTTGGGGCCCGGAATCCATCGGGAATCAGGGAATAATTCCCAAGGAATCAGGGAGCAATTCCAGGGATCAGGGAGCAATTCCCACCCTACGCTTTGGGTTTGGGGTCTGGAAACCCTCAGGAATCAGGGAATAATTCCCAGGGAATCAGGGAGCAATTCCCAGGGATCAGAGAACAATCCCAAGGAATCAGGGAGCAATTCCCACCCCACCCTTTGGGTTTGGGGCCCAGAATCCATCAGGAAATCAGGGAACAATTCCAAGGAATCAGGGGACAATTCCCCTCTCCTCCCCCCCTCCCCAGTTTATCCCGGATAATTCCACCCCCGGAACCCCTCCGCCCCCAGAATCCACCTCCTTCCCCAACCCTAAAAAACCCCAAATCCCTGGAAGTTGCGGCAGGGGTTAAACTCCGGCAGTCGGCAGCGGGCGGAAGAAGCGGAAAAATCCTTTTCCGAGCTCTTTTTTCCCGGGAGATTCCCGCAATTCCCGCTGCCTTCGCAGGCCACGTGCGCCTTGGATGAGCTCATGTCTGTGCCGGAGGCGGCGGCCGCGGTCCTGGAGCGATTCCCGAACCTTTTCCAGAGCCTCCTGCTGCGCCTCGGCTGCTCCGTGGGGGTCCAGCTCCCGAAATTCCTGCAGGGCCGGGAAAAGCGGAGCCAGCACGGCTCGGCCCCGCGCAGCCTCCAGCCCTGCAGGTGTGGGGGGAAAAGGGTGGGAATTCCTTGGGAAAAGGGGGTGTGGGGGAATGGGGGAATGGGATTGATGGGATCCATGGGATGGGATGGAAATGAGACCGGGATGGGATTTGTGGGATAATGGGATGGGATTTATGAGATGGGGTGGGATGGGATTGGGTTTATGGGATAATGGGATGGGATGGGATGGGATCCATGG
The DNA here is from genome assembly GCF_017639235.1 of Corvus kubaryi. Classification (NCBI taxonomy): domain Eukaryota; kingdom Metazoa; phylum Chordata; class Aves; order Passeriformes; family Corvidae; genus Corvus; species Corvus kubaryi. The sequence goes on along the minus strand of NW_024581070.1, from coordinate 63,639 downwards.
GATGGGATGGGATTTGTGGGATTTATGGGATGGGATGGGATTGATGGGATGGGATGGGATTTGTGGGATTTATGGGATGGGATGGGAATGAGACTGGGATGGGATGGGATCCATGGGATGGGATGGGATTTGTGGGATTTATGGGATGGGATTGATGGGATGGGATTTATGGAACGGGTTGGGAATGAGACAGGGATGGGAATGGGATGGGATGATGGGATGGGATGGGATGGGATGGGAATGAGACAGGAACATGAATGGGATGGGATTTGTGGGATTTACAGGATGGGATGGAAATGAGACAGGGATGGGATGGGATTTGTGGGATAATGGGATGGGATTTATGAGATGGGATGGGATGGGATTGATGGGATTGATGGGATGGAATGAGACA
>NW_024581070.1:62630-63145 GCF_017639235.1 Corvus kubaryi | reverse complement strand
TGGGATGGGAATTAGGCAGGGCTGGGAATAGGATGGGATGGGATTTATGGGATTTATGGGATTTATGGGATGGGATTTATGAAACGGGATGAGATTTGTGGGATTTATAGGATGGGATGGAAATGAGACAGGGATGGGATGGGATTTATGGAACAGGATGGGAATGAGACAGGGATGGGAATGGGATGGGATGGGATTTCTGGGATAATGGGATGGGATTGATGGGATGGGATGGGATGGGATTTATGGGATGGGATGGGATGGGATTTATGGGATTTATAGGATGAGACGGGATGGGAATGGGAATGGGATGGGATTTCATGGATAATGGGATGGGATGAGATGGGATGGGATCCATGGGATGGGATTTGTGGGATTGATGGGATGGGATTTATGGGATGGGATGGGATGGGATCCATGGGATGGGATCCATGGGATTTATTGGATGGGATCCATGGGATTTATAGAATGGGATGGGATTTCTGGGATGATGGGATGGGATTTCTGGGATCTAT
>NW_024581070.1:55409-62620 GCF_017639235.1 Corvus kubaryi | reverse complement strand
TTCTGGGATCTATAGGATGGGATGGGATTTCTGGGATGATGGGATGGAAACCAAGGCTTGGGATGCGACGTTGGGATTGGGAAGTTGAGAAGCAGGAATGGGATGGAGCCTCCGGAGTGGGGTGGGGATCGTTGGAGCAGATTCCCAAAAAAAAAAGGAGGGGTGAGGGTGTGGATTCCAGGGAAACAATGGATGCCCCATCCCTGGAATTGTCCCAGGCCGGGCTGGAGCATCCCGGGATAGCGGGAGCTGCCCCGTGGCAACGGGATCATCCCGAAATCCCACCCATCCCACCCCATTCCCGGATTCCAGGATTTCCCGACCCCGGCATCCTGAGCTTTCCCTCATTAATTAGTCCTTAATGAATTCCGGGAAAGCCCCGGAGGCTCCCGGGATGCTCCGAGGCCTCTCGGGCGCTCCAGGGGTTTTTTTCCCCTCCGGAATTTCGCAGTTCCCGTTCCTTGTCCTGCTTTTTCCCTTGGCCATCCACAGCAGGGAAAGCTCCACCGGGATCTTCCCAGCTCCTCTGGGGGAATTTTTTGGGAAAACTCAGGGAGTTTTCCATCGGGAATTCAGCTTTGGGCCTCTTCCTTGACTCCTTTCCCGTTCCTTGGGTTTTTCCCATGGGCTCCTGGATCCTTTGGTTCTTAGGGAATCACGGAATGGCAGAGGTTGGAAAACCTCTGGGATCATCCCATCCCGGCCAGCCGTGAATCCGAGGATTCTCCAGAGGCCCGGGAAGGATTTTCAGGGCCCTTCCCGTGTTTGGGATCAATTTTCCATCGTTATTCCCAAATTTCCAGCATTCCAGAGGCATCCCTGGGTGTCCCTGCCCCTGCTGGAATCCTTGGGATTCTCCCACCCCCCCAAATTCCAGAGGCTCCCGGGGGAAAGGGAACAAATCCCGGTGGGAATATCTGGGGCAGCAGCTCCAAAGGCTGATCCCGAATCCCAGATTTCCTTCGTGTGTGGGATCCCCGCTCCGACAGCCGGGATTTATCCCTGGCTGCTCTTCCCGGTGTTTTGACGGGATAACGGATCTTTTCCAGATGTTGCTCCGTGGCAGAGCGATCCCAGCCCCGTAAAATGCTCATTCCATGAAAAAAAATTCCTTCAAGTAGCTCCGGAGTTTTTCCCTTCCCAGTTTTTTGTCTTGGTTCCCGTTGCCGGCGTGCTGGGAAGGAGCTGGGATCGCTCCCGCTGCGGCATTCCCCGGGCACGGAATTCCCTTGGGACATCCTAGATGGAGCCGGATTCCATCCCAAATCCAATCCTGGATCCAGTTCCGGCTCCAATCCCAGATCCAGTCCCAAATCCAGTCCCAAACTCAGTCTCAAACCCAGTCCCAGATCCAATCCTGAATCCAATCCTGGATCCAATCCCAAATCTAATCCCAAACCCAGTCCCAAACGGAGTCTCAAACCCAGTCCCAGATCCAATCCCAAATCCAATCCCGGATCCATTTCCGGCTCCAATCCCAAATCCAATCCCGGATCCAATCCTGGATCCAATCCCAAATCCAATCCTGGATGCAATCCCAAATCCAATCCCAGATCCAATCCCGGATCCAATCCTGGATCCGATCCCAAATCCAATCCCAGATCCAATCCCAAATCCAATCCCGGATCCAATCCCAGTTCCAATCCAGAATCCAATCCCGGATCCAATCCTGGATCCAATTCCAGCTCCAATCCCGAATCCAATCCCAGATCCAATTCTGCTTCCAATCCCGAATCCAATCCTGGATCCAATCCCAGATCCAATCCCAAATCTAATCCCAAACACAGTCCCAAACTCAGTCTCAAACCCAGTCCCAGATCCAATCCCAAATCCAATCCTGGATCCAATTCCGGCTCCAATCCCAAATCCAATCCCGGATCCAATTCCAAACCCCATCCCAATCCCAGATCCAATCCCAAACCCAATCCCAAACTCAATCCCGGATCCCGGATCCAATCCCAAACCCAATCCCAGATCCCATTCCCTTTTCCAGCTGCGCCCTGGAGACGCTGAAGGCGATGCTGGAGCGTGCCGGGAACGACGACGTCGTCCGGGATGTGGGAAGCGCCGGAGGCTGGGAATTGATGGGAATTCCTGAGCGGCACCACGACGGAATCGCCCTCCTGGCCGGGTAGGGAATTCCAGGGGGCGGGGAGCGGAGCTGGATGGGATTTCGGGGAATTCCGGGATTTTTTTGGATGGGGTGGGATCGTCCTGCTCCCGGGAATGCGGAGGGGTGGACGGAGCCGGAGCCGGATGTTGGTCCCGCTGCGGAATTCCCGGTGTTGTCAATCCCAGTGTGGAATTCCCGTTGTCCCCAATCCCAGTGTGGGATTCCCAGTGCCACTGGTCCCAGTATGGAATTCCCAGTGCCATTGATCCCACTCTGCAATCCCAGTGCCATTGATCCCAGTATGGAATTCCCAGTGCCATTGATCCTGCTCTGAAATTCCCAGTGCCATTGATCCCAGTATGGAATTCCAATACCATTGATCCCAGTATAGAATTCCCAGTGCCATTGTTCCCACTCTGGAATTCCCAGTGCCATTGATCCCAGTATAGAATTCCCAGTGCCATTGTTCCCACTCTGGAATTCCCAGTGCCACTGATCCCAGTATGGAATTCCCAATATGGGATTCCCGCTGTCTCCGATCCCGTTTTCCATCATTCCCATGGCTGGGCTCCTTCCCTTCCCTGTTCCCACTTCCATGGGATCAGCACCCGAAGGACCCCATGGAAAACGTCTCCCTTTTCCCGCTGCTGCATCCCTGGGATTCCTGGACTATCCCATCCCGTCATTCCTGGGAAATTCCCGGTGCCGGAGGTCGCAAGACCCCATCCCAGATCATCCGGGAATAACCCCCGGCTTGGGATTGGGATTTTCCAGCCTTAGGGAACCTCCCAAACATTCCGGAGGGACTCATCCCGAAGAAAACCCGGATGGGGTGTCCGGGATGCTCCAGATCCTTCTCTGTAGATCAATCCCGGTTTCCATGCCGGGCGTTGTCCTGCCTGGGCGCAGGAATTCCCGGGATTCCCGGGATTCCCGGGATTCCGAGTGCCGTTCCCACACAGGGCGATGGCTCGGCTCTGCGGGCCCCGGCTCCCGCGGATCGTCCGGAGCCTCATCCCGGTCCTGGGAAGCGTCTTCGAGTGCCAGAGGGTCACCAGCACCGCGTTCCTGGCCGAGGTGAGGCGGGAAAAACGGGGAATATCCGGCTGTTCATCCATCCATGGATCCATGGATCCATGCCTCCATCCATCCATCCATCCATCCCTCGATCCATGGATCCATCCCTCCATCCATGGATCCACCCATCCATCCATGGATCCATGGATCCATGGATCCATCCATCATCCATCCATGGATCCATCGTTCCCTCCATCCATCCCTCCATCCATGGATTCCATGGATCCATCCATCCCTCCATCCATGGATCCATCCCTCCATCCATGGATCCATCCCTCCATCCATGGATCCATCCATCCCTCCCTCCATGGATCCATCCCTCCATCCATGGATCCATCCATCCATCCATGGATCCATCCATCCATCCATGGATCCATCCATCCACCCATCCATGGATCCATCCATCCATCCCTCCATCCCTCGATCCATGGATCCATCCATCCCTCCATCCATCCATGGATCCATCATTCCCTCCATCCCTCCATCCATCTCTCCATCCATGGATCCATTGATCCCTCCACCCATGGATCCATCCCTCCATCCATGGATCCATCCCTCCATCCATGGATCCATCAATCCATCCATCCATGGATCCATCCATCCATCCCTCCATCCATCCATGGACCCATCGATCTCTCCACCCATGGATCCATCCATCATCCATCCCTTCATCCATCCATCCATCCATGGATCCATCCCTCCATCCCTCCATCCATCCATCCGTCCATCCATCCATGGATCCATCCATCCATCCATCCATCCCTCCATCCATCCATGGATCCATCCATCCATCCATCCATCCATCCATCCATGGATCCATCAATCCCTCCATCCATGGATCCATCGATCTCTCCACCCATGGATCCATCCATCATCCATCCCTTCATCCATCCATCCCTTCATCCATCCATGGATCCATCCCTTCATCCATCCATCCCTTCATCCATCCATGGATCCATCCATCCATCCCTCCATCCATCCATCCCTCCATCCATGGATCCATCCATCCATCCCTCCATCCATCCTTGGATCCATCCCTCCATCCATGGATCCATCCCTCCATCCATCCCTCCATCCATCGATCCATGGATCCATCCATCCATCCACCCATCCATCCATCCATGGATCCATCGATCTCTCCACCCATGGATCCATCCCTCCATCCATGGATCCATCCCTCCATCCATGGATCCATCCATCCATCCATGGATCCATCCATGGATCCATCCATCCATCCATCCCTCCATCCATGGATCCATCCATGGATCCATCCATCCATCCATCGATCCATGGATCCATCCATCCATCCACCCATCCATCCATCCATGGATCCATCCATGGATCCATCCATCCATCCATCCCTCCATCCATCCATCCCTCCATCCATCCATCCATCCATCCCTCCATCCATCCATGGATCCATCCATCCATGGATCCATCCCTCCATCCATCCATGGATCTGTCCCTCCTTCCCTCCCTCCATTTTTGGCGCCACCTTTTCCCAGCTCCATCCTTCCATCCCACCCCATCCCACCCCACCCCATCCCACCCCATCCCAAGGAACGAAGTGACTCCATCCCATTCCCAACCCCGCATCCATCGGATCCGGTTCCACGGAGCAGCTCCGAGCTCCATCCCCACCAAAATCCCCATCCCAAATTCCCAATCCCGAGCCCTGCTTGGAGCCCATCCCGGAATCTGGAGCGCGATTGGATCCCGGAGGTTGGAAAATTCCAACGGGAGCTGAGGGCAAGGAAAAGAGAATTCCAGCAGATCCGGGGGATGAGGGATGAGGATGAGGGGAAATTCCAGGCTCGGCATGGAGGGGATAAATGGGAAAGGAGGATCGGGATGGGACCGGAGCATTGGATCCGTAGGGTGGCCGCCACCATCCCAAGGTCTCCATCGCTCCCTCCCAAATTCCCAACTTTTCCCAATCCCCGCATCCCACCCGGGGCTGAGTTCACCCTGGGTTATCCCAGAGCGGCTCCGACTGCGGCTCTTCCCGGGAATTCCGGCTCCTCCCTCCTGGATCCGGGGGTTTTTCCCAGTGTATCCCGAGGTTTTTTTCCCTTCTCCAGCTCCTCAACCACAACGTGGTGAACGACCTGATCCTGCTGGAGCCGCTCCTGGATGCGCTGACGGCTCTGGAAAAGGATTCCTGCCTCCTGGTGCGGATCCTGGCGCTCCGGGGGCTTGGGAATGTCGCCTCGGGATGCCCGGAAAAGGTGGGAGCAGCTCCCGGGATCCGGGATCTGGAGGGGCAGGACACAGGGAATGAATTCCTGCTTCCGCAGGGAAGGGCTGGGTGGATGTTGGAATTCCCTCAAAAAACATTGGGATGAGGTTCGGTGGGATGGGGAGGAAGCTCCCAGGACTGGGATGCGCTGGGAGGCTCCGAATCCTAAAAATGCTTCAGCTGCTGCCGGGAATTTCTCCGGAGCCATTCCCGGCAATCCCGGAGCCTTTCCCAGGGGGTGGGGGAGGGGGATTCTCCCCAGCCCCACATTCCGGGGATCCCCGGGAACATTTCCCGGCGCCTCGGAGCCGCCGGAATTCCGGCTGGGATCGGCCCCTTTTCCCAGCTTTTCCCGGGAATCCCCGGCCTCCGGCCCTGCCCTGCTTCCCGAGGCCGCCCGTTCCCGTTTGCCCGCAATTCCAGGGGGATATTCCCAAAAATCCCAGCCCGAGGCCGTTCCCTCTGCTCCTGTCCCTGTTCCCAGCCAGCAGATCCCGCCCTGGATCCCCCCTGGATCCCTTCAATCCCACTTTTTCCCCATTCCCTTCTTCCCATTCCCAAAACCCCTGGAAAAGACCCTGCAAGGGGCTCCGAGATTTCCCTTTTTTTCCCCCCTTTCCCACCAATTCCAGCACTTTCCAGGGGGAACATTCCCAAAAATCCCACCTAAACCTCCCCTGGCACCACTTCCCTCCCCGCTGGATCTCTCCTGGGATCCCTTCAATCCCGATTTTCTCCGGGATCAGCGGGGGGGGGTCCACATCCCTTTTCCCGGCCGTGATCCCGCTTTTCCGGCAGATCCGGAGGCACGGCTCGCAGCTGCTGGCCTCCATGGTCAACGGCATGGACGACAAGGACGATCCCAACAATCTGGTGGCCCTGGAGGCCATGTCCAGCCTCTCCAAGCTCCTGGATCACCTGGAAGAGCGGGATGTGCAATCCATGCTGCTCCACGTCGCCATCCGCATCCGGCCCTTCTTCGACAGCGTAAGGAGCCATCCCGGGAATTCCCGGAGTTGTTGGGAGTTGGGCCGTGGTCGGCACGGCCGGGGTCCATCCCGTGGGATTTTCCGTTCCCGAGTCTCTCCCTCATCCTGGGATTCCTCCTGGATGTTCATCCACGCTCCTGTGCTGAGCTCACGGTGCCGCTGGGATTGTCCCGTTGGAATTGCGCCGTTGGAATTGTCCCGCTGGGATCGTCCCGTTGGGATCGTCCCATTGGAATTGTCCCACTGGGATCTTCCCATTGGAATTGTCCCGCTGGAATTGTCCCACTGGGATCGTCCCACTGGGATCATCCCTTTGGAATTGTCCCCCTGGAATTGTCCCACTGGGATCTTCCCATTGGAATTGTCCTGCTGGAATTGTCCCATTGGGATCTTCCCATTGGGATCTTCCCATTGGAATTGTCCCCCTGGAATTGTCCCACCGGGATCGTCCCCTGGGCATTGGACAATGGGGATGGTGGGACCGGGGGGGCAGGGATGGTGGGAAAAATGGGATGGGAATGGTGGGAAAAGCAGGATGAGAATAGTGGGAAAAGTGGGATGGGAATAGTGGGAAAAGTAGGATGAGGATGGTGGGAAAAATGGGATGGGAATGGCGGGAACAGCGGGATGGGAATGGTGGGAATGGTGGGAAAAGCGGGATGGGAGTGGTGGGAATGGTGGGATGGGAATGGTGGGAATGGTGGGAACAATGGGACGGGAATGGTGGGAAAAGTGGGATGGGAATAGTGGGAAAAGCGGGATGAGGATGATGGGAATACTGGGATGGGAATGG
>NW_024581070.1:54663-55399 GCF_017639235.1 Corvus kubaryi | reverse complement strand
GGGGATTTTGGGATCTCAGGCTGGGGATTTTGGGATTTCAGGCTGGGGATTTTGGGATCACAAGACGGGGATTTTGGGATTTCAGGCTGGGGATTTTGGGATTCGCTCCCGCTGACGCCGCTTTTCCTCCTTTTCCCAGGAGCAGCCGGATCTGCGGCGCTCCTCCATCGTCCTCTTCGGGAACCTGTCCCGCTTCGGCCGCGCCGACTCCGAGGTTTTCTCGGAGCAGGTCCTGAACGGGCTCGTGACGCTCCTGCTGCACCTGCAGGATCCCTGCCCCGACGTCGTCAAGGTCCGGCCCCGTCCCCGTTGCCGGCGAATCCCGGGAATGCCGGGAATTGCCCCCGCGTCCACGAACGCCCCCGGAATTCCCGGTTTTTTTTCCAGGCCTGCAAGTTCGCGCTGAGGATGTGCGGGCCCTGCCTGGGCTGCGAGGAGCTCCGGGAAATGTTCGGGAATCACCTGCGGGAAGAGCGGGGGCTGCACTACGGGGAGTTCATCAACGACGTCTGCAAGTTCCTGGTGCGCGCCGGGAGCGGGAGCGGGATCGGGAATGGGACGTTGGGAATGGGAAATTGGGATTGGGAATGGGATATTGGGACATTGGGATTGGGATGTTGGGAGTGGGAATGGGACATTGGGATTGGGAGCGGGAATGGGATATTGGGATTGGGACGTTGGGATTGGGAATGGGACACTGGGAGCGGGAATGGGACATTGGGATTGGGATTGGGAC
>NW_024581070.1:53877-54653 GCF_017639235.1 Corvus kubaryi | reverse complement strand
GATTGGGACATTGGGAGCGGGAATGGGACATTGGGATTGGGATTGGGGGATTGGGAGCGGCAATGGGACATTGGGATTGGGGATGGGACATTGGGATTGGGAATGGGACACTGGGATTGGGATTGGGATTGGGGGATTGGGATTGGGGTTGGGACGTTGGGATTGGGAATGGGACTGGGATTGGGATTGGGACATTGGGATTGGGACATTGGGATTGGGAATGGGACACTGTGAGCGGGAATGGGACATCGGGAGCAGGATGGGGATTGGGAATGGGAATGGGATGTTGGGATCGGCATCGGGACATTGGGAGCGGGATCGGGAATGGGACGTTGGGATTGAGAATGGGACATTGGAAGTGGGATTGGGATGTTGGGATCGGGAATGGGACATTGGGATAGGGAATGGGACATCGAGAGCAGGATTGGGACATTGGGAGCAGGAATGGGACATTGGGATTGGGATTGGGGGATTGGGAATGGGACATTGGGAGCGGGATGGGAATCAGGATCGGGAATGGGATGTTGGGAGCAATATCGGGATGTTGGGATTGGGAATGGGAATGTCCCCTCTGACCCCTCTGACCCCTCTGTCCCTCTGTCCCTCTGACCCCTCTGACCCCCTGTCCCTCTGTCCCTCTGTCCCTCTGTCCCTCCGTCCCCTCCGTCCCCTCTGTCCCTCCGTCCCCCTGTCCCTCCGTCCCCTCCGTCCCTCTGTCCCTCTGTCCCCCTGTCCCTCTGTCCCTCTGTCCCTCTGTCCCCTGTCCCTCTGTCCCC
>NW_024581070.1:53071-53777 GCF_017639235.1 Corvus kubaryi | reverse complement strand
TGTCCCTCTGTCCCTCTGTCCCTCTGTCCCTCTGTCCCCTGTCCCTCTGTCCCTCCGTCCCCTCCGTCCCTCTGTCCCCTGTCCCTCTGTCCCTCTGTCCCTCCGTCCCCTCCGTCCCTCTGTCCCTCTGTCCCTCCGTCCCCTCTGTCCCTCTGTCCCCTGTCCCTCCGTCCCCTCTGTCCCTCCGTCCCCTGTCCCTCTGTCCCTCTGTCCCTCTGTCCCCTGTCCCTCTGTCCCTCTGTCCCCCTGTCCCTCTGTCCCCTGTCCCTCCGTCCCTCCGTCCCCGCAGATGCGCACCCACCCGGCGCTGCTGAGCCGCCTCATCTCCACCAACCTCTTCTACTTCAAGAGCCCCTGGCGGGAGCTGCGGGCGGCGGCGCCGATGTTCATCGGTGAGGGGCGCGGTGGCCGCGGTCACCAAGGGGTGGCACCGGCCCTCTCCGGAGACAGCTTGGGCTCATTCGGGGCATTTTCGGGGCTTTTGAGGTGCTTGTGGGGGTTTTGGTATCGCTGGTGGCCCCCATCTTGTCCCCAGGTGGTGCCTGGTCCTGTCACCTCTTGGGGTCACAGTGGTGGCCTTTGGCACCGAGGGGTGACGTCGCTCCTGGGGGGCTCAGGGGAGTTTTGGGTGGTTTTGGGGTGGTTTTGGGATTATTTCAGGGTAATTTTGGATGTTTTGGGGTCCCTGGTGACCCCGATCTTGTCC
>NW_024581070.1:50691-53061 GCF_017639235.1 Corvus kubaryi | reverse complement strand
GGTGGCCTTTGGCACCGAGGGGTGACGTCGCTCCTGGTGGGCTCCAGGGGAATTTTGGGTTGATTCTGGTCGATTTTGGGGGTGGTTTTGGATGGGGTTTTTTGGGTCATTTTGGAGTTTTTAGGGAATTCTCCCCCGGAAAACGCTGGCCGAGGGCTGGAGCTGCCATTCCCAGCGGGATTTCCCCTCCCTGTGGATGTGGTGTTGGGGACACGGAATTCCGAGGGCTTTTCCAACCTCCCCGCTTCCCTGTGGGGCTCCCGGGGGGCTCCATCCCAGTCCCTGATCCCAAAATTCCCTCAGGATTCCTGGTGCTCCACGTGGACGAAGAGCAGGGCCAGCAGGTGGACCTGGACCAGCTCATCTCCGGTGAGTGGGAGTTCCCGAATTCCCGACGGATCCGGAGCCCGATCCCGCGGGATGGGGATCTCAGGGATTGGGGTTTCCCAGAGGGACGACGCTCCAAGGGGATCCTGCTCCCTCCGGAAACTCCGGAGCTCTGGGAGCACTGGGAATATCCCCCCTTCCCCCCCCCCAAAAAAAACCCCAAATTAAAAAAAAATCCCAAAAAATCCCGGGGAGACGTGGCCGGGATGAGCCTGGAATGTGCGGATTTGGGATGTCGGGATTTTGGGATCGGCGTGGGGACAGCACCGGGGTCATTCCATGGGGGGAATTCCCGGGACAGCCGCTCTCCGTGGGGATCCGGGCAGATCCTACCCCGGGGTCGGAATTCCGGGGTCTGGGAGCCCCCGCGATGTCCAGAGGGATCCGAAACTCCCGGGAAGGGCCCTCACCGCCCTCCCCTCGGATCCACCGGAGCCGGGAGCGGGGTGAAGTCACTTTCCTGGATTTCAGGGATTTTTTCCCTGTCACCGCTGACCTCATCCGATGGATCCGAGCCCGGAAACTTCCCGAGCCTTCCAAGGGAGCCGCAAAAACTCTAAAAAAGGGAAAAAGTCTCTTTCCGTTGGCTCCGAGACCCTTCCAGGAGCACGGGGCCGCTCGGAGCCACGGGCAGCCGGAATTCGCCTGGCTCAGGAATCCTTGGGATTCAGCGGGATCCGGGGGGGCTGTGATTCCCCCGGAGCGGCCCCGGGATGCCCCAGGAATGAGGGAAAATCCCGAGGGATGCGGAGGCCGGGGTAAACAAGCTACTGGAAAAAGCTTGGAAAAAAGACCTGGAAGCGGTCCCGGCTCCCGGGAGCAGCTCCAGGCGTCGGGAATGGGGGGATGGGGGGAGGTTTGGCCGGGAGAATCCCATGGGATTCACTCCCAATCCAGCCCCGGATTCCCGGGATCAAAGGGGCCCCATCCCAGTGCTCCCAGGAGCTTCCCAGTCCCCCCATCCCAGGAATCCCAGTCGGGCCGGATTTGCCAGATCCGGGGGAATTTTTTGCGGATTGAGGATTTTATTGCCGTGGTCACCCAGGATTTGGGGATTGACCGGGAAAGGTTCCGGTGGGAGAACAGGGGGGTGAAAAAGGAGGAAAATCCGGGATGATCCGAGGGATGTTCCCGGCTTGGCTCCTGCTTCCTCCCTGTTTGTCCCGGGATTTTTTTTGGGATGGGAAGAGCGACAATTGAAATGAAATGGGATTTAAATGAAAGGCTCGGGATGATCCCAAAGAGATGAAAACCACAGGATGTTCCGGATGATCCCAAACAAATTGAAATTAGCAGCGAAGGCGTGGGATGATCCCAAAAAACTGAAATGAAAAGCTCGGGATGGAAGTTTTGGGGATTGGGAAGCTCCTGGAACACTGGGATGGGGCCCCTTTGATCCCGGGAATCCGGGCCTGGATGGGGAGTGGATCCCATGGGATCATCCTGGCCAAAGGTCCCCCCCCCCCGCATTCCCAACGCCTGGAGCGGCTCCCGGGAGCCGGGAATGAATCCAGGGGGAATGCAGTGGGAATTCAGTGGGAATCCAGCAGGAATCCAATGGGAATCCAGCGGGAGTGGGAATATGGTGGGAATAGGATGGGAATAGTGGGAATGCAGCAGGAATAAAGTGGGAATGCGATGGGAATACGGTGGGAATCCCTGGGAATTCCTGGAGTTTCCATGGATGTATCCTGGGATGGGGGATCCCAATCCTGATCCTGATCCTGATCGTGATCCCAATCCTGATCCTGATCCTGATTCTGATTCTGATCCTGATCCCGATCCCAATCCTGACCCTGATCCCGATCCTGATCCTGATCCTGATTCTGATCCTGATCCCGATCCCAATCCTGACCCTGATCCTGATCCTGACCCTGATCCCGATCCCGATCCCAATCCTGACCCTGATCCTGATCCTGATCCTGACCCTGATCCTGATCCTGACCCTGATCCCGATCCCGATCCCAATCCTGACCCTGATCC
>NW_024581070.1:49512-50591 GCF_017639235.1 Corvus kubaryi | reverse complement strand
CCCAATCTTGACCCTGATCCTCATCCCAATCCTGATCCTGACCCTTATCCCGACCCTGATCCTGATCCTTACCCTGGTCCTAATCTTGATTCTGACCCTGATCCTAATCCTGACCCTGATCCTTACCCTGGTCCTAATCTTGATCCTGACCCTGATCCCGATCCCAATCCCGATCCCAATCCTGATCCTGACCCTGATCCTGATTCTGGTTCTGGTCCTAATCTTGATTCTGATCCCAATCCCGATCCCGATCCCGACGCCATCCCTGCTGTGCCATTCCAGCCCTGAAGCTGCTCCTGAAGGATCCCGTTCCGGCCGTGCGGATCAAGGTGGCCGAGACCCTGGGACGCCTCGTCCGCCTCCTGTGAATCCCGGCATTCCCGGAATTCCTGGGAATTCCCGGCTCCGCTCAGCAATACCCCGGGGGACTCCCATTCCACGGGAAAAGTCTTCCTGCACCTTCTTCCTCTGCTTCCCACGGGGGGCGAAAAAGTGGGAAAACGGCCGGAATTTGGGATGGGATCCGGGTGGGAGCATCCCGGGATCCGGATGGAGCCCGATCCCACCCATCCACATCCCCCCGCTGCTGCTGCTTCCTGATGGATCCGGGATCCGTTCCCACCCCGGCAGCCCCCCCCCCCCCCCACCCCCCCAGGCTGCTCCCCGGGGGGTTTTGGGATCCATTCCCAGAATTCCCACCCTGTACAGAGACCTATTTTTAAATAAAGCTTTTGGCTCCTGATCCCACTCTGGAATTCTGGGATTCCTTGGGATTTGGGGGATGGGAGGGGGTGACTCCCCCTGTGTCTCCATGGGGATGATCCAGGGGTTCTTCCCGGCCTCTCATCCGTAGGAAAAACCTTGGAATTCCGTAGCTGGTCCTGCCCCGTTTCCGTCCCACCTCCGGCTTTTCCTTTGGGATGCTGATCCTGCTCCTGCTCCATTCCCTGACCTCTTTTCCTGGGATAAATCAGATCCAGGGAATCCCATCCTCTGTTTTGGTCACTTCCAGTTCTTCCTTTGGGATCCTGGTCCAGATCCTTTCCCAGGTCCCATTCCAGGTCCCATTCCAGATCCCA
>NW_024581070.1:48689-49502 GCF_017639235.1 Corvus kubaryi | reverse complement strand
TCCCATTCCAGATCCTTTCCCAGGTCCCATTCCAGATCCCATTCCAAGTCCCATTCCAGATCTCATTCCCGATCCCATTCCAGATCCTTTCCCAGATCCTATTCCAGGTCCCATTCCAGATCCCATTCCAGATCCCATTCCAGATCCTTTTCCAGGTCCTCCTCCCTCCCAGGGCTCCTTTCCTGGGACATCCCAGATCCAGGGAATTCCATTTCCATCCTTCTACCACCCCTTCCCTCTGCCCAGGGTGGCTCTGGATATCCCAGAATATCCCTGGGAAAGCCCGGGAAGCTCCCGGGAATGCCGCTGGGAGCATCCAGCGGGATCGGTGGGGATCCCACCCCTTCCCAGCGAGGCCGAGTTGGGAATTCAGGACACGAAGAGCCTGGAATTGTATCCAAAAAAAGCTTTCCATGAGCCCTGGGAATTCTGATGCCGGCAGATCCCAGGAATGCTGCGGGTAGGGAATGAGGGGGTGGGATTGGGATGGGGACACTGAGGGATGTGGGAATGGGATTGGAGCTGTTGAGGGATGCGGGAATTTGGGAATGAGAATGGGATTGGGGACACTGGGGGATGTGGGAATTTGGGAATGGGGACATCGGGGAATTGAGGACACGAAGAGCCCGGGATTGTATCCATGAAAAGCCTTTGCTGAACGCTGGGAATTCTGATCCCAGTGGATCCTGGGGGATCCCAGGAATGCTGCGTGTAGGGAATGTGGGAATGGGATTGGGATGGGGATACTTGGGAATGTGGAAATGGGGACATGGGGGGACATGGGAATGGGGACACCCAGGGGATGTGGGAATG
>NW_024581070.1:48432-48679 GCF_017639235.1 Corvus kubaryi | reverse complement strand
GACATGGGGGGACATGGGAATGGGGACACCCAGGGGATGTGGGAATGGGATTGGGATGGGATTGGGATACTTGGGAATGTGGGAATGGGGATGGGAACATTGAGGAATTCAGGAGACGAAGAGCCCGGGATTGGATCCAGAAAAAGCCTTTGCTGAACCCTGAGAGCGGGAATTCTGATCCCGCAGGAATGCTGGGTGTAGGGAATGTGGGAATGGGATTGGGATGGGGACACTTGGGAATGTGGGA
>NW_024581070.1:47683-48422 GCF_017639235.1 Corvus kubaryi | reverse complement strand
ATGTGGGAATGTGGGAATGGGATTGGGATACTTGGGAATGTGGGAATGGGGACACTGGGGGACATGGGAATGGGGACACCCGGGGGATGCGGGAATGGGATTGGGATGGGGACACCCAGGGAATGTGGGAATGGGGATGGGCACATCAGGGAATTCAGGAGACGAAGAGCCCGGGATTGTATCCAGAAAAAGCCTTTATTGAACCCTGTGAGCGGGAATTCCGACCGCACCAGATCCCGCTGGATCCCGGTGGATCCCGGTGAGCAGCGTCAGGTGTAGAGGCGCACGGTGCCGTCGGCGCCGGCGGAGAAGAGCCAGGGCTGCTGGGGGTGGAAGGCGACGTCGAGGACGCCGAGGTCGAGCGTCGGCGCGTGGCCCTTGAGCACCTTGAGCGGCACCAGCAGCGCGTTCTGCAGCAGGTCACTGCCGGAGGAGCCGGAGTCAGCCGCCGCCGCCGGAACCGGGATTATCCCAGCGGGAACGGGGATTATCCCAGCGGGAACGGGGATGATGGGAGTGGGAATGGGAATTATGGGAGTGGGGATGGGAATTATGGGAGTGGGAATGGGAATTATGGGAGTGGGAACGGGGATGATGGGAGCGGGGATGGGGATTATGGGAATGGGGACTATGGGAGTGGGAATGGGAATTATGGGAGTGGGAATGGGAATTAACACAGTGGGAATCCGCCACCGGAACCGGGATTATCCGAGCGGGAACGGGGATGATGGGAGTGGGA
>NW_024581070.1:46051-47673 GCF_017639235.1 Corvus kubaryi | reverse complement strand
GGGAATTATGGGAGTGGGGATGGGGATTATGGGAGTGGGAATGGGAATTATGGGAGCGGGAACAAGAATTATGGGAGTAGGAATGGGAATTCTCACAGCGGGAATGGGAATTTTCGGAGTGGGAATGGGGATTATTGGGCCGGGAATGGGAATTCCTGGAGTTCCGCCCACCATGGGGGTCCCAAAACGCTGCTCCCACCCCCAGAGCCCAACGGGAGGGACCCGATCCCGGAGATCTTTGGGATCCAATCCCGGGTAATTCCGGGATCCCCCAAACCACCCCAAGGAGCCCAAAAAGAGGGATCCAATCCCAGATATCTTTGGGATCCAATCCCGGATATCTTTGGGATCCAATCCCGGATATCTTTGGGATCCAATCCCAGATATCTTTGGGATCCAATCCCGGGTAATTCTGGGATCCCCCAAACCACCCCAAGGAGCCCGAAAAGAGGGATCGGATCCCGGCGATCCCGGCGATCCGTACTTGTAGACCATGCCGTGGCAGACGATGACGGTGCCGTCGTCGGAGCCGGAGGCGAAGAGCGGATAGCGGCGGTGGAACGCCACGGAGCGCAGGGCGCGGCGGTGGTGCCTGGAAAGCGGGAATCAGCGGGGAACGCCGGGATAACGGCCCGGGAAAAACCGGGATAACGGCCCAGGATAACGGGGATAACGGCCAGGGAAAACCGGGATAATGGCCTGGGATAACAGGGTTAACGGCCGGGGAAAACGGCCTGGGATAACGGCCTGGGGAAAACCGGGATAACGGCCTGGGATAACAGGGATAACAGCCAGGGAAAACCGGGATAACGGCCTGGGATAACAGGGAGAACAGCTGGGAAAACCGGGATAATGGCCTGGGATAACGGGGATAATGGCCCAGGGAAAACCGGGATAATGGCCTGGGATAACAGCCCAGGGAAAACCAGGATAATGGCCTGGGATAACCGGGATAACAGCGAGGGATAACCAGGATAACAGCCTGGGATAATAGGGATAACAGCCCGGGAAAACCGGGATAACGGCCACGGATAATAGGGATAACGGCCCAGGAAAACTGGGATAACGGCCTGGGATAATAGGGATAACAGCCTGGGAAAACCGGGATAACAGCCCGGGAAAACCAGGATAATGGCCTGGGATAACAGGGATAACGGCCTGGGAAAACTGGGGTAACGGCCATGGATAAGAGGGATAACGGCCGGGGAAACCGGGATAACGGCCTGGGATAACGGCCCGGGGAAACCGGGATAACGGCCTGGGATAACGGGAATAATGGCCCAGGGAAAACCGGGATAATGGCCTGGGATAATGGGGATAACGGCTGGGGAAAACCAGGATAATGGCCAGGGATAACAGGGATAACAGCCCAGGAAAGCTGGGATAACAACCTGGGATAATTTGGGATAACAACCCGGGACAAGGAGGGAAAATATGGGATAACAACCTGGGATAATTTGGGATAACAACCCGGGACAAGGAGGGAAAATATGGGATCACAACCCAGGATAACACGGGATAACATCCCGGGACAAGGAGGGAAAATACAGGATAACAACCCGGGATAACAACCCCGGATAATTCGGGATAACAATCCCAGATAATCCGGGATAACAACCCCG
>NW_024581070.1:13034-21051 GCF_017639235.1 Corvus kubaryi | reverse complement strand
CACCCTCCCAATCCCACCGGGATCTTCCCAATCCCCTCAATCCACTGGGATCTTTCCATTGTCCTTGACTCTTCCATCCTCTTCATCCCACTGGGATCTTCCCACCCTCCCGATCCCATTGGGATCTTTCCACCCTCCTCATCCCGTTGGGATCTTCCCACTCCCCTCATCCCACCGGGATCTTCCCACCCCCATCCCGTTGGGATCTTCCCACCCTCCCCGCTCCCCCGCCGGCGTCCCGCTCTCTCCCGCCCGTGTCCCACCTTCTCCTTCTCCACGAGGGAGGGGATGAAGCTCCGTTTGTCCGCGGGCCGGTTGGTCACGGGATGGATCCGAACCTCGTGGCTGAAGAAATCCACGGCCGGCTGGAAAACCGGGAATGCTGAGCCCCCAGACCCCATTCTCGGCGGGAATTTCACTCCCAGGGCCTCCCCTCTGACATTCCCAATGGGAATTCCATCCCGGGGCCTCCCCTCCCCCATTCCCAATGGGAATTCCACTCCCGGGGCCTCCCCTCCCCCATTCCCAATGGGAATTGATCCCGTTCCTGGTGGGAATTGCCCTCCTTCCCAGCGGGAATTGATCTTGTTCCCAGCAGGAATTGATCTCGTTCCCGGCGGGAATTGCCCTCCTTCCAGAGGGAATTGATCCTGTTCCCGGCGGGAATTGCGCTCATTCCCATTGGGAATTGCCCTCCTTCCCGGTGGGAATTGATCTCGTTCCCAGCAGGAATTGATCTCGTTCCCGGCGGGAATTGCCCTCCTTCCAGTGGGAATTGCGCTTGTTCCCAGAGGGAATTGATCTTGTTCCCGGCAGGAATTGCGCTCATTCCCAGTGGGAATTGATCCCATTCCTGGTGGGAATTGCCCTCCTTCCTGGCAGGAATTTATCTCGCTCCCGGCAGGAATTGCGCCCATTCCCAGCAGGAATTGATCTCATTCCCAGCAGGAATTGATCTCATTCCCGGCAGGAATTGTGCCCGTTCCCAGTGGGAATTGTGCTCGTTCCCAGCGGGAATTGCCCTCCTTCCCATTGGGAATTGATCCCGTTCCCGGCGGGAATTGCGCTCACTCCGAGCGGGAATTGCGCCCGTTCCCGGCAGGAATTGCGCCCATTCCCAGCAGGAATTGATCCCGTTTCCGGCAGGAATTGATCCCGTTCCCGGCGGGAATTGCTCCCTCACCTCGTAGGGATCGAAGTTGACATCCCCGAATTGGCCCCTCTGGAGGCGCTGGATCAGCTCCAGCTGCTCGTCCGACAGCGGCACCTCGGCCCCCGTCAGCCGCTCCTGCACCGTCCGCCTGCCGGGATGGACACGGATCCCAGGGACGGACACGGATCCCAGGGATGGACACGGATCCCAGGGATGGACACGGATCATAGGGATGGACACGGATCCCAGGGATGGACATGGATCATAGGGATGGACACGGATCCCAGGGATGGACATGGATCATAGGGACGGACACGGATCCCAGGGACGGACACGGATCCCAGGGATGGACACGGATCATAGGGATGGACACGGATCATAGGGATGGGGGACGGGATCACAGGGATGGACATGGATCACCAGGATGGACACGGATAGTAGGGATGGACAGGGATGGACAGGGATGGGATGCACAGGGATTGCTGGGATGGACAGGGATCACCAGGATGGACAGGGATGGACAAGGATGGACAGGGATGGACAGGGAAGGGATCACAAGGATCACACGGATCACAGGGATGGACAGAGATGGACAGGGATGGACAGGGATGGACACGGATCGCCGGAATGGACAGGGACGGGATCGCCGGGATGGACAGGGATGGACACGGATCACCGGGATGGACACGGATCACAGGGATGGAAAGGGATGGACACGGATCATAGGGATGGACAGGGACAGGATCACAGGGATGGACAGGGATGGACATGGATCACCGGGATGGACACGGATCACAGGGATGGACAGGGATGGACACGGATCACCGGGATGGACACGGATCACAGGGATGGACAGGGATGGACACGGATCATAGGGATGGACACGGATCACAGGGATGGACAGGGATGGACAGGGATTGCCGGGATGGACAGGGACAGGATGGACAGGGACAGGATGGACAGGGATGGACAGGGATTGCCGGGATAGACACGGATCACCAGGATGGACAGGGACGGGATCACTGGGATGGACAGGGATCACCGGGATGGACACGGATCACCAGGATGGACAGGGATGGACACGGATGGACAGGGATCGCTGGGATGGACAGGGATGGGCAGGGACGGGATGGACACAGATCGCCAGGATGGGGGATGGGATCACCGGGATGGACACGGATCACCAGGAGGGGGGACAGGATCACCGGGATGGACAGGGATGGGATGGACAGGGATCGCCGGGATGTGGGATGGGATTGCTGGGATGGACACGGATCGCTGGGATGGACAGGGATGGGGGACGGGATCACAGGGATGGACAGGGATGGACAGGGATGGACGGGGATGGACAGGGATGGATGGGGATCGCCAGGATGGACAGGGATCGCTGGGATGGACAGGGATGGACAGGGATGGACGGGGATGGACAGGGACAGGATAACCGGGATGGACAGGGATGGACAGGGATGGATAGGGATCGCTGGGATGGACAGGGATCACTGGGATCACCGGGATGGACAGGGATTGCCGGGATGGACAGGGATGGACAGGGATGGACAGGGATGGATAGGGATCGCTGGGATGGACAGGGATCACTGGGATCACCGGGATGGACAGGGATCGCTGGGATGGACAGGGATGGGATCACCAGGATGGGGAAGGGGATCGCTGGGATGGGGAACGGGATCACTGGGATGGACAGGGATTCCTGGGACTGGGATATGGATACAGGGATGCAGAGGGATTCCCGGGATGCAGAGGGATTCCTGGGATGCAGAGGGATTCCCAGGATGAGGACAAGGATGCAGAGGGATTCCTGGGATGCAGAGGATTCCCGGGATGTGGACAGGGATGCAGAGGGATTCCTGGGATGCAGGGGATTCCCAGGATGAGGACAAGGATGCAGAGGGATTCCTGGGATGCAGAGGATTCCCGGGATGTGGACAGGGATGCAGAGGGATTCCTGGGATGCAGAGGGATTCCCGGGATGAGGACAGGGATGCAGAGGATTCCCAGGATGCAGAGGATTCCCGGGATGTGGACAGGGATGCAGTGGGATTCCCGGGATGCAGAGGGATTCCCGGGATGCAGAGGGATTCCTGGGATGCAGGGGATTCCCGGGATGAGGACAGGGATGCAGAGGATTCCCAGGATGCAGAGGGATTCCCGGGATGCAGGGGATTCCTGGGATGCAGAGGGATTCCCGGGATGAGGACAAGGATGTAGAGGGATTCCTGGGATGCAGAGGGATTCCCGGGATGAGGACAGGGATGCAGTGGGATTCCCAGGATGCAGAGGATTCCTGGGATGTGGACAAGGATGCAGAGGGATTCCCGGGATGCAGAGGATTCCCGGGATGTGGACAGGGATGCAGTGGGATTCCCGGGATGCAGAGGGATTCCCGGGATGCAGGGGATTCCTGGGATGCAGAGGGATTCCCGGGATGAGGACAGGGATGCAGAGGATTCCCGGGATGCAGGGGATTCCCGGGATGCAGGGGATTCCCGGGATGCAGAGGGATTCCCGGGATGTGGACAGGGATGCAGCGGATTCCTGGGATGCAGAGGATTCCCGGGATGTGGACAGGGATGCAGAGGGATTCCCGGGATGCAGAGGGATTCCCAGGATGAGGACAGGGATGCAGAGGATTCCCAGGATGCAGAGGATTCCCGGGACACAGCCAAGGATGGATGGGAGGGAGGGCGGCTCTGTGCCAGATCCCAAATCCTCCTGTCTGGAATCACCCCGGGAGACCCCAGGGAGGCTCCAGAACCCTGAATCCCGGGAATTTGGGCAATTCCAAGCCCCAGTGTGGCCACACAAACTCCCCGTGCGGAGCGGATCCGTGAGGTCACGGGATGCTTTGGGATCCTGCCATCCCAAGGTTTTCCAAGCCCTTTCCCGCCCGGCCTGGGCCTCTCTCCCGGCATTTCTCACCAGTATTCCGGGTTTTCCATCTTCTCCAGGAACAGGTCCAGCTCGTCCTTGCTCCGGAGGGGTTTGTAGATCCTCCTCCCGTCCAGGTCGTAGCCGACGTGCGGGAATTCCTGGTACCATTCCATGGGAATGTTCCCCACCGTGTTCCGGATGTCCTGCGGGACAAACCCAGGGAACGGCGTGAGGGGAGGGCACGGAATTCCGGGGGAAAGCCCGGAGATGCTTCCAGAGGCTGAAGGGAGAGCGGGGGGAGGGAGCCGGGATAAGGGAGGAGGGATGGGAATTCTGTCCCTCCTTGGGATTGGGGAGCTGGGGAAAGGATCCCGTCGGGATCCTGTCCTTTGGGATGCGGAGTTGGGGGGGAGGAGCCCGTTGGGATCCCATCCCTGGGATGTGCAGAGAGGTCCCAGATCCCGCTGGGATCCCATCCCTGGGAATGTGGAAAGGGCCCCAGATCCCGCTGGGATCCCATCCCTGGGGTGTGCAGAGAGATCCCAGATCCCGTTGGGATCCCATCCCTGGGGATGCGCAGAGAGATCCCAGATCCCGTTGGGATCCCATCCCTGGGGATGCGCAGAGAGATCCCAGATCCCGTTGAGATCCCATCCCTGGGGATGCAGGGCAGGGTCCCAGATCCCGTTGGGATCCCATCCCTGGGATGTGCAGAGAGATCCCAGATCCCGCTGGGATCCCATCCTGGGATGTGCAGAGAGGTCCCAGATCCTGGATTTTGACTCCGATTCCCTGGATTTTGACTCTGATTCCCTGGATTTGGGCTGTGATTCCCTGGATTTCAGCTGCGATTCCCTGGATTTCACCTGTGATTTCTAGATTTTAGCTGCAATTCCCTGGATTTGGGCTGCGATTCCCTGGATTTCGGGCATCCCTGTGCCCCCAGCCTCTGACCGGGATCATCTCCATGTCCCTGGCTGCAATTCCCTGGATTTTGACTCTGATTCCCTGGATTTGGGCTGCGAATCCCTGGATTTCAGCTGTGATTCCCTGGATTTTGGGCATCCCTGTGCCCCCAGCCTCTGACCGGGATCATCTCCGTGTCCCTGGCTGCGACTCCCTGGATTTTGGCCGCGACTCCCTGGATTTTGGCTGCAATTCCCTGGATTCTGGCCGCGACTCCCTGGATTCTGGCCGCAATCCCACAGATTCTGGGACTCCCCGTGCCCCCCGCTCCGCTCCGAGCTCAACCTCGACCCCCACCTGCCCCGGGGCTCATTCCCAAACCCCATCCTGGAGCAGAACCCCCACCGATCCGGCCTTTTCCCGGGGAAATCTCCCGGCTGGAAGCTGCCGGAGCCGAGCCGGGATCGTTCCCCGGCTCTAAACGAAAGCAGATGGCTCCGGGAGCTTCCAGAGGGCCGGGAAGGGGATGACAGAGGTTGGATTTCGGAAGCTGCCGAGACAGGGATTAAGTGCGGGAGTGCACGGAAGGTGCCGCGCTCCGGCCGGGAACGAACCTCCCGTGCCGAGCTCCTGGGAGGCGCCGCTGGAAAAGCGGGGGGAGAGCTGCGGATTCCCGGGAAAGCCGCCATTCCCGGGGGTTGTTCTCCCTGGCTGTCCGCAGGGATGGGGTGAACTGGGATGGGGGGAGGAAACCAGGGAATGGCTTCCCCCTGGAATTTTGGGATGTTGGGAAGCGATTCCTGCCCGCCAAGGGAATTCCCAGAGAATCCCTGGAGCAATCCTGGGATAGCGGGAGGCGCCCCGTGGGAATGGGATGATCCCTAAAATCCCTTGGCGCCCCGGACCGTGCAGAATTCCAGGATTTTGGGGTGCCAGGAGCTGTGTCCAGCTCAATCCCAGCTCCTGCGGCTCCTTCCTCCCAGGGCTGCGTTTGGGATGGATCCCGGAGCTCTGGGGGACGGGAAGATCCCTTGGGACACGTGGGGATCAGGGATCCCATGGAGCTGGGAATGAGCAGGGGGAGCAGGGGAATTCCAGGAGAGCCCCGAGCCCCTTCCAGGGCCTTTTCCAGAGGTTTTTCCAGCACAGCTGGAGAGGGGCTTGGCATAAAGGCTGCAGGGGCAGGAGCCGGGGGGGTTTGGGAATTCTGAGGGGTTTTTTAGGGAATTCTGAGGGGTTTTTTAGGGAATTTTCAGGGGGTTTATTAGGGAATTTTGAGGGGTCCTTTTAGGGAATTTTGAGGGTTTTTTAGGGAATTCTGAGGGGCTGGAGAGGGCCTTGGCATAAAGGCTGCAGGGGCAGGAGCCAGGGAATGGCTTCCCCATGGAATTTCGGGATCTTGGGAAGCCATTCCCGCCCGCCACGGAATTCCCAGAGAATCCCTGGAACAATCCCGGCACAGCGGGAGCCACCCCTGCCCATGGAACGGGATGGGAATGACACCTGGCACCTCTGGAATTCCCGTGCCCCAATTCCATCGTCGCTGCCCCGGGCAGGGAATTCCAGCAAATCCCAACTGCGGCTCCTCAAGGGTTAATTCCTCCCTCCTGCCGCAGGAGCAGCGGGAATGGGAAGGGGCCGCGATTAATCCCAATTCCCAGCCGGAATTCCCAGCGGGAATGGGGGGGGGGGACGAAAGGAAAACCGGGAAAGAAGCGGCGAAATTTCCCGGGAATGTCGTGGGGAGCGAATTCCCTCGGCTCCAGGCGGTCCCGATTGGGGGAAGGGGTGAAAATTCCAGAGGGATCCCTGAGATCCCCCCCTCCGTGGGACACACAGGACCGGGATAAGGGAATTTCTCGGGAGAACAGGTTGGAAAGGAAAGGAAAACCGGGAAAGAAGCGGCGAATTGGCCCGGGGAATGCGGCGAAGGGGTTAAAGCCGAGCCTGGAGGGTGAGCTCAGGTAGGCCGGGCCTGGGGCTCCCCTTTCCAAAGGCTCCTTTTCCAAGGAGCCGGGCGCGGAGGAGGGGCCGGGCCGCCCATCCCCGCCGCTATAAAAAGCCCCGCAATTCCAGCGGCGGCTCCCGGAGGACGCGCACGTGCGCCGGGAGCGGCGGCGGCGAGCCCGAAAACCGGGAATTAAACCCCCCCGCAAGCGCCGGGATAAAAAAAAAACCGGGATCAAAACCCGCGATAGAAGCGGGATCAAAACCCCCGAAAAGCGGGAGAAAAGCGGGAGAAAAGCGGGAGAAAAGCCCTCCCCAAGAACCGGGCTAAAACCACCGCGGTCAAAGCCCCAGAGCCCCGCAGCGCAGCCCAGAGAGCCATGAGCGCCCGGAGCAGCTGAGCATTCCCGCGGCATTCCCGGTTTTTTTTTTTTTCCCCAAGCATGTCCTTCGCCATGCTGCGCCCGGCTCCCAGCCGCTTCCTGTACCCCGACATCAGCGCGCTGTCGGAGGACGAGGAGAACAGCGAGAGCTCGGGCTCGGAGGAGAAGCCGTTCCACGTGGATGCCGAAGGCTTCGCGATGAAGGGAGGCAAGCGGCGCAGCGGTGGCAACAAGAGCCGCGGGAGGCTGGCCCGGGAGCCCCGGCAGCGGCACACGGCGAACGCCCGGGAGCGCGACCGCACCAACTCGGTGAACACGGCGTTCACGGCGCTGCGCACCCTCATCCCCACCGAGCCGGCCGACAGGAAACTGTCCAAGATCGAGACGCTGCGCTTGGCTTCCAGCTACATTTCCCACCTCGGGAATGTGCTGCTGCTGGGAGAAGGTGGTGGTGGTGGTGGTGGAGGTGGTGGTGGAGGTGCGGGGCAGCCGTGCCACGGGACTGGTGCGGGGTTTTACCCCGGAGCCGCGTCCCCGCCGCCCGGCCGGGAGCCCGAGGGGTCGCAGCCCAGACAGATCTGCACCTTCTGCCTCAGCAACCAGAGGAAGCTGGTGAGGGATGAAGGGGGGGGATGAGGTGGGAATGGGGTGGGAATGGGGAGTGGGGTGAGAGAAGGGATCCTGGAGGGAAGGGGGAGAGGGAGTCGGGAGTGAATCCCGTAGGGAATGGGGAGTGGGG
>NW_024581070.1:9979-13024 GCF_017639235.1 Corvus kubaryi | reverse complement strand
GATCCTGTAGGGAATGGGGAGAGGGATGAGGGGAATGAGCCGGGAATAAGCTGGGAATGGGTAGAGGGGTGCGGGAAGGGATCCTGGAGGGAATGGGGAGAGGGATGAAGGGGATGAGCTGGGAATGAGCTGGGAATGGGCAGAGGGATGAGGGGAATGAGCCAGGAATGGGGAGTGGGGTGAGGGAAGGGATCCCGTCGGGAATGGGGACCTCGGAGCCGTGAGTGAATCCCGTTGGGAATGGGGAGTCTGGGAGCTGGGAATGAATCCCGTCGGGAATGGGATGCAGGAATGAATCCCGTCGGGAATGGGGACCTGGGAGCCGGGAATGAATCCCGTCGGGAATGGGGACCTGGGAGCCGGGAATGCCGCTGGGATGGAGGGAATGGCGTTGCCGGGATTGGGGCTGGGAATGCCGAGTTCCCGTGCGGAGCTTCCCAAAAAAAAAAGCAGCGATTCCCGGGTTTATCCCGGTGTTTCCCCGCTCCGAGGGGCAGCGGGATGCGGGGAATTGCGCGCCGGGATGCGGGAATGCCGCGGGGGGATGCGGGATTCGGGCTGGGATGGAGGGAATGGCGCTCCCGGGATGCGGGATTCGGGTTGGGAATGCCGAGTTGCCGTGCGGGGATTCCCGGAAAAGCGGCGATTCCCGGCTTTATCCAGGTGAAAATTCCCGTCGGCGCACTCCGAGGGGCAGCGGGAGGCAGGGAATTGTGTCCCGGCGAGCCGGGAATGCCGCGGGGATGCGGGGAGTTGGATCCCGGGATGCGGGATCCGCGCTGGGAATGGCGAGCTCCCAGATTCCCAAAAAAAAACCAAAACCTCCCCCAAAAAAGCGGGTTTATGGCAGAGTTTGTCCGCTCCGAGGGGCAGCGGGATCGCCGGGAGGAAATCCATGGAAATCCATGGAAATCCATGGGAAATCCATGGGAAATCCAGGGGGAAGAGTCTGGAGCCGCTTCCAGAGGCGCAGGGAAAGGGACGGGAAGAGCTTTGGGAACGCCGGGGAGCGGATCTGGGATCAGCGATCCGGGATCTGGGATTTGGGACCCTGGATTTGGGATCTGGGATCAGCGATCCGGGATTTGGGATTAGGGATTTGGGATCAGTGATCTGGGATTTGGGATTTGAGATCAGGGATTTGGGATCTGGGATCAGCGATCTGGGATTTGGGATCAGAGATCCGGGATTTGGGACCTGGGATTTGGGACCTGGGATTTGGGACCTGGGATTTGGGACCTAGGATTTGGGATCTGGGATCAGGGATTTGGGATCTGGGATCAGTGATCTGGGATTTGGGATCTGGGATCAGCGATCCGGGATTTGGGATCAGGGATTTGGGATCTGGGATCAGTGATCAGTGATCTGGGATTTGGGATCTGGGATTTGGGATCTGGGATCAGTGATCTGGGATTTGGGATCTGGGATCAGGATAGCGCAGCCACGGCTCCCAGAGTCCTGATCCCAGTGCTCCCAGTGCCCCATACTGGGGCTCCCAGTACCCTAATCCCAGTGCTCCCAGTCCCTCAGTGCCAGTGCTCCCAGTCCCAGTGCTCCCAGTCCCTGAGTGCCGATGATCCTGGTGATCCCAGTGCTCCCAGTCCCAGTGCTCCCAGTCCCTGAGTGCTGGTGATCCCGGTGATCCCAGTGCTCCCAGTCCCAGTGCTCCCAGTCCCTGAGTGCCGGTGATCCCAGTGCTCCCAGTCCCTGAGTGCCAATGATCCCAGTGCTCCCAGTCCCAGTGCTCCCAGTCCCTCAGTGCCGGAGCTCCCAATGCTCCCAGTGCTCCCAGTCCCTGAGGGCCGATGATCCCAGTGCTCCCAGTGCTCCCAGTCCCAGTGCTCCCAGTCCCTGAGTGCCGGTGCTCCCAGTGCTTCCAGTCCCCAACCCCAGCGCTCCCAGTTCCCAACCCCAGTGCTCCCAGTTCCCCCAGTGCCGGAGCTCCCAGTCCCTCAATCCCAGTGCTCCCAGTCCCTCGATCCCAGCGCTCCCAGTCCCTTGATCCCAGCACTCCCAGTTCCCCCAGTGCTGCAATTCCCTGGATTTCGGGTCTCCCTCCGGCTCCGTTCGGGGCAGGTGGAGCAGGGAAAATCCCGCGGGAATCCCTCGGGAATTCCGAGGGCAGGAGGGAAGGATCGGGATCAGGATTGGGATCGGGATCAGGATTGGGATTGGGATCAGGATTGTGATCGGGATCAGGACTGGGATCGGGATAAGGATTGGGATTGGGATCAGGATCGGGATCGGGATCGCCCTGGCACAACCCAGCCCTGCTGATCCCAACAAAGCCGAAGGGGATGGAAAAGTCCTCGGGAAGGATTTCGGAGCGGGAACGGCCCAAATCCCGGGAATGGCCCTGCCCAGGCCGCTGGGAAGAGGCGGGAATGGGATCCCAGCTCATTCCAGCCGGGATCGGCACCCCGGAACCTGGGATCCGAGGTTTGGGAATCCTGGAATGCTGCGGCTGGGGAGGGACCCTAAAACTGATCCCTAAAACGGATCCCTAAAACTGATCCCATCGCAGCATTCCCAGGGATTTTTCCAGGCCCCAGAGCGCTGCCCTTCCCCTATCCCGGGATATTCCCAGGGCTGGGATTCTCCCGGAATTCCATCCCTGAGCCTCAGCATCCCCACAGGGAAGGATCCCTCCTTCCCGATATCCCGTGGGAAGCCATTCCTGGAATAGGGGGAGGCAGGGAAAAGGGGGAATCCAGGGAAATCGATCCCAATAATCCCAGTCTTTAATTTGGGATCAATCCCAGTAACTCCCATCCTAAATTCAGGATCAATCCCAATAATTCTCATCCTTAACTCAGGATCAACCCCAGTAAATTCCCCTCCTTAATTTGGGATCAACCCCAGTAATCCCCGCCCTTAATTCGGGATCAATCCCAATAATTCCCATCCTTAATTTGGGATCAATCCCTATAAAATCCCATCACAAATTCTGAACCAATCCCAATAAATTCCCATCCTTAATTCCGGATCAATCCCTATAAATTCCCATCCTTAATTTGGGATCAATCCCAGTAATTCCCATTCTCA
>NW_024581070.1:7550-9969 GCF_017639235.1 Corvus kubaryi | reverse complement strand
AATTCCCATCCTTAATTTGGGATCAATCCCAGTAATTCCCATTCTCAATCTCACAATTCCCATAAAATCCCAAAGTCATATCTGGATCAATCCCTATAAATTCCCATCCTTAACTCAGGATCAATCCCAGTAATTCCCATCCTTAATTCGGGATTAATCCCAATAATTCCCATCATTAACTCGGGATCAATCCCAATAACTCCCCATCCTTAATTTGGGATCAATCCCAATAATTCCCATCATTAACTCGGGATCAATTCCTATCAATCCCATTGTCAATTTTCCATCAATCCCAATCATTTCCATCACCAATTCTGGATCAATCCCAATAATCCCCATCCTTAACTGTCCATCAATCCCAATAATTCCCATCAGCGGGGCTGGAATTGGGGCTGGAATTGGAATCAGGGCTGGAATTGGGGCCGGAATTGGGGCTGGAATTTGGGGCTGGAACTGGAATTAGAGCTGGATTTAGGGCTGGAATCGGCGCTGGAATCAGGGGCGGAATTGGGGCTGGAATTGGAATTGGGGCTGGAATCCAGGCTGGAATTAGGGCTGGAATTGGAATTAGCATTGGAATTAGGGCCGGATTTAGGGCTGGAATTGGGGCTAGAATTGGGGCTGGAATTGGGGCTGGAATTGGGGCTGGAATCGGGGCTGGAATCGGGGCTGGAATTGGAACCCAGGCCGGATTTAGGGCTGGAATCGGGGCTGGAATCGGGGCTGGAATTGGGGCTGGAATTGGAATTGGGGCTGGAATTGGAATTAGGGCTGGATTTAAAGCTGGATTTAGGGTCGGATTTAAGGCCGGATTTGGGGCTGGAATTGGGGCTGGAACTGGGGCCTGAATTGGGGCTGGAATTAGTGCCGGAATTGCAATCAGGGCTGGAATTGGGGCTGGAATTTGGTCTGGAATCGGGGCCGGAACTGGAATTGAGGCCAGAATCGGGGATGGAATCGGGGCCTGAATTAGGGCTGGAATTTGGGGCTGGAATTGGGGCTGGAATTGGAATTAGAGCTGCATTTAGGGGCGGATTTAGGGGCGGAATTGGGGCTGGAATTGGAATTAGAGCTGGATTTAGGGGCGGATTTAGGGGCAGAATTGGGGCTGGAATCGGGGATGGAATTGGAATCAGGGCCGGATTTAGGGCTGGAAACGGGGCCGGAATTGGGGCTGGAATTAGTGCCGGAGTTGGAATCAGGGCTGGAATCAGGGCTGGAATTAAGGCCAGAAATGGAATCAGGGCTGGAATTGGAATTAGGGCAAGATTTAGGGCTGGAATCGGGGCTGGAATCAGGGCCGGAATTGGGGCTGGAATCAGGGTCAGAATTGGAATTAGAACTGGATTTAGGGCTGGAATTGGGGCTGGAATCAGGGCCGGATTTAGGGCTGGAATCGGGGCTGGAGTTGGGGCTGGAATTAGGGCCAGAATTGGAATCAGGGCTGGATTTAGGGCTGGAATTGGGGCCGGAATTGGGGCCGGAATTTGGGCTGGAATTGGGGCCGGATTTAGGGCTGGAATTGGGGCCGGAATTGGGGCTGGAATCCGGGCTGGAATCAGGGCTGGAATTGGAACTGAGGCTGGAATTGGAGCCGGAATTGGAATTGGAGCAGGAATTGGGGCCGGATTTAAGGCTGGAATCGGGGCTGGAATTAGGGCCAGAATCAGAATCAGGGCTGGAATTGGGGCTGGAATTTGGTCTGGAATCGGGGCCGGAACTGGAATTGGGGCCGGAATCGGGGATGGAATCGGGGCCTGAATTAGGGCTGGAATTGGGGCCGAATTTAGGGCTGGAATTGGGGCCGGAATTGGAGCCGGAATTGGGCCTGGAATCAGGGCTGGAATTAGTGCCAGAATTGGAATTAGGGCCGGATTTAGGGCTGGAATTGGGGCCGGAATAGGGGCTGGAATTAGGGCCAGAATTGGGGCTGGAATTGGGGCCAGAATTGGGGCTGGAATTGGAATCAGGGCTGGAATTAGGGCTGGAATTGGGACTGGAATTGGAATCCGGGCTGGAATCGGGGCTGGAGCAGCCGCTCCCGAGCCGTGCAGTCGTTTTTTGGGATGGATTCCCATGGGATTGGGGTTTATGGGGCGTTAAAGGAATCCAATCCCACTCTTTGATCCCGAGGGTGTCGGACAAGGCCAAGGAAATGAGATCCATCCCCTCCGGAGCCGGAAATCCTCTTCCCATCCCAAAGATTCTGAAAATCCTTCCTAAAATCCTCCTCCCATTCCAAAGATCCCGAAAATCCTCCCTAAAATCCTCCTCCCATCCCAAAGATCCCGAAAATCCTTCCTAAAATCCTCTTCCTGTCCCAAATATCCCGAAAATCCTCCCTAAAATCCTCCTCCCATCCCAAAGATCCCGAAAATCCTCCCTAAAATCCTCTTCCCATCCCAAAGATCCTGAAAAT
>NW_024581070.1:5617-7540 GCF_017639235.1 Corvus kubaryi | reverse complement strand
GAAAATCCTCCCTAAAATCCTCTTCCCATCCCAAAGATCCTGAAAATCCTCCCTAAAATCCTCCTCCCATCCCAAAAATCCCTAAAAATTCTCCCTAAAATCCTCTTCCCATCCCAAAAATCCCAAAAATCCTCCCTAAAATCTTCCCATTCCAAAGATGCCAAAAATCCTCCCCAAAACGCTTCTCCTGCCTGGAAAATCCCAGAAATTCCCAAAGCGGCGGCTCCAGGGGGGTTGATCCCGGAAGCGCCGGGAGAGGGGCCCCGGTGTTCCCGACATCCCAGCCCAGGGGAGCCGGGATCTGCTCAGATCCCAAAACTTCCCGATCCAAGGCAGGAAATGGGGATCTGGGAACGAAGGGATTCCCGGATCCCGACGGCGCCGCGTCCCTTCCCAAGGGAATTCCGGGTTGGAATTCCGGGAGCCAGCGGAGTCCTGGGGTCCGGAGAGGTTTTCCCGGGATGAGGGAGAGGCCGAGGCAGGGAAATGGGAAAGGTGGGAGCAACCCTGGGGTCTCCGGATCGCCGGGATCCTTGGGATCCTTGGGATCCTCGGGATCCCAGCCCCTTCCAGGGGGAAGGCGGGGATGGGAGAGCGGAGCTGGGTCCGGAGGGGGATCAGGATCTGGAGGGGGATCGGGATCCGGAGGGGGATCGGGATCCGGAGGGGGATTGGAATCTGGAGGGGATCGGGATCCGGAGGGGGATCGGGATAAAGGAATTCCCCTCTGGAATCCCCTCGGGATCCAGAGGCAATTGGGATATGGAAGAATATTGGGATCCAGAGGGGATTGGGGTAGAGAAGATTTGGGATCCGCAGAGGGATTGGGATATGAAAAGTTCTTGGGATCCGGGGGGGATCCGGGATCCAGGGGGGGGTTGGGATATGGAAGAATATCGGGATCCAGAGGGGAACTGGGATAGAAAGGGAATCGGGATCCAGGGAGGAACTGGGATCCAGGGAGGAATCAGGATCCAGAGGGGGGATTTGGATGCAGAGGGAATCAGGTTCCAGAGGGATTCGGGATCCAGAAGGGAATTGGGATAAAGCAATTCCCCTATGGAATCCCCGACGATCCAGAGGGAAATTGGGATCCAGAGGGAATCGGGATCCAGAGGGGGATTGGGATCCAGAAGGGAATCGGGATAAAGCAATTCCCCTATGGAATCCCCAAGGATCCAGAGGGGGATCAGGGTCTGGAGGGGATTTGGGATCCAGGGGGGAACTGGGATCCAGGGGGGAACTGGGATCCAGGAAGAATTTGGGAACCAGAGGGGAACTGGGATCCAGAGGGGAACTGGGATCCAGAGGGGATTTGGGATCCAGAGGGGGGATTTGGATCCAGAGGGGGATTGGGATATGGAAGAATATCGGGATCCAGAGGGGAACTGGGATAGAAAGGGAATCGGGATCCAGAGGGATATCAGGATCCAGAGGGAGGATTTGGATCCAGAGGGAGGATTTGGATCCAGAGGGAACTGGGATCCAGAGGGAATCGGGATCCAGAGGGAGGATTTGGATCCAGAGGGAACTGGGATCCAGAGGGGGACTGGGATAAAGCAATTCCCCTACGGAATCCTCGCAGATCCAGAGGAAATTGGGATTCAGAGGGGGATCAGGGTCTGGAGAGGATTTGGGATCCAAGGGGGAACTGGGATCCAGGGGGGATTTGGGATCCAGAGGGGATCCGGGATCCAGGGAGGAATTGGGATCCAGAGGGAATCAGGATCCAGAGGAAATTGGGATCCAGAGGGAGAGCAGGGTCTGGAGGGGATTTGGGATCCAGAGGGGATTCGAGATCCAGAGGGGATTTGGGATCCAGGGGGAACTGGGATCCAGAGGGGATTTGGGATCCAGAGGGGATTTGGGATCCAGAGGGGATTTGGGATGGGATCAGAGAGATTTGGGATCCAGGGGGGATTT
>NW_024581070.1:1240-5607 GCF_017639235.1 Corvus kubaryi | reverse complement strand
ATGGGATCAGAGAGATTTGGGATCCAGGGGGGATTTGGGATGGGATCCAGGGGGGATTTGGTCCCTCTGGAATTTGGGGCAGCAAAACCTCTCCGGAGCCTCGGGAAAACCCTCCCGGATCCAGCGGGGCCGGGAAGCTCCCCCAGATCCACATCCCAGCAATCCCTGCCCGCGGAGCTCCGGGCGCTCCCCACATCCCAAATCCAGCTTTTCCATGGAAAACCCCGGATTTCGGCTCAGGACGGTGAAAATTCCATGAGATTCCCAAACCTCTGGGAGCCTCAGCCGTTCCCGCTTTTCCCCCTTTTCCACATCCCCCTTTTCCATGGAAAACCCCGGATTTCGGCTCAGGACGGTGAAAATTCCATGAGATTCCCAAAGCTCCCAGTGCCTCAGCCATTCCCGCTTTTCCTCAGGGATCATTCCCACATCCCAAATCCAGGTTTTCCATGGAAAACCCCGGATTTCGGCTCAGGACGGTGAAAATTCCATGCGATTCCCAAAGCTCCAGGAGCCTCAGCCGTTCCTGCTTTCCCCCCTTTTCCAAATCCAGGTTTTCCATGGAAAACCCCAGATTTCGGCTCAGGACAGTGAAAATTCCATGAGATTCCCAAAGCTCCCAGTGCCTCAGCCATTCCTGCTTTTCCCCCTTTTCCACATCCCCCTTTTCCATGGAAAACCCCGGATTTCGGCTCAGGACGGTGAAAATTCCATGAGATTCCCAAACCTCTGGGAGCTGGGAGCTTCCCGGGGCTGCCTCAGCCATTCCCAATTTTCCCCCTTTTCCACACCCCCCTTTTTCCATGGAAAACCCCGGATTTCGGCTCAGGACGGTGCCGGGAGCGGGAATTCCACGAGATTCCCAAATCACCGGGAGCTTCCCGGGGCTGCCTCAGCCCTTCCCACTTTTCCCCCTTCTCCCCCCTCCCGAATCCCGGGATCCTCGATCCCGAATTCCCGCCGCGATCCCGAATTCCAGCCGCTCCTGGCGGCGGCGGGGGGAGGCGAGAGGGAAAAGCGCGGCGGGATTTTCCCAATCCCCATTTCCGCTCCAGACGGCCCCGAACTCCCGGGGCTGGAACATCTGGGAAAATCGAGGCCGGCGCGAGCAGAATTCCCCCTTTTCCCTCCCCTTCCCACCCTCGGGAACAAAGGGAGAGACGGAGCCGCACGTGCGGGGAGGGGAGGGGGGAGGGAGGGGATGGGGCTGGGATTGGGAATTGGGGATCCCAAAAAAATGGGATGGGAAAGGGGGAAAGCAGGGATTGGGAATTGGGCATGGGGATCCCGAAAAACGGGATGGGAAAGGGGGAAGGCAGGGATTGGGAACTGGGGATCCCAAAAAAATGGGGATGGGAAAGGGGGAAGGGCTGGGATTGGGAATCGGAAATTGGGAAGGGATTGGGAATTGGGATCCCAGAAAATGGGAATGGAAAAGGGGGAAGGCAGGAATTGGGAATTGGGGATCCCGAAAAATGGGGATGGGAAAGGGGGGAGGGAGGGGATGGGGCTGGGATTGGGAACTGGGGATCCCAAAAAAATGGGGATGGGAAAGGGGGGAGAGCTGGGATTGGGAATTGGGATCCCAAAAAATGGGGATGGGAAAGGGGGAAGCCTGGGATGGGGCTGGGATTGGGAATTGGGATCCCAAAAAAATGGGATGGGAAAGGGGGGAAGACAGGGATTGGGAATGGGGATCCCAAAAAACAGGGATGGGAAAGGTGGGAGGGCTGGGATGGGGCTGGGATTGGGAACTGGGGATGGGGGATCCCGAAAAATGGGACGGGAAAGGGGGGAAGGCAGGGATTGGGAATTGGGATCAGGAGAATCCCAAAAAAAAAACGGGGATTGGAAAGGGGAAAAGCCTGGGATGGGGCAGGGATTGGGAATTGGGGATCCCAAAAAACGGGGATGGGAAGGAGAACCCGGCTGGGGCAGGGGTGGGGGGGTACTGGGGGTACTGGTGGTGCTGGTGGGGTGGTACTGGTTATACTGGGGGTGGTACTGGGGTGGTACTGGTTATACTGGGGGTGGTACTGGTTATACTGGGGGTGCTGCTGGTTATAC
Organism: Corvus kubaryi; assembly: GCF_017639235.1. Classification (NCBI taxonomy): domain Eukaryota; kingdom Metazoa; phylum Chordata; class Aves; order Passeriformes; family Corvidae; genus Corvus; species Corvus kubaryi. Next base: position 3,540 of record NW_024581070.1, on the reverse strand, counting down.
TGGGGGTGGTACTGGTTATACTGGGAGTGGTACTGGGGTGGTACTGGTTATACTGGGGGTGGTACTGGTTATACTGGGGGTGGTACTGGGGTGGTACTGGTTATACTGGGGGTGCTGCTGGTTATACTGGGGGTGGTACTGGTTATACTGGGGGTGCTGCTGGTTATACTGGGGGTGCTGGGGGTGGTACTGGTTATACTGGGGGTGGTACTGGTTATACTGGGGTGCTACTGGTGGATTTAGCGGTGGTGTTACTGGTGCTACTGGGAGATTGAGTGGTGGGGATAATGGTGGCACTGGGAGTGACCAGTGTTACTGGTGCTACTGTGTGTGACCAGGCTGATACTGGGGTGGCACTGGGGGCGGCACTGGGGATACTGGGGATACTGGGAGTACCGGTGGTGGCACTGGGGGCGGCACTGGATTGCCGGGATCGGGAACAGCTCCAGGGGATCCCGGGAGAATTCCCTGGAAAAGGGATCCTGGGAGAATTCCCGGAAAAGGATCCCGGGAGAATTCCCAGAAAAGGATCCCAGGAAAATTCCTTGGGAAAAGATCCCGGGAGAATTCCTGGAAAAGGATCCCAGGAGAATTCCCGGGAAAAGGATCCTGGGAGAATTCCTTGGGATGGGATCCCGGGAGAATTCCTTAGAAAAGGATCCTGGGAGAATTCCTTGGGAAAAGGATCCCAGGAGAATTCCCGGGAAAAGGATCCCGGGAGAATTCCCAAGGCCAGCCCTGACCCCTCCTTTCCCTCCCACAGAGCAAAGACCGGGACAGGAAGACGGGACAGCTCCGGAGCTAGGCCGGGAATTCCGGCTGGGAATTGCAGCCGGGAATTGCAGCCGGGAATTCCAGTCGGGAATTCCGGCCGGGAATTGCAGCTGGGAATTGCAGCCGGGAATTGCAGCCGGGAATTGCAGCCGGGAATTGCAGCGGGAGAAGCCAAACTCGCGGATCCGCCGATCCAGGGACGTTTTCCTGCCCGATCCCGCCGGGAAGAGCGGCACGGCCACAATTCCAGCGGCACTCGGAATTCCGGGATACGCAGGGAACGGCACCGGAGAGCCCCGGGGATGGGGGAGCCGCTCGGGAATCCCTGGGAATCCTTGGGAATCCCCGCCCCTCGTGGAACACTCGGATCTCCTGGATCCGCTCCAGGAATCCTTGGGAATCCTCACCCATTGTGGAACACTTGGATCTCCCGGATCTGCTTGGGAATCCTTGGGAATCCTCACCCCTCGTGGAACACTCGGATCTCCCGGATCCACTCCGGGAATCCTTGGGAATCCCTGGGAATTCCCTGCCCCTCGTGGAACACTCGGATCTCCCGGATCCGCTTGGGAATCCCTGGGAATCGTGGAGCCAGGATTCCTGCTCGTGGAACACTGGGATCTCCTGGATCCATTTCCCACTTGGGAATCCTGCCCCGGGATCTGTGGCTACTCATGGAACACTCGGCTCGCCCGGATCCGCTTCCTGCTTGATCCCGGGGCTGATCCCGGAACTGATCCAAGAACTGATCCCGGGGCTGATCCAAGAACTGATCCCAGAACTGGTCCCGGGGCTGAACCCAGAGCTGATCCCAGAACTGATCCCAGAGCTGATCCCGGAACTGATCCCAGAACTGATCCCGGCACCGATCCAAGAACTGATCCCAGAACTGGTCCCGGGGCTGATCCTGAGGCTGATCCCAGAACTGATCCCGGAGCTGATCCCAGAACTGGTCCCGGGCCTGATCCTGAGGCTGATCCCAGAACTGATCCCAGAACTGATGCCAGGGCTGATCCCGGCACTGATCCAAGAACTGATCCCGGAACTGATCCCAGAACTGATTCCGGCACTGATCCAAGAACTGATCCCGGAACGGATCCCGGAGCTGATCCCAGAACTGATCCTGGGGCTGATCCCAGAACTGATCCCAGAACTGATCCCGGAACTGATCCCAGAACTGATTGATCCTAGAACTGCTCCATGAACTGATCCCAGAACTGATCCCGGATCTCGGGATCCGGGGTGGGGGCGGCGTTTTTTGGGAACGATCAATCACACGCTGGAATTCCACCAATTAAAGCCGGAAGTTGTGTCGTTAATCGGGAACGCGATTCCCCCTCGCGGCCCCCGAGGGAATCCCTGGTCCCCCTTTCCCTTCCCCCCGAGGGATTCCCACGGCGTTCCCTGTGCTGGAAGCGCCAGGGAAAAACCAGGGAAAAACCAGGAATTCGGGAAAACCCCGGAGTTTCCCGGGAAAACGGATCCCAACATTTCCCAGTGCTGTTCCAATGGGATGATCCCGGGAA
>NW_024581070.1:769-1230 GCF_017639235.1 Corvus kubaryi | reverse complement strand
TTCCAATGGGATGATCCCAGGAAAATGGATCCCAACATTTCCCAGTGTTGTTCCAATGGGATGATCCCGGGACCAGCAAATGCGGGACCCGAGGGCAGGAAAAGGGCGGGAATGAGGCAATGGGATGGGAATGGTGGGAAAAGGCCGGGAAGGAGGGAAAAGGAATGAGGGGAAGGGCCGGGAATGATGGGAAGGGCTGGGAACAAGGGCAAAGGCCCGGGAATGAGGGAAAGGGAATGAGGGAAAGGGATGGGAATGAGGGGATGGGAATGAGGGGAAGGGATGGGAATGAGGGGAAGGGAATGATGGGAAGGGAATGAGGGGAAGGGCCGAGAATGACGGGAAAGGGATGGGAATAATGGGAAACGGATGGGAATGATGGGAAAGGGAATGAGGGGAAGGGAACGAGGGGAAGGGATGGGAATGAGGGGAAGGGATGGGAATGATGGGAAAGGGCCAGG
>NW_024581070.1:321-669 GCF_017639235.1 Corvus kubaryi | reverse complement strand
TGGGAATGAGGGAATGGGAATGAGGGGAAGGGATGGGAATGAGGGGAAGGGAATGAGGGGAAGGGATGGGAATGAGGCAATGGGAATGAGGGAAAGGGATGGGAATGAGGGGAAGGGAGTGAGGGGAAGGGATGGGAATGAGGGGAAGGGAATGAGGGGAAGGGATGGGAACGAGGGGCGGCAGCGGAGGGAGGAAAACTGGGATGGGCTCCAGAGGCAGGAGGGAAACTGGGATGAGCTCTGGGATGGGGATCAGAACTGGGATGGGATCAGGATCAGAACTGGGACGGGCTCTGGGATCGGGATCAGAACTGGGATGAGCTCTGGGATCAGAACTGGGATGGGCTC
>NW_024581070.1:0-311 GCF_017639235.1 Corvus kubaryi | reverse complement strand
CAGAACTGGGATGAGCTCTGGGATCAGAACTGGGATGGGCTCTGGGAATGGGGATTCCCATGGGATTCCCTGAGCCCCTGGATCCTGAGTGATTCCCATGGATTGTCCAAAGGCGCCGGCGCCAGGGGGGCTGGGAATGTGGGGAGGGCTGGAGCGGGAAGAGAATTCCAGGGAAAAGGGCGCCGGGTCCATGGGAAGAGAATCCTGGAATTGCTGAGCTTGGAAAAGCCCTCGGAGCCTCCCAAATCCACCCCCGACCCTGAACCCATCCCAAATCCACAGGGGTGGGAAATCCTGGGAATGGGGATCCC
>NW_024581069.1:0-20176 GCF_017639235.1 Corvus kubaryi | reverse complement strand
GTTATCGCAGTCAGAGGTTCTCTCTTTTGTCTGCTTAGGGCCCCTTCAAAGTGATACATTATCTCTTCATGGGTATGGTATGTTAACTTTGGGACTATCATAACTTGCACACAAAACTGCCGTGACACACTTAGTGCTCTGATTGATAGACAAGGTGCTATTCCTATGTCTGAACACACCCACTTTGCTCCGGGAGTAGGTATTATCCACTTGTTAGATTCACTTTTCTTTGTTTCGATATTATGTCTAGTGATGATACTATCACACAAAAATTTGTATGATTCCGGTACTGCTCCTAGGCATTTTCCTTTTCCGGTTACACTTTGTATTGTGATTCCTTGGGTGTAATTTTTCTGCTCATTCCAAGAGCACTCTTTTGGGTTTGTTCCATTAGACCACTGGACTCTATGAGTTCGTCCTATAGCTTCATAATAGGGTGGTTTTACGCTAAAACATAACCAGCAATTTTCGGTTAAGTTTGGTCTGGATCTGTTTAAGGCCTGGTATGATGCTTGCATCAAATTCCAAAGAGGGTCTGAGTCCCCCTCTCTGTCCCCCTCTTTGATTATACTAATCGTTGGGTTAGGTTTTCTTGTTTTTTTACTCGATGTGGGAGCAATGTTTGTAGTTTCTTTTTGTTTAGATGGCTTGTTCTTTGGTGAAAGCACGATATTTGGGCCTATAGGGATTGGATCATGAGGTATTTGTGTCCTTCGTATCAGGAAATGGCCTCCTCTATCTAACTTAGGGCCGGGTTCCCATAATCTAGCTCCCCAAACTTTCCCGATATCCCATCCATCTGCTAAGGGGTTTGTAACATTAATCTGTATTCCATCACAGTTCCCTGCGTTCACCACTCCTCCCATAGCATCCATTTGTGGGGGTTGGCATCCACTGGGTCTCCATCCAACCTTAATATTCGGGTCTGCTCCACCCCCAGGGGGGAATCCAAAAGCCACGGTCTCACAACCCCAATATGCACAATAATAATGCCCGGGCCAATTACAATAAGACTTCCCTGGGTTTGATGCTGGGCAAAAGTAAAATCCCCTTTTATTCAAACAAGGTTTTATCACTATAATATCACAAAGCTGGCAACTAAAGCTAGGAATTCCTGGCCCTATTGCTGTGGATATTACTCTTTGATCTTCCCACCGTATCAAGGACCATTTGAATGGTTGGTGTGGATTTCCAGCATTAGTCAGCCATATCAGGTTTAACAGTGAAAACAGCGACTGAAACACAGGACTACCTCCTCTGCCTCGCCCGTCAACTGGATTGCTGCCAGCTACGGGGTGCTTCATCTTCTCGGCAGCAGGGGTTTGCCTCTCGTTTTCGTGTTTTCCTGTTTATTACTTATGCTGACAATGTGGAATTCCAACTGCACGATTATTTCAACCCACTCGCTGAGGTCTCGATTCGGTCCGATTTATCTCTTCCCTTTTCTGTATCCTCTGCAGTGGTTTTTTATGACATGCGATTCTAATTGGGCGATGACAGCTGCTACCCACACCTTTAAATCCCAATGCAGGATTGCTAATTGTAATTGTTCAGCTGATTCAAAAAGTTTATGTTCTACTATTTGTCTCCCTTCTTCCTGATATATTATTTGCCGCCTGAATCTCCGTTCACAATAAAAACACCACCAATTATAAAGGAACGTCCTACGGGCCTTCACTACTTGCGAGCAACCTCCACAATAAAAGGTTATATAGGCTTTGCACTGATTCCGGGCACAAAGTGGACAAGGCTTGTATGCTGGCCCTTGATCGCGTAAGTCACTTAATTTATTGATTAATGTTTGAACTCTAAAAAAGGTGTATGGGGGTGGGGGAATTTGGGGTTTTATCTCTCTTGGCAGTCTCTCAATTATAGGCGTAAATATTAAACGTGTCTTTTGATTTAACCTTTTAATATCTAGTGGTAGGTTCCATACTTCGGTTTGTTCCCTATTATTCATCTACACAGATTCCTTTTCCACATTTAACAACTTTCCATAAAAAGTATATAACTATTGACAATGCTAAAGCAATCACAAATCCTATTACACACTGCACAGCAAATGGCAACTTGAGAATTGGTTCAATTACAGTCTCTATCATTTGGTTTTTGTACTTATCGCTCTTCTCAATACGAGTTTGTTTTCTCCCGGAGGGCTGGTGACTTTCCACTGAGGTGGTGGTACTGGTCCCTTGATTCTGCTTGCATGTGTCCAGCCGCGTTCAGCTGTTCTGACGGCAGTTTCTGTGGTCAGCAAAACAAGATAAGGACCCTCCCATTTAGGTTTTAGAGTCTCTTCCCTCCATACCCAGATTAGTACCCAGTCTCCGGGTTCAATTTTGTGAATCTTTAAGTCTAGTGGGGGTCTTTGTACCACCAGTCCTCGTTTCCATAAATCTTCTCAGTGTTTCGCCAGTTGTGAAACATATTCATTTATAGCATAGTCTCGAATTAAAAGGTTAGTCTGTGGTTTTTCAATACGATAGGGCATACCATACACCATTTCATAGGATGAAATTCCTAAATCAGCTCTTGGTCGAGTTCTTAAAATTAATAAGGCCATTGGTAAGCATTTAATCCAAGATAATTTAGTTTCTATCATCAATTTCGTTAAAATGATTTTGATTTCCCCATTTATTCTCTCAACTTTACCTGAGCTCTGGGGATGCCATGGTGTATGGTAATCCCATCTGATTCCTATATTGTCTACTATTTCTTTAATAATTTTAGATGTGAAATGAGGTCCGCGATCTGAGTCAATTACTTCAGTTATCCCGTATCGAGGTATTATTTGCTCCAGCAACACTTTTGCTACCTGATTGGCAGTTGCCTTACCGGTAGGAAAAGCTTCAACATAGTGGGTCAAATGGTCTATTATTACAAGGAGGTATTTATACCTTCCCGCTTTCGGTAGTTCCGTAAAATCGACCTGTATATGTGAGAAGGGTCGATATGCTGGGGGTCGTCCTCCTGATTGTTTTTGCTTACTCCTACTCCGGTTCACTCTCTGACAAATTTCACAGGACCAAGTTACTGATTTTGCAATGTTATAGACCCCTACACAGGCATATAGCTGCTCAAAATGATCTACTAAGGCTTGGGTACCCCAATGTGTTTTCTGGTGAATCTTTGTAATGATGTCTATAGCTATTCCTTTGGGTAATATTTCACGACCATCTGGTAAAATATATTTATTATTTTGTTCTTTAACTCCCATAGTTTGTAATTTCTCTTTCTCTTTTTGGTCAAAACTGAGGTTCTCGTCTTTTTGTAGTATCTCTTTCATTGTAAGAAGAACACTAAGATTCCCTGCAACCCGCTTAGCTTCTTCATCTGCTACATTGTTTCCCCTAATTTGGTAACTAGTGCCCCTCTGATGGCCTCTAATATGCACTACTGCTAATCTAGAAGGGCCCCGTAGCGATTTTAAAACTCTCCGTATTAGTTCTAGGTGAATTAATTTCTTCCCTTGGGAGTTCATAAACCCTCGTTCTTCCCAGATCTTCCCAAAGGTGTGCACTATTCCATAGGCGTACTTGGAATCTGTGTATATTGAACCTGTTTTCCCTTTCAGTAATTTTAAAGCTTTCCAAAGAGCATATAATTCACATGCTTGGGCTGACCAAGTTGCACTTAAAGGTCCAGATTCTACTATTCTAAATTCTCCTTTATCAAATTTCACAATAGCATATCCTGAAATACGCTTCCCTTCTACTACTCTCGAGGATCCATCTATGAACAAGACTTCCCCTTCTTCAAGTTCTTCTTCTTCTAAATCAGGTCTTATTCGGCTTTGGTATTCTATAGTCTGAAAGCAATCATGTATTATTTCACTATTTTCTCCCGAATATAAAAATTCTGCTGGATTCATGGCTCCGGTTGTCCTAAGTGATAGTTTAGGTGATTCAATTAGTATTCCTTCATATTTTAACAATCGACTATCTGTGAGCCACTTCTCTGCCTTTTGCTGCAATACCCCTCTAATATTATGGGGGGCATAGAGAATTATGTCTCCATTAAAAGTAATTTTGTTTGTTTCTTCTACTAACAAGGCAGCCGCCACAATGATCTGGATACATACTGGCCATCCCCTACTTACAGGGTCTAGTAGTTTAGACAAATAAGCTACTGGTTTCTTCTGTCCTGCCCATTCTTGAGTTAATATTCCAAACGCTGTTCCTTCATTCGTGTTTACAAATAAATGAAAGGGTCTCTTTACATCTGGGAGACTTAGGACAGGTGCTTGGCTTAATTCTGTTTTTAATTTAACAAAATTTTCTTGATCCTGAAAGGTCCATTTGGGCAGATTGTCTTTTGCTAGTTGTTCGTATAAGAATTTAACTTTGGAACTATAATTTTCTATCCATTGTCTACAGTATCCAAATAAACCTAGCGCTTGTCTAATTTGTCTTTTGGTTTTTGGTATTGGTAATTCTAGTATTCCTTTAATGCGTTCTGGATCAATTATTTTCTGCCCTTCAAATAAATAATGTCCTAAATACTTGACTTTTTCTTCTACAAACTGTAATTTCTCTTCGGAAACCCGCAATCCTTTTAATGCTAAGAAATTTAGTAGTTTAATACTTTATATTCTAACCTCTTCCCTCTCATCCCCCGCTATTAGTAGATCATCTACGTATTGCAAAAGCACATTCCCTGATTGTACTTGGTACTCAGTTAATAGTTCTTCTAAGGCTTGCCCGAATAGGTTCGGTGATTCGGTAAATCCTTGGGGTAGTACTGTCCACCTTAGCTGTTGTTTACGCCCCATTTCTGGGTCTTCCCACTCAAAGGCGAAATAATCTCTACAGTCTTCTGCTAGTGGGCATGCCCAAAATGCATCTTTCAAATCTATTACACTATACCATTTCTTGTGTGGTCCTAACCGGCTTAATAATGTATATGGGTTAGCTACCACGGGAAATCGAGTGACTGTCCGTTTATTTATTTCTCTTAAATCATGAACTAATCGATATTTTCCATTAGTTTTCTTTACAGGCAAAATGGGAGTATTAAAGGAGGACATACAAGGTTCTAGGATTCCCTGTTTTAATAATCTATCAATTTCTGGCTTTAGTCCTTTCCGTCCCTCCAAGGAGATCAGATATTGTTTTACTCTTACCGGTATCTGAGGATCCGTTATTCGTATCTTAATTGGTGGGATATTTAGCTTGCCTATTGTGTCTGGGGAATACTATATGTTAGGATTAATATCTTTTCTGTCTGTTTCTGTAAGGGGGTATGCTCTGATAGCTAATTTTTCATTTTCAACTTTGATTTCTAATTGTAACTCAATAATCATGTCCCGTCCTAATAAATTGTAGTCCACTTCTGGGACTAGCAGGAGTTCACCTATTCCATATTTATTTTCAGATTCGAATATGACATTTTTAATTCTGTTTACTTTAAATGGTTCTCCTTTTGCCCCTATAACTTGAACCTTTTCATGTGAAAGGGTGCATCCCTCCGGTAATTGCCTAATTGTGGATCGTTCTGCCCCTGTGTCTACTAAAAAGGTGAACTCCTGGCGTTGGGGACCTATTCTTAATTTTATCAAGGGCTCCTGATGACTCCGGTCCCCTAATATATAGAGCCCCTGACTATCCTATTCAGCCTTTAATATTTCTTCATCTCTGATTCGTTCTCTGCAGTTCTTTTTTATATGCCCTCTCTTTCCACAATAAAAACAGTTTCCTTGTTCTTTTCTTTCCACTACATTCGACTTCCTCTGAAATCCTCCTGGTCGTCCTTTTCTGTCTTCCCTAACCGCTGCTACCATCATTCTTATCTGTCGCTTACTGCTCTCTTCCTCTCTCCACACATACACTTTCTGGGCTTCTCTCAATAATTCCTCTAACCCTCTATCTTGCCAATCTTCCAGCTTTTCAAGTTTTCTCCTAATATCGTCCCAGGATTTCACTACAAAGTGAGTTTTTAAGACAGCTTGCCCTAAAGGGCTTGCTGGATCTGCTCCGGAGTATAACTGTAAGGCTTTTCTCAATCTTTCTAACCACTCAGTGGGGCTTTCATCTTTTCGCTGTCTCTCATTAAAAGCTTTACTAATATTTTGGCCACGAGGTACAGCTTCTCTGATTCCCTGAATCACTATAGTTCTTAAATCCCCCATGTGGACCCTATGTTCGGCATTCTGGTTATCCCAGTTGGGATTTTGTAATGGCCATTTAGTGTCTGCCTGTGGTCCTTGGGCATGGCGAGCATCCCATATTCTCATGCCAGCCCGCCTAATCATTTCTTTTTCTTCTGATGTAAACAACTGGCTTAATATTGAATTCATTTCCCCCCAGGTATAAAGACTGGGTCCTAAAAATTGATCTACCCTCTCAGCTACTCCTAATGGGTCATCTAATAAACTCCCCATTTCAGTTCTCTTGAATTCTCGCAGGTCCCCTGAATTTAAAGGGACAGAAACATATCCAATCCCTGGCTGGGCTCCTCCCATGGGCACCTCTCTCAGGGGGTACATCTGAGCTTGTTCTCGTTGACTCCTAGTTCTCCTCCTGACTGGGATGGGGGACCCTTGTTCTTCGTTTAGTGGCGCATTAAGGGGAATTGGCGGTGGTGGTGCCTCTGGTACTGGTGCCGGGGGCACATATGGGGGTGGATTCAGTAACAGTTCATCTTCCTGCTCCCCTTCTTTCCTTTCTTTCTTTCTTTCGTTTAAAGGAAATAAAGCTACCTGGGGTTTTTCTAACCACATTGCAGCATACGCACTCTCTTCTGGGTTAGGTGGGCTCTTATCGTTTACCCACAGGTTTAACTGCTGTCTCACCCAATCCTCGTCTGACCCAAAAACTGGCCAAATCACATTCTTTCGTATTTTCTTCCCCCCCCCATATTTTAGTACAAAATTCTATCATTCTAGCTTGACGTTTTCCGAGCGAACTGGGAAAGTATCTCCAATTATTCAACATAAATGCTAGGGGGGTGTTTTGGGGTATCCCTGGGGCCTTCTCTACTGGGGCCCTCCCCATGGGGACCGAAGGCTTGCTGCCCTTCGCCCCCATCTTCTGAGATATCTGCACACACACACACACTCACTCCCCTTATTCCTAGCCCGGTCCCTCGCGGGAGTCGGGAAACGTAGTACTAAAGGGTCCGCACTCGCTTGGTTCAGTATTTCAAACCTCTCAGTCGTTATATCTCAGGAAACCCAATCCCGCCCGAACGGTACGCCTTTATACTCACGCAGTCCTGCGTCTTCGTCTGGACTTTAGTGCACTAAATTTTATGGGATTTAACCGGTTCTCAATTGCTCATCATTCTAGGATTTAGGTTCATCGGAGTGGGGGTAAGCGTACTACCAACCCCTGGGCCGAGGAATACCTCGGGGCGCCTCCCTGAGGGATGGTAGATTGCTACCTTCCCATCAGAGTCACGGCACCAGATTGTAAAGAGTGATCAGTAAAATGGACGATACACTCTCAATTTAATAAATGAAATTTATTAAAAATTAAGCAAGTAGAATGTGAGCAAAAGCAGCGCTGGGTGACAGGGGGGGTGTCTGCTCCACCGACTGCCACGGTAATACTCTAAATTATTGTCCTTTTATACTCTCGTACTTCCGCTTTCTTGTTCCTGTATTGCTCTCTTGATTGTAGCTTGTGGCTCCCTTTGCGCATGTGCCTCTTGTTGCTAGGGGGTCTTTTTCTGCCTCCCGGTGGTCGTTGAGGCTGAAGTAAGAAGTCTTCCTCTCTTGTCCTGTTCATGACCCTTATCTTTTTCTTCCATATTTGGTATACTATCTCTCTACTTACATAACTTGTAAACGGAAGCAGGCAGAAGCAATACATATTTGGCGATACATGTTTCACAAACCACAAAGATACACCGTTGGCAATTCATATGATACCGGATATATGGCGTAACTCTGCAAGCACATCCTCTTTGCAGTCGCGGAGGAGAACTCATCTACCTCTATAGTTTAATAAACATTTGCAGCTATAGTTTAATAAACATTTGCAGCTTTTAACAGCAGCTCTGGAGGAGAGCAAAGCCTTCCTGCCCTGCCCCCAGGAGATGCCTTTTGTTGGGGTTTCAGTTTAGTCTTAGGTTTTTTTCCTGTTAAAGGAATTTTCTCCCATAGGCATGTTGCTAGGGGACAAATAGCTGTACTTAAGAAAGACAAAAAGGGGGGTGGGGCGGGCCTGGCTACTCCTTTGTCTACACCTGGGTGTGGGGTCAGTTTGCTCTGAGCGTTCGGAGAGAGGAGCTGCAGAGAAAGGAGCTGCTGCTTCTTTCTTTTGGCCGTTCTTTCTTCCTGCTGGAAACAACGCCGGGATCCCAAAGCTGCTTTCCCTGCCCTGCTGGAGGCCGGGCTGCGGCTGCCCTGCCCCACTGCTGCTTCGATCTTGCGCTGCGTTGTAGCCGTGCTCGCCCTGCCTGCCTGGGCCTCCGTGGGGTTCTCCCATCTGGATACATCTCGTCTGCCACCCGAGGTTTGTGTTCGTCCCTGCAGCTCCAGCCTGCCGTTCTAGCCTGCCATTCCAGCCTGCTGTTCCAGCCTGCTGTTCCCGAGAGTCCGGGATCGGCTGCCCAGGGGTTTGTGAAGCCTTTATTCCATCCCTTCCCGGGATCCCGGGTCACCGGTGCCGCGTGCTCCCCGAGCTCGCTCCGGAGCGCCCCCTGCAGCCGCGGGGGAACCATCGCACCTGCCCTGCTCACCGGGAGCCGCCAGCGCCCCTGCCGGCTGCGAGCGGAACTGCACCCGAGGGGAAAGGGCCCGGCAGCCGAGAAGGCTGGGACTGGGTTTGTGTTTGCTGTCACTGCCAGAGTTATTGCTGTTTTGTTTGACTGGTTATATATATAACAGTAAAGAACTGTTATTCCTATTTTCCCACATCTTTGCCTAAAAGCCCTTGATTTCAAAATTATAATAACTCGGCGGGAAAGGGGTTACATCTGCCATTCCAAGGGAGGCTTCTGCCTTCCTTAGCAGACACCTGTCTTTCAAACCAAGACACCAGGTGATCCATGACTGTGAGACATGCGCTGCGATCAAGCAGGCCAAGCGGGTGAAGCCCCTGTGGTACGGTGGGCGATGGTCCAAATACAAGTATGGGGAGGCCTGGCAGATTGATTACATCACACTGCCTCAAACCCGCCAAGGCAAGCGCTGTGTGCTCACAATGGTAGAAGCCACCACTGGATGGCTGGAGACCTATCCTGTGCCTCACGCTACTGCCCGGAACACCATCCTGGGCCTGGAAAAGCAAGTCCTTTGGAGGCATGGCACCCCTGAGAGAATTGAATCTGACAATGGGACTCATTTTAAGAACAGCCTTATTAACACCTGGGCTAGAGAACATGGCATTGAGTGGGTGTACCACATCCCTTACCATGCACCAGCTGCAGGCAAAGTGGAACGGTGCCATGGATTGTTGAAAACCACCTTGAAGGTACTAGGTGGGAGAACTTTCAAAAATTGGGAGCAGCATCTGGCAAAGGCCACCTGGTTAGTTAACACCTGAGGTTCCACCAATAGAGCTGGTCCAGCCCAATCTGAATCCCTGCATACGACAGATGGAGATAAGGTCCCAGTAGCGCATGTCAGAGGTCTGTTAGGAAAGACTGTGGGGATAAATTCTGCCTCGAGTACAGACCAACCCATCCGTGGGGTTGTCTTTGCTCAGGGACCTGGTTGCACATGGTGGGTAATGCAGAAAGATGGAACAACACGTTGTGTACCACAGGGAGATCTGATTGTTGGGTGAAAACCATCTGTAGTGTGAAATGCCTGGGTACCACTGCTTGCTGAGGGTCACTGTCACTGGTCGTACATAGCTGTATATATATATATGTATATGTATGTATTGATGTGTGTGTGTAGAGTTAGAATATCTTCGTTTGGGCATTGAGCCAATGATATGGGATAAGGGGTGGAAAGTCTTGGGGTGACTTTGTGATGTGTATCCCGTATCACTGCCCTACGCCCAGAAATTAACTTTGTGCCTTTCTATGCCTCTAAACTGAGCCTGAGAGAGGGAAGGAAAAACGGGGCAAAACTTTTTCAAGCAGTTTGCAGCTTGTTCAGGGTCACACAGAGATAGGGACTTTCTTTTTCCCAGCTGTAGCAGGGGAGGGAGGAGGCACCCAGCTTGCTGCTTCCCTGGTCAGCTTTTGGCCAGTTCTTCAGCTTTTCTCCAAAGGGAGACTGAGAGCTGAATTTTTTTCATTCCCTGGAATTTTGGATTTTCTCTCTTTTCAGATGGACTGCTTCAATATCAGAGCACATCGGGAGGACTTTCCACGGAGCACAGAGGGCCTGGCCCTGGGCCAAGCCCCAGCTCCGAGGAGACCAAAGGAAGGACTCTAACATTTCCTCAAGTTTTTCCTCCACACTGAAAGATTTTATTATTTAGCATTATTTTCCTTTTCCCGTGTGTTTGTTAAATAAATAGTTTTTATGTCCTTCTCTTTCCTTTGAGGAAAACTTTTTTTTTCCCGAACCAGGTTCAGGAGAGGGGTGGTTGTGCCTTCTCTCAGAGGATATCTTTCTAAATTTGGCCAAACCGGCACATATGCAAAGGAACCAAACTTACAAAAGTGTGAAGAACTCGTGACCTGTTGTCCGTCTTGGGGTCCCTCTTGGCAGTAGCCTCTGGCTACCCTGGGTGTACCTTTGAAGGCCTTTCAAATAAATACCTACCTTTATTCCCTTATTCTGGTCTAGTCTGTTTTTAGGTGGCCTCTCAAGGCATCAGCAGGGGCTGCGATCCCACACTTGTGGAGACCAGAACCACCCCCAGGATCCCAACACTGCCTGACAGCGCTCCGGACACCGGGATGGCCGCGCGTCCGAGTCTCGGCCACTGTGCTGCTGCTTCCTTTGCTCGTAGACGCACCCAGAGGCCACTGTTAAGCCCGGATGGTCTGTGGTTCTGCCCTCTTCCTGATCCCGTGCAGGGATGGAGCACTGCTGGGCTTTCAGGAAGCTGCTCTTGAAAACTTCCAGCATTCCAAGCTCCTTTGCCCTCCATGGAGGCTTGCCACGGAATTCCTCACAGCTGCCTCCGGAGCATCCTCCTGTTGGCTGTTCTAAAATCCAGGGCCTTCAGGGTGCTCAGCAAGACCTCTGACTCCACACTGTTGTGGAACTGGACCTTCAGGACAGGGACCTTTCCAGCCTGAGCTGCCCTCGTTCCTCTGTGTCTCTGCACAAGACACAGCATGGTGTGGATACAAAAATGCTGCTAGCAAGGATTTTCTGGCTGTTTTCTAATCCTTTGAGAGACTTTTCTCTCTCACAGAAGAGGTAGCAGAGTTATGTAAACAACCAAGCCACCTGCACCCTATAAAAGTCTTGTTTATAGTACAGTAGAAAATATTTTGACAATGGATGCTTTAGGATTTTAGCCAATCACCCCAAGGGGGGGCTGATCCTTTGTCCAATTAGACTATGAAGAAAAAAGTCTATAAAAGAGTTTGTAAAATAATTAAATAAATCAGTCTTGCTGCACAATTCCTGCCTGCGGGATCTTCTCTCTTCCTCCCTACAGCTGCGGGACACGGTGATATACCCTAGGGTTGCAGTAATAGCACAGAAGAGAGAGGCAGGAGGGGCCTGTGTGTCCCAGGGCTCAGGTTTTGGGCCGCTTCAGCACCACAGAGATGCAGGTCAAGTGAAGAAGCCAAACTGTTTATTAATAGGAGGCGAAGCGAAGGGATGAGCTGGGAGGAAAAAAGGGGACGGGCAGGGTCTGAGGGCTGGAGGGATGGAGCTGTCAAAAGGGAGGGAGAGGGCAGGAGCTATGGGAGCTTTCCACAGGCTCAGCTGTGACCAGCATCAGCTGTGCCTGGAGGTCCAGCTGCTCTACTCCAGTCTCCAGATGGTCTCATCTTCCAGGATATCTGGAGGTCTTAAAGGGACTCTGGTTCTGAGCCAGCAGATGAACGTAGTTCAGCAGCTCTTTTGTTGAATATTTTCTGAACTACGATGTTTTTCTGGGAAGGGCTGTCGTCTCTCCTCAGGGCTTGAAGGGCTGGAAGAGACAGGAACAGAGGCACGGTCAGAGCCTGGATCTGCGGGAATCCAAGCAGACCTTCCTGCCAGGGCCATCTCACCCAGCTCCTGCCATGGCCAGAAGACAGCAGGGGCCAAGGAGATCAGCCAGAAGGTGCTGGCCGTGAAGCTCCCCACCGTGTCCCTGAAACCTCTCTGTGCTCTGCCCACGTCACCCCGAGTCCACACATGGAGCAAAGCCCCCACAGCCAGGGCAGGGATTGCAGCTCCCGAGCCAGGCATTGCAGCTCGCCCCTGCCAGCCCCCGCTGCCAGCCCGCTGCCCTCACTCACCCTCACTGAGGAGCTGGAGCTCTTCCTTGTGCCCCCTCAAGAACACCCTGGCAGCCCCTGGGAGCACAGAGGCGGTCACGGCCCCGCGGCACAGCTCCCTCGCAGCGGCGCTGCCAGCCCCGTGGCCACCCGCTCTCCTGCCCCGGCAGGGCTCAGCCCGGGCCCTTGCCGCATCCTGACGCCCGAGGGCACGGCTGCGAGAGGGCGGCAGCGGCCCCGAGGGCAGGCGGGGCTCCACGGCCCCGGGCCCGGATCCCGCTGCCGGGGCAGCAGCCGGGGCTGGGGCCGAGCTGCGGCGGGGCGGGGAGGGGCCCCGGGCTCGTGGCTCACCCATGAACCTGAGGGCCGCCTCTCGCAGGGACTCCTGCGGGCTCTCCACGAACGGCAGCGCCTGGTGCAGGCGCTCGGCCGCTCGGCTCCTGTCCTCTGCCAGCTGCAGAGAGCGCCAGGAGGGAAGGGTTGGCGCGGGCTCAGCCCCTTGGCCGGGCTCTCTGCGCCCAGCCCTGGCCTCCCCTGCCCGCACGGCCCCGAGGCCCGGCCAGCAGCCGCTGGCGCCGGGCTCTGGAGGGGGCCGAGGGCCGGCTGCTGCCCGGGGAGCCGCGGTGCCGCCCCGCGCCACAGCCCAGCGGGGCCGGGGCTCCATCGGCACCCGGCTCGGGGCCACAGGAGCCTGGAGAAGAGCCCGGGGAAGGGAGCAGCGTGTGGGGCGCAGGCTGGCGCCCCTGGTGCAGCGCTGGGCAGGGGCACAGCTGCCAGCCCCACACACTGGGCTTCTCCAGGCTGTGCCTCAGCCTTCTCCAGTCAGGCTTTACCAGGCACTCGGCGAACGTCAACAGCTGCTCCTTCTTCACCAGTCGCTTGAGATTCCTCCTTTTCAGGAACCCGGCCGCACAAAGAAGAGTTTCCATCGAGGCCTGGAGAGCAGCAGAGGCACAGAGATGGCACCGCAGCCCAGGGCACAGGACTCGTGTCCCTGTTCCAAGGCCAGGAGGATGCTGAAGCCCAGGAGGTACCAGGGCAGGAGGCAGCTGAGCCCCGTCCTTGGGATGCAGCAGCATCACACAAAACCTCACCTCTGCCACGTGGCGGTTCTCCTCATGGCAGTGCAAGAAGAGTAGGAGCAGGCTTTGGCTCACAATCCTCTCCAGGGGCTTTTTTCCCTCCTCCACTACCAACTCCATCACCTTGCAGAAGAGGTGAATGGAGAACAGCTGCACATGGCTGTTGTCCTGGTGGAAAAGGATAAGACCCTAAGACCAATTACTCCAGGTTCCCCAAGGAAAAGGCCTGAAAATCCATAAGGCTCGAAGTTTTTCAGGTAGCACCCAGTGCCTATGGGTGGGGGCACAGAGCCTTACATTTTCAAAGAGTGGCAGGAGCGCCTCAGCCAGTTTCGGGGCAGTGGTGCTGGATACCAGGATGTCTTTGTTCTCGAGCGCGTTCATGAACACAGAGAGGGACATCCTGACCACCTCTCCATCTGCATCGCCCAGCAGCTCCACAAGGCGTTGGGACAGGCTGCCCATTCTTCTGGCCTGTGTGGAACACAGGGCTGTGCTGTGAAGCCATGAACGGCTGCACTGCCTACACCACCCTGGCCCTGCAAGCCCACCCTGCTGCCGCAGGGCCCAGAGGCCAAAGGCCTGTCCCGAAGCACTGGGGCAGCTGAGCCGGGAGGCAGGAGAGCTGGGAGCAGCTGCCTCAGCTCCTGAAGCCCAGCCAAGCCCATGTGACTGCTTTCCCCAGCGCAGCTTCGGCCGCTGCCGCCTTCTCACCATCACGGGATCCTTGCTGAGCACCACGAGGCCTCTGAGTGCCAGGCGACATCTCTGCCTGCACTCGCTCAGCAGGTACCTGGACATCATCTCCAGGACACTGTCACCGCATTCCCTCAAGTCCAGGCACTCGAGGACCTGAAAGGCACAGGGCAGTGACAGGGGAGCCGGCCGGCAGGAGCCCGGAACCGCCCAGGGCTGGGCCCAGGCAGCAGCGCAGGGCGCGGGCACGTCCCAGGCAGCTGCGGCTACGAGAGGGCACAGAGGCGGGAGGCAGCTCAGCGAGGCAGCGCTGGCTGTCAGGCTCACCTCCACAAGGAATGCCAGGAAGGGCAGATCCCAGTGTGGCTCCTCCCTGCTCAGCAGCCCAAGCAGGTGGAGTGCAATCCCAGCACACATGGGGAGGGAGACCCGGCGCATCTCTCTGGCAGAGGGAAAAAGGCATCAAGGCTGTGAGCTGGGGGGGCAAACATCTCCCAGGACTGACTCACAGAGGTCTGGTCTTTCCCCAGCATCCCTGCAGGGGATGTGGGCACTCTGGGAGGTGGCTGCTCCTGAGCACCCTTCTCCAGCCTTTTCCAGCGTCCTTGGCCATCCCTCATTGACCAGGCCCTCTGGCCCATGGCCACAAGGACTGTGTGGGGCACCGCGGGCACAGGGCACAAGTGCCGGGGGCAGTGGGGAGAAGGGGGTCTCACCTGGCCAGCAGACCCACTGCATAGTGCTGGGTGTCAGCACACAGCAGCGTGTCCCAGCCACGCTTGCGCTCCATAGCCACCACCTCATTGTCACAGCGCAGTCGACAGAGCAGAGCCTTCATGGCCTGCACTGCAAACCTGTGTGCAGAGCAAAGCCCAGGTCACACTGGGAGCACTGGCGCTGGCCACAAGGGCATGGGAAGGACAGGAGGACTGGGACCTGTTGGGGTTGGTGGGAAGGCGGTGTTCCTCCCAGCACGCTCTCCAGAAGTGATCAACTTCCTCTGGCATCTGCTGTGTGGTGATGACAACTTGGGAGAGCAGAGCCACAAAGATGCAGGAGGAGTAAAGGTTCACTGCCTCGTGGCACCAAGGCACCTGGACAATCACCCACAGCCCCAGAGTTGCCTGCAAAAGAAGCAGCCCGAGACAGCACTCGGTGCCAAGCTGTCCATGTGGCAGGGCCTGAGGGGAGACGCAGGGGGAGCACCGGGCCTGGTGTCCCCTGAGCCTGCCCCTAGCCCAGGTTTCACCCAGTGCTTGAGGCAGGGAGAGGATGGAGAGCTGCTGGAGCGGCAGCTTGGGGGTGAACAAAGGCCAGTTCCAGAAACTCACAGCCAGGGCGAGGACCGGTGTGTCGTCCCCATCAGAGGTGCACATGCTGTGCAGAGGCCAGTCCTCCATCACACAGAGCAGTGTTGGCAGCACCTTCTCCAGTGTGCTGCCTGACAAGCCTAGGAGTCTCCACATCATTGTGGCAGCTCTGTGGGATCGGAGCTCTGAGTCAGGGGCGTCTCAGTCACAGTACCATGCCCTGTGCAGCTGTGGGGGCCCAGGTGACAGAGCCCCGGTGCCCTGAGGGGCAGGGAGGGAGCATGGCAGCAGGCTCAGGAAACAGAGGGGCCCGAGGGTCCTGCAGCTCTCCGCCTGTCTGGCAGACCCCATTGGACAGGCGGCACAGGGCGATGGGCCCTAAGGGCTGGTGAGCCCCGAGCTCTCAAGGCAGCTGGGCCCCGTACCTGTCGCACGATGGGGCACAGCGCAGGAGGGTCAGCACCACATCAGCGGGGTGCTCTTCAGCCAGCCTCAGAAGGTTAAAGCCCAGCCTGGCGCCCACAGTGACATGGGACCCGAGACTCTGGTGAATGTTCCTCACCATGGCTGGCACCTGGAGGAGGCATGGGGAAGACTTGGAGCACTGTCCAAGGGAGCAACTTCCCCAGCTGCCCCCAAGAAATGCTTCCCTTCTCGACTCACTGTTCTGGTCTCAAAGGCTGAGGGGGCCCAGAAGCCGTGGCTTGAGGGGGCACACGATCCTTGGAGTCTCCAGCCCTGGCCCCAGGCTGCTTACCTGCTGCTGAGAAGAATCAGCACTCGCCTTGAAATAACCCAGTTCGGGAGCATGAATCCCAGTGGGAATGGGTGTAGTGTCAGTATTTGGGATGCCCTGAGTCTCTCCGGTGTCGGTGTTTGTGATGGCCATGTCCTCAGTCACTGCCCTGTCAGTCTTCACCGTGTGATCATTCATTGGACTGTCAGAGTCTTCTGAGGGTGCAGTGATATCTGTGCTGACATCAGGCTCTGCCTGGAGCTCGGTCAGCCCAGAGTCAGGCTCAGCTGTGCCCTCAGTTGCTGTGGTGCTGGTCTTTCCACGCCGAATGCGGATGAACTTCCGGAACATCTGCAGGAGAACAAAGGACAGGGAAGGGAGGGCTGTTCCAAGGGGTGCTCCAGGCGCGGTGCTCGGCTGAGCAGCGACAGCAGGCCCAGCCCAGGTGGGGATGGCTGCAGGTACCTGCACTGTTCTCTGGAAGCGGCCACGGGCACGGTCCTGCTCTTGTGTCCGGTCCGGGGCTGCATCTGGCAAAGAGCGAGCGCAGCCAGAGCTGAGGGGCTGCAGGAGAGGCCGGAGAACGCAGCCCAGCCCTGCGCTCCCCAGGCAGGGACAGCCCCGGGATGCCCAGGGGATGGAGCATGGCTGCTGCGGGGGGTCTGGCCCGGCCCCTCTTCCATCCTATCCATGGGCCTGTTCTCCAGGGATGCGATGGGATGGGATGGGATGGGATGGGACGGGACGGGACGGGACGGGATGGGATGGAATGGGATGGGATGGGATGTGATGGCGCCAAGCTGGCTGCCACCATCAGCCCTGTGGCCCAGCTCTGTCACTCACCGTCCTGCCATGGCTGGAACTGCTCCAGCTCTTCAGGCTGTTGTGCTGGGGCAGCTCCAGGGCCTTTTTTCCCCCTGAACACCTTGAACAGGTGACGGAATCTGCCCGCCATGCCACAGTCTGGCCTCGAGGGCACCTTCAAGAGAGATTCCTTGGGAAAGCTCTGAGTGAACAAGTCCTGCACTTGTGCCTTGAAGGCACCAGCAGCAGAGAAGCCTCCGGAAGGCTACAGGACAGCAAGTCCTGCAGCCTGGTCTCAAAGGGCTCCTGCCACAAGCACAGGAGACTCCTCGTCAAGGATTGTGGTCAGCAAAGCCAACGGTCTGGCCTTGAGGGCACCGGCCACAGGGATGGCCGCCAGCCCTGCCTCTGCCCACGGCCCCTTCTTGGCAGCAGCCAGGGGCCGTGCCCCAGCAGGGCCCCCTGCCCTCCTGGTCCCCAGCCAGCCCAGCCGCAGCACCTCGGGGTGGTCCCCACCCTCGTGCTGAGGCCCGGCCGTGAGGGCTTCTGCCGCAGGCCTGGGAGATGCTCGGGGGAAGCGCCAGAGCAGCGGGCGGCAGGAACGAGGCGGCTGCCTGGAGGCTGCTTATGGCCTCTGACAGCCACTTCCTCGGGCCTTCCCACCACCCCAGCCCCTCAGGGGCCTCCTGTTGTTCTGCCAAGGGGCAGAGGCGATTTAAAGGACACAGACAGCACTGGAAAGAATGCTCTTATTTTACTGTGAAATTAAGGAACTGCAAATGTAAAATGATACATTCAGTAAAACTAGGGGCTTGGCTTTAGCAACAAGCAAAAATAAGCAAGGTAATGCACCTAACTATTACTATCCAAGAGAAAGGAGAGGGATTTAGAAAGATGCATCACCAATTGCCTAAATACCTTACCATCATCCAGATCTGCAGTCCCTGGGGAGCCCCGTTTTGCAGCAAGGAGCTGGAGAACCCTTCCCGTCAATTGGGAAAATCCTATGGGTGCATCTACCCATATGTGAGGCCTCCAAATTTGCCCCAAACGTGGGTCCAGCTTTTATAGGCCCAAATCAGGAAGCCCAAGTGACCTGATTGTGTTTTTAGCCCGGAAACACCTGGATCTGATGGCACACTTTGCAACCAGCAGGGGCCACAGCTTGGCCAGTGCCCAGGCCTTGCCTGGGAGGGTTTCCCCTCAAACACCCTGCAAACAAACCTTTATTCATGTCAGCTGCGGAAAGCTTCTTAAATTATCCATTTCTTGCAGATAACTGTACACGGTTATGGGAAAGTTTCTAAAGCAGCCCGTTTGGCGTTAAACAGCTAGCATAAGCATCTTTGTCATCTGTTTTTAGCTAAATAATACTGATGGTGTTAGTCACAGATTGGCCAGGGTTCATCCTGTAGGTCAGCTCCGGCTGAGGCCTGCTGCTCAGGCCTCAGCACATCAGTCACTCCTCTGACTTACAGGATGAATCATGGTTGTCACACTGCCTCTGCAGTTGTTGCATGTAGGGTTGGTTGATCTTGAGGCGTAGCTGCAAGCTGCCTTCCCTGTACTCTGTGCTGGATGAGTCGTACAATACAAGGAATGAAACAAGGAATAAACAAGAAGGTAGCAGCTGCACAAAGGGAAAGGAGAAAGGGCCCCTTTGAGCCACAGACTCCCTGGCAGCCACAAGAATATATCTGGTTCCCAACATTCCCATATCTGGGTTGGTACATGGGCTAATTTTCTCATCTCCCTAGTTGTCTGTTTTCCTACTTTTCCATTGTCATCAATTTGTAAGTGACAGTTGGATTCATTTTCTTTCCTGCAAACTCCTCCTTCTTCTGCCGGCAGTCTAAAACCACACGATGCTGGAAAATCGCATTCCGCGTTTGCGTGAATTGGTCGGCCATAAGGTCAGGGGCGGCAGCCGTCTGGTTAGTTATTATCTCTGAGACAGCTTGCAGTCTTATTATCCAATTCAGATTATAGGCAGGTTCTCTGGCCCCTGACACCAATTGGCTAGGGCTCCATGGAGCCGGTCCATAATGTTGTGTAACTCTCTCAGGTGGCCGTTCATCATGTCCCCATCTTTGGGAGCTTCCCTTACTTAGGGAGGTGTCAAGAGACCATGTTTCTCTGACCAAATCATGATATGCTTTGACTCTGAGCCCCATCCCCTGACTTTGTGTCCATGTCCCTGATGGGCCTATTGTTAAGGATGTGCAGTGCATCAGTGAGATGGCTTCTCCACCAGGACAGGTGTCCATCTCCCAGGACAGGATCTCCTCCTGGACAGGAAGAACTTTCCCCAGCACAGATTCAGGCCGTGGCGGCCTTTGAGGCTCAGGGTGTTTCTCCTGCAGCTCCTTGCAGGTCTCCTCTCCCCGTGCCGGCTCTCCTGCGCCACAGAACTCTGCCGGCTGCAGCTTTGCAAACGTCAGGTCCAGGTCTGGATGTTCCTGCACGATTTGCTTGAGGTCCTTGGGGGCTGCAGCCGATCCACTGTTGTTGTGTTCCCCCTCGGCACGGAGCCCATGGATCTGATGGCCCCTGGCCAGGGCCTGGCACAGGAGGTGGAACCTGGGTGCTGCTGCAGCGGCGCCGGGGGAGCCCCAGGACTCGCTGTGGCCGCTGTGGCAGCCGCAGCACAGCCCGTTCCCAGCGAGGAGCCCAGGGCTCCGTGGGGCTCTGCAGGACCTCGGCCCTGGGGCTCGTCTGCATCAGCCCGGGCAGCTGGGCTGGACTTGGCTTTGTTTGTGTCTCTGGCTGCCCTGGCACAGCAGCTGCCCAGCGCCCAGGGGACAGCAATGGGAGCGGGGCAGGTCGGGGTGAGCTTCAGTGTCTGTGCCCGGCAGAAATGCCAAAGCCTTCCCTAAGGAGCAGCGAGTGCTGCCAGAGCACAGGATGCTGCTGCTGCTGCTGCTGCTGCTGAGCACGGGACGGGCCCAGGGATGATCCCAGACAAAGCCGGGATGGGAGCCACAAACAACGGGAGGAGGAGGGGGAGGGGCAGGAGAGGAGGAGGAGGAGCGAGGGGGGAGGGCGGATGGAGGAGCAGGAGCGGGAGGAAGAGGGGGGAGAAAAGGGGAAGGGCGGGAGGAAGAGGCGGGACAGAGGAGGCAGGAAGAGGAGCCTCCACGTGCATCCATCGCTCTCTGTGTCCGCAGCTCTCGGCGCCGGGAGCATCGCGCCCCTCATCCCGCAGGTGACCGGGGTATCCGGCAGCTCGGAGGGAGTTTTGGGGCACCCCTAATCCT
>NW_024581068.1:335173-337766 GCF_017639235.1 Corvus kubaryi | reverse complement strand
GCCAGAGAAAGGGAATCCAGGCTGGGAGGAGCACATCAACAGGTGGGCTGGGAATGGGCTGGGCGTGCCAGGGAATGGGAATCCAGGCTGGGAATGCCAGGGAGTGGGAATCCAGTCTGGGAATCTGGGCTGGGAGCAGCACATCCACAGGTGGGATGGGAACGCCAGCGAACGGGAATTCCAGACTGGGAATTCCAGACTGGCTGCCCGCTCCTGTCAGGGACTTGTGCAGAGCCACAGGGTCCCCCCTGATCCCCCTCTTCCCCAGGCTGAGCCCCTTTCCCAGCTCCCTCAGCCGCTCCTGGGGCTCCAGCCCCTTCCCAGCTCCATTCCCTGCCCTGGACACGCTCCAGCCCCTCAGTGTCCTTCTTGTCCTGAGGGGCCAGAACTGACTCCAGCATGGGAGGTGCCCCAGCAGGGCCAGCACAGGGGGAGATCCGGGGTTTGTTGGGTTCCACGTGGATCCTCAGTTCAGCCGTATTCCAACCTCAGGGGAAGCAAGGATGTGCATGAACTCCAGCCTGTGGAACGCTCCAGGCCTTGATGCAGCCAGGAATGGTTTGGTTGTTTTGTGGGTGACCTCTCTGTGTCTGTCCCCACAGGACGGGCTGGACCATGGCCCAGAACAAGCTGTTCAACAAGATCCACAAAGCGCTGCAGTCGGACAGGCTGGCTCGCCTGGCCAACGAAGGGGTGAGAGGGGCTGCTGTCCATCCTTCCCGGGAAACACGGGGCGGTCAGGAGGGAAACGTTGGCCCTTGGGTCGTGTAACCTTAAGGAACAGGCAGCTCTGAGCTTCTCTCAGCTGTGATTTTTGTGGAATATCCTGAGCTGGAAGGACCCATCAGGATGATTAATCCAGCCCCTGGCCCTGCACAGACACCCCAAAATCCCACCCTGGGCATCCCTGGCAGCGCTGTCCAAACGCTCCTGGAGCAGCCTCGGAGCAGTGCCTGGCACCCTCTGGGGGAAGAACCTTTCCCAAAATCCAGCCTGACCCTCCCTGGCCCAGCTCCAGCCATTCCCTGGGTGCTGTCCCTCACACAGAGCAGGGATCAGAACTTCCCCTTGGAAGTTTTGGATTGCTGTGAGGGCTCCCTTCAGCCTCATCCGTCTCGGACAAATGTCCTCACTCCAGATGGCTTTGTCCTCACTTCCCTGTGGATGGGGCTGCGCTGCCGTGCTTGATCCTCCCCTGAACTGTTATTTGGAAATTCCCGGTTTCCAGGCGTGCAACGAGCCTGTGCTGAGGAGGATCGCGGTGGATAAATGTGCCCGCAGGGTGCGCCAGGCTCTGGCCAGCGTGAACTGGGACACCAAACTCATCCAGTGGCTTCACACGACGCTGGTGGAGACCCTGAGCCTGCCCGTGCTGGCTGCGTACCTGGACGCCCTGCAGACCCTGAAAGGAAAGGTGATAAAAGCAGTGGCAGACTTGGCTGTCACAGGTGACGTTCTCCCTTCACACAGCTGGCACAGGGAAGAGGCTGGAATTGTTATCCCGTGTTTTGGGTGCGTTTTCTCAGTGCCCCCTGGCCTCTGCTTGCAGATCCCCACGCTGATCGACAGGATGCTGCTCTCCTCCACGGCCAAGACGGGAGCAGCAGGGGCAGAGGCGCTGTCCCTGTTGCTCAAGAGACCCTGGGACCCAGCAGTGGGTGTCCTGTCCCATAATAAACCAGTGAGTGCCTCTGGGGGCTTGTGGGGAGTGACAGTCCCGTGTCAGCTTAGGTCTTCCCCTGCTCTGCCTCTGTCCTTCCTCTCCCTGAGCTCTTCTCCCCCTGCTTTAGAGTTGCTGTGTGAATAGGAGGGACCCACAGAGATCCCTGACCCAACCCCTGGCCCTGCACTGACACCCCAAAATCCCACCCTGGGCATCCCTGGCAGCGCTGTCCAAACGCTCCTGGAGCAGCCTCAGGGCCGTGCCCGGCACCCTCTGGGGGAAGAACCTTTCCCAAAATCCAGCCTGACCCTCCCTGGCCCAGCTCCAGCCATTCCCTGGCTCTGTCCCTGTCCCAGGGAGCAGGGATCGGAGCTGGCCCATGGAAAGAAGGGAGAGTCCCTTCTGTTGGACACGTTCTGCTGGGTATCCTGTGGGAGCTTTGGCTTGGGGAAACAATCAATTAACGAGGACAAGATCCCTCCCTCTTCCTTGTGGGGCACGGAGGCCTTTCCCAGGGGAACTGCTGTGCCTGACACGGCTCCTGTTGAACTTTGCAGAGCAAACTGCCCGGTTCCCCCCTGATCCTCATAGCTTCCTCCGGCCCCGCCAACTCCATGTTCCCCACATCCCGACGGCACCGCTTCTGGCAGTCCCAGCTCTCCTGCCTGGGAAAGGTGTGTGGGGCTGGGTCTGAGGGGCTGGGAAAGGTGTGTGGGGCTGGGAAAGGTGTGTGGGGCTGGCTCTGAGGGGCTGGGAAAGGTGTGTGGGGCTGGCTCTGAGGGGCTGGCTCTGAGGGGTTGGCTCTGTGAGGTTGGGAAAGGTGTGTGGGGCTGGCTCTGTGAGCTGTTCCCGACACCCCCAGCAGTGCCGGTTGTTGCCCATGCCCCCAGCAGTGCCGGCTGTTCCCAACACCCCCAGCAGTGCCGGCTG
>NW_024581068.1:318573-335163 GCF_017639235.1 Corvus kubaryi | reverse complement strand
CAGCAGTGCCGGCTGTTGCCCTCAGCAGTGCTGGTTGTTCCCAAC
The DNA here is from genome assembly GCF_017639235.1 of Corvus kubaryi. Lineage (NCBI taxonomy): Eukaryota > Metazoa > Chordata > Aves > Passeriformes > Corvidae > Corvus > Corvus kubaryi. The sequence goes on along the minus strand of NW_024581068.1, from coordinate 335,118 downwards.
ACCCTCAGCAGTGCCGGCTGTTGCCCTCAGCAGTGCCGGCTGTTCCAAACACCCGCAGCAGTGCCGGCTGTTCCCAACACCCTCAGCAGTGCCGGCTGTTCCCAACACCCACAGCAGTGCCGGCTGTTGCCCTCAGCAGTGCCGGCTGTTGCCAACACCCTCAGCAGTGCCGGCTGTTCCCCATGCCCTCAGCAGTGCTGGTTGTTCCCAACACCCTCAGCAGTGCTGGCTGTTCCCAACACCCGCAGCAGTGCCGGTTATTCCCGATGTTCCCTTTCTCACGCAGGTCATTCCCATCGCCACGTCCCTGCTGAACAACGGCAGCGGGGTGGGCGTGCTGCAGTGCCTGGAGCACATGATCGGCGCCGTCAGGGGCAAGGTGGCCGAGGTGAGGGACAGCAGCAGGGCCCTTTGTGCCCCTCAAACCCTGCCCCGTACCCGAAGAGGCTGTGCCGCCTCAGGGCACCGTCCCGTTGCGTGTCCCGATTCTCCAGCCGTGGCTTTGTTTTGTCTCCCCCAGATCCACAACCACTTCTCTCACAAGCAGATCATCCTGATCGGGTGGAACACGGGTGCCTTGGTGGCCTGTCACGTGAGTGCCCCACTCCTCTGCCTCCTCAGGGGAGCACAGGGAGGGTGTGGAGCTGTTGGAGCAGGTCCAGAGGGAGCCGTGGAAATGCTCCTGGGGCTGGAGCTGGGCTGGGAGAGCTGGGGGTGTTCACCTGGAGAAGGGAAGGCTCCAGGGAGAGCTCAGAGCCCCTTGCAGGGCCTGAAGGGGCTCCAGCAGAGCTGGAGAGGGACTGGGGACAAGGGATTCAGAGACAGGACCCAGGGAATGGCTTCCCACTGGGAAAGGGGAGATTTGGGTGGAATACTGGGAAGGAATTCCTGGCTGTGAGGGTGGAGAGGGACTGAGATGGAATTCCCAGAGCAGCCGTGGCTGCTCCATCTCTGGAAGTGCCCAAGGCCAGGCTGGATGTGGCTTGGAGCACCCTGGGACAGTGGGAGGTGTCCCTGCCCATGGCAGGGCTGGAATGGGATGGGGTTTAAGGTCCTTCCCAGCCCAAACCATTCCAGGGCTCTGTGATTCTCCTTACCCAGCAGAGCTGGATTCGAGTGACTGCCGGGGTTCTCTCTGTCCCTGTGCTCGCTCCAAGGCCCGCCTTTGACCTCTGTGGGCGTGGGCCCTTTGCAGTTTGGGTCATTTAATGCTTTTTAATCACCCAGGTGTTGCTATTAAGGTGTTTCTGTGCCTGGCAGAGCAGCCTTCATTCCCGGGGTGTGCTGGGCTCTGGGAGTGCTGACTGCTGTCTCCCTGCCCAGGTTTCAGTGATGGAGTATGTCACTGCTGTCGTGTGCCTCGGCTTCCCGCTGCTCACCGTGGACGGCCCCAGAGGGGTAAGGGTCAGATGGAGCCGCTTAAAGAACTCTGCTCGTCTTTAAACCTCCCTGGATTGTTTTGTGGGATCGTTCCTGGGAGTCCAGAGATAGCTGGCTGATGTTTTGGGGGAATGTGCGTGTGATTTCAGTTTGGAGGAGGTGTTGCTGTCAGAGGACCTTCCTGGGGGCCTGAATCCCTGTTATCCATGTCCTGGCTCCCTGTTATCTGTAGCCTGGATCCTCCTTATCCATGTCTTGGCTCCCTCCTTATCCATGTCCTGGCTCTGTTATCCATGTCTTGGCTCCCTCCTTATCCATGGCCTGGCTCTGTTATCCATGGCCTGGCTCCCTGTTATCCGTAGCCTGGATCCTCCTTATCCATGTCCTGGCTCTGTTATCCATGTCCTGGCTCCCTGTTATCCGTAGCCTGGATCCTCCTTATCCATGGCCTGGCTCCCTCCTTATCCATGTCCTGGCTCTGTTATCCATGGCCTGGTTCTGTTATCCATGGCCCAGCTCTGTTATCCATGGCCCAGCTCTGTTATCCATGGCCCAGCTCTGTTATCCATGGCCTGGCTCCCTCCTTATCCATGGCCTGGCTCCCTCCTTATCCATGGCCTGGCTTTGTTATCCGTGTCCTGGCTCCATCCTTATCTGTGTCCTGGCTCCATTATCCATGGCCCAGCTCTGTTATCCATGGCCTGGCTCCCTCGTTATCCATGGCCTGGCTCCTCCTTATCCATGGCCTGGCTCCCTCCTTATCCATGGCCTGGCTCCCTCGTTATCCATGGCCTGGCTCCCTGTTATCCATGGCCTAGCTCTGTTATCCATGGCCTGGCTCCCTCCTTATCCATGTCCTGGCTCTGTTATCCATGGCCTGGCTCCCTCCTAATCTATGGCCTGGCTCCGTTATCCATGTCCTGGCTCCCTGTAATCCGTGTCATTTCCACGGAGCCCAGAACGCTCCGTTATGAGCCGTGTGTGGCTGGATAGGGAATGATGATGGCCACAGTCACTGTCAGAAGCCACTCATCCCAAGGGAATTCCCCCTGAAAGGCATTTCCTGGAGCAGGCAGCAGCTCAAGCAGAGCTTCCCTCTGCCCCCAGTGCATCCCACTGGGACTCCCCCCTGGAAGCGTCGCTGTCGCTGCTTCCTCAGCCTCATCCCGGGATTCCGGTGCCATCCCAGCTCAGCCCTCCCAGACTTCCACCCCCTTGCTCCCAACAGGATGTGGATGACCCCCTCCTGGAGATGAAGACCCCGGTGCTCTTCGTGATCGGGCAGAACTCCCTGCAGTGCAACATCGAAGCCATGGAGGATTTCCGGGAGAAGATCCGAGCAGATAACAGCATGGTGGTGGTGGGAGGAGCAGATGACAACCTCAGGTGGGGTGGAGGCTCTGTTCCTGGGAATTCTGGGCAGCGTCTGAGCGTGCTGGGGACATCAGCACCGAATTTGGTGCTGGGATTAGGTGGGAACTGTATGAAAATCCCCAAATTTGGTGCTGGGATCAGGTGGGAACTGCACGAAAATCCTCCAAATTTGGTGCTGGGATCAGGTGGGAACTGCATGAAAATCCCCAAATTTGGTGCTGGGATCAGGTGGGAACTGCATGAAAATCCCCAAATTTGGTGCTGGGATCAGGTGGGAACTGCATGAAAATCCCCCAAATTTGGTGCTGGGATCAGGTGGGAACTGCACGAAAATCCCCCAAATTTGGTGCTGGGATTAGGTGGGAACTGCATGAAAATCTCCCAAATTTGGTGCTGGGATTAGGTGGGAACTGCATGAAAATCCCCCAAATTTGTCTGTGTTGACAATAACTGTAGGAAACCCCTGTATGGGTTTGGGCCTGATTTAGGGCTGGGCCTGATTTAGGGCCAGACCCAGCAGCCCAGAGGAGATTTTGGAGCATCACAGGAGTCAGGGATCTTGAGTAGGGAAAATCAGTAAAGCACAGGAAAGAGAGAAACCCAAAACTCTGACGCTGAGTGTGAAGACAGAGCTCTGAAATATCAGATTGCCTTTGAAAAATGCTTTGGGAAGTCCCAGAAAGGATCTTTCTCCTCAATAGGTGAAGAATGACGGGAACATTTCTGTGGAAAATGGTGATTTCCACCTGGTTTGGTTGTTTTTTTCTTTCCTTTAGGATAAGCAAAGCCAAAAAGAAGTCAGAAGGGCTGACCCAGAGCATGGTGGACAGGTGCATCCAGGTGAGCACAGGAACTTTGCACCTCCAAAAGGAGGAGGAACCTCTGCTGGAATGTCTCAGTGCCCACAGGATTGAAGGGAATCTTCTCCTGACGGGGATTCGGAAGGAGCAGAGCTGTGGGATTCCTGGGGGTGCACCTTAAGCAAGGAGCACTTTCCTGAGTGTCCCGACACATTTTAGGGGAAACCATTGTGGTTTTTTTCCCCTGCATGTCCTAAGTCAGTGATTTGTGAGCTGTGCTGAGAAATCCAAGCTCTGTCTGTGAGGCTTTAGGGATTTTCTGCGGAATATCCAACCCCAGCAGAGCCTTATCCCTGTATCCCCCTGGGAATGCTTCATTTCTTTGCTTCAGGCTGCGGGGCTCCTTCGTTCAGAGACCTGCCCAGCTCTGAGTCCCACTCTTTATCCCAAAAATTCCCAGGATGAGATCGCCGACTTCCTGACGGGAGTGCTGACCCGAGCCGAGAGCCACTCGGGCTCCGAGCCCCGCGACCTGGACGCTGAGAAGAAGAAGAAGCCCCGAGATTCCAGCAGGAGGGATCTGTCCTTTGAGCTGCCCGAGAGGAGCAGCAGACCCGCCTCCCCTGCAGCCAAAGTGCCAGCCTCGCCCTCGGGCTCCGAGGTGGGAGCTCTTCCTGGGGTGATTCCGGCTTGGGCTTGTGGAAGGAGAGGCTTTTGTGCTGCTGGAATCTGTGGGGAGAGCTGTGGTGAGGGAGGGGAGAGGATACCGAAGGGGATGTGGCCTCAGGGGAGGTTGAGATGAGAGATTAGGAGAAATTGTTTCATTGTAAGGTTTTGGAGCAGGCTGGTGGGGTCACCGACCCTGGGAGCCTTCAAAACACGGGTGGATGTGGCCCTTGGGGACAGGGGTGACCGTGCTGTTGACAATGGGACTTGATGATCTCAAAGGTCTTTTCCAGCCTTAAAAATCCCATGGTGAGGGAAATGAACCTCCAGCCAAAGGCCTGGTGCTCAGAGCCAGGGCTGCCTCGGGCACACGTGGGGCTGAGCTGTCCCTCTCTCCCAGCAGGACCTGTCCAGCGTGTCCAGCAGCCCCACATCCAGCCCCAAGACCAAGGTGGCCGCCCTGTCCCTGCCCAAGCCCAGCCAGGTGGGCCCCACGCAGCTGCTGAAGAGGCAGGTGCCGAGGCCAGACACGGTCCTGACCCACAAGCAGGCACAAGGTAATTCCCTGCAGCTTTCCCACCCTGCCAAGCAGCTGGAATTTTGCTCTTTCTCTGTCTGGAGCTGTGTAGGTTTTTATCTTCCGAGTCCTTTGTTGAATTCCGAGCTCCCTGTGGCAGCTTTCTCCACGGCTCAGCCCCCTGTCACGGCCTTGGAGGGTTGGAATTAGGTTGGAAACGGTGTTTCTGTAGCTTGTGGAGCCTTGCTGCTGCTGGGAGTGGGAAGGATTTTCTCTGTGGCTGACCAAACCCTGCTGTAGCCACGCTCTGATCCTTTTGGGAGACCTCACTCTGGTGTCTCCTTCAGGGCTACCTGGGGAGACACCGAAGGTGCTCAGGAGATGGTTGAGGCTGTTGAATTGAGGTGGAAACTGCAGGATTTGGGGGATTTCAGAACCATCTTGCAGCAAGTGGCCTGTGGAAAACCTGCTGTGGATAAGAAACCAGCTCGAGCTGTGGGGTCTCGTGTCCTGTCAGAGGCTGGTTAGAAACCTTCAGTCTGGTGGTGAACTCTGGGAGTGCAGGGAATGCTTTTGTGGCTGAGGATCCCTTCTGGCAAATTCCAGCAGCACTCCAGGGGATGGTTCTCCATCCTCCCTTCTCTCCTTGCTGTGCTCAGGACGGAGCTGGACAGGTTGCTGGCTGCCACCTGCAGCAGTGACCCTCCACATCCATCCTGCCTCGGGGATGGACTCCAGGGGGAAGCTGGAGCTTGGATCTGCCTCATTTCCTCCACCATGGACTGAAGGGTTGTGTTCCTGTGCTGCTCTAGCTGAGGGAGGCAGGAGGAGGCTCCGTGGTGGAGCCGTGTCCCGCTGCCTGGGTTTGTTGACAGCATTCCTGGCCAGAGCTGCTCGGGGAGGTGCTGGCTCACGTCTGCCAGCTGCTCTCAGCCTCTTGGCACAGCTCAGCCCTGCTCTCCTCCCCGGGCCACCTTTCCTGGTGGCTGGAGAGGGCTCTTTGGTGGGAATGTGCCCCTTGCCGTGTCGGAGCACAGGAGGTTGCCGCGTCTCCGTTGTTCCCCGTGGCTGGATCAGTCGTGTCCGGAGCTCTGCCTGCTCCCAGGTGTCCAGCTGGGGGTCCCAGCGGTGTCCCCAGAGCCCCTGTCCCCCTGCAGATTCGGGCTGTGATACTGTAATTCTCTCTGATTCATTTCAGCTCAGTTCGCTGCTTTTCTGAAACAAAACATGCTGGTGAGGAAAGCTCTTCCTCCTGGCACCTCTTCATGTCTCTTTGGTGAGTATCTCCTCACTTCTCGCTGTCTCTCTCCCTGTCTCCTTCCTTCTCTCTGTCTCTGCTGCCTTCTTCCATCATCCTCCTCTTCCCTTGCGCTGGTTTGGGGCTGTGGCCCGACGTGTCCCCTTGTCCCCTGCTCGGTGCTTTCTCTTTGCTGTGGTTGGAGCTGAAGCCGAGGGCCCACTCAGACTTTTCCTGAGCTCTTCCCTGCTCCCAGTGGTAAAATGCTGGAGTCTGGTTGGCTCTGATGGACTAAAGCTTGGTGGACGTGGGTTTAACCCTTTCCTGTGCTGGGGGTGAGCAGGGGGTGTGACAGAGCTGGGGTGCTGGTGGAGCGTCCCTGACACGTGGGACAGGGATGAGGGACAGCCAGGGGTGGACACACAGCAGCACTGCCCAGCCTGAGGGATTAGGGAAGAACAGAGAGGTCAGGGACAGAGGGATGGCCTTGGGAAAATGGTGATGGAGCAGGGACAGAGCTTTGGGAAGGCAGGGATGGATCAGGGACAGAGCTTTGGGAAGGCAGGGATGGATCAGGGAGAGAGGGCAGGGATGGATCAGGGATGGGTTTGGGAAGGCAGGGATGGATCTGGGACAGAGGGGTGGGATGGATCCGGGACAGAGGGGTGGGAAGGCGCTGCTGGATCAGGGACAGGGACGCTGTCTGGACCAGGGGACACAACAGGGGTGCCAGTGTGAGCACCCAGAGGTGACTGAGCGTGCCGTGCTCCGAGGGCTGGGGGTGGAGGGTGAGGTCCAGGCTGTCCAGAGATGTGTTTTGTGATCCCTGCGTGGATCTGGGGTCAGCAGAGGGACAAACGTGGAAATCCAAGGCTTTGGGAGGCTGCAGGGTTGTCACTTGAGCTGTCGGTCTCACTTCTCCCTCGGGGTGTCCCCAGGGCTGGGCGCTGCCCTGAGCACCCTGAATGTTCTGCCTTTAACTCCACAACCAACTCCTGAGCCAGGCTCTGCCCCGAGCTGGTGCTTTAAAGGTTTCTTTTCCTCTTGAGCTTGGTTTAAGCATCCCCTGCCCCCTGGAGCCTCGCTGTGAGCCTTCCCCTGTGCCACGAGGGCAGGGGGAGGAATCTCCAGTGGATGTTTCCCTGCTGGATGTGGAGAGCCTGGCCCCAGCCTGGCCTGCCTGCTCAGAGCAGCAAGAGCTAATTAAGAGCTCTGGGTTCATTAGAGCGCCGCCTTGGCTGCCTCAGGTGTCAGATAGGAAGCTGGGTGGAGCCTCTGGTTTGGGAATGGGCTGTTCCTTGGGAACACGCAGCCAGCCCTGCCTGGCACGGCTCCCTGTGCCCTTACCCGGGCAGGAACAGGAGGGGACACAGAGGGACCCAGCTGGGTCACTGCTTTACCCGGTGCCTGTGCATGTGCCACTCGCTCTCCTGCTTGGCTGCTGGCCCTGGGCTGGGGGCTGTGGGGCCAGCAGGGCTCTCCTGGATGGTTTGGATGGCGCATGTTGGGAGCTGGGGGCAAACATGGCAATGCTGCACGAGGCGACGCCGCAGCGAGCTTGGCACTGCCCTGGGGAGCGGAGCGGCCCCAAAATGCTCGGGGTCGCCTGAAATGTGGGGATTTGGCTGCAGGCTGGTCCTGCCCTCCCGTGGCTCAAGGTGTGTGGGTGATACACGGCATGGAAATACGTGCATACACACATTTATTGGTTTATACCCTGTGTCTGGGTCCGGGTGTTTGTCAGTAAAGGAGGGAGGGGCATCTTGGCTTCTGGGCTGTTGAAGACGTGGCTCTGATGCCCAGGACCCTCTGGAAAGAGGGAATTCTCAGCGTTTCAGGCTGGGCTTTGGGCATTGTACCCCAGTGGTGGCGGCTGTGTGGATGGGCAGGATGTGGCAGCTCGTGGCCGTGTCCCTGGGCTGCACTTGTGGCTCCTCTGTGCTTTTTGGGAGGATCGCCCTGGCCTTGGGGAGCTTGTGCTTGAGGCAGGATGGAGTGGAGGTGACAGATCAAAGTCTGCTGTGGAGGAGATTGCTTGGTTTGTGGTGTTTCTGCCCCAGTCCTTTGCAGTGTGGGGTTTTGGGGGGCTTGGCTTCGCTGCAGCACCTCTTCTGCTTGGCTTGGTGCCTCTGAGAACCTGCCCAGCTCCAGGAGGGCTGCTGGGGGATGCTCTGGCTCCGTGTCAGAGCAGCAGCTGGGCTGAGCTGATCTTCTGTGCCTGCAAGTCCACACTTATCCCCTCCCCTGGAGATCAGGGCTGCTGGAGGGGCCTTGAGGCCAGGATTTGGAGATGAAAACACCCCCGTGAAGCCGTGGCATCGCTGCCCGCAGCCGTTTCCCTTCGCTGCAGGGGCAGGGCAGCCCTTCCACCCCATCCTGCCGTGGCCTGGGAGCAGCTCGAGCCAATTCCCGGGATGGCAGCGCAGGACAGGCAGGGGTCAGTGCAGGAGAGGAGCAGCGTGGGTTCCAGTGCATGGGAGCTGGGAAGGCTGGCATGGAGGGAGCTGTGGACGTGTGCATGGGTATGTTCCCCTCCCGGCACGCGGAGCCGCCCTGGGTGCTCAAAAAGCTCCTTCTGTGTCCCCCAGTTCCAGTGTCCTCAGAGCACTCGGACGGGGCTGACAGAGAGGATGTGCGTGTGCAGCTGAAGAGGCACCAGACCCCCAGCCCGACCCAGTGCGCCAAAGCCTCCAAACGAGCCAAAATCAAGGTGACCATTGTCTCCCACGGAGATGCTGCGGCCGTGGGCACCGGAGCAGCCCTCAGCACCCAGGCAGAAAGTGAGTTGGGACTGCTCAGCTGCTGTCACCCAGCCCCGAGGGCGCTGCTGTGGGGCGGGGAGGGAGCTGCGGTTCTTTGTCGCTGCGGTTCTTGGTTACCCCTCCCTCGGTTCTTGGTTACCCCTCCCTCGTTTCTGGAGGATTTAGCTGCAGGGAAAAGGTGGCAGCTGCGGCTGTGAGTGCCCGGGCGGGTCTTGGCGGGAGCCTGTTTTCCACGGCGCTTGGAATTCCACGCTCCTGCGCAACACTCGGCCGCGGCCTGGAGCTGGGAGGTGGATCCTGCACCTCCCTCTGGTCCCACACCTCCCTGGAGGCCCCGAGCTGCTGCTGGGAGCAGGATGCTGGTCCTGCCGGACCCCTTGCTCCATGTTCCGCTCCTCCCGCTGCTGCTTTGAGGGATCGCAGCGAAGTTCCACCCTCTGGAAGAGTTTTGTGCGCTCAAAACCCCCGATGCAGCGGAGCTGCCGGCTCTGCTGATCCCCCCCCCGGGGCCTGGAGTGTGGCACAGCACACTTTGGATGCACATCCAAACAAATCCCGGCTCCCATCGCGCCTCTGCATCCCGGAGAAGCCGCCGTGCCCAAGAAGAGCTGATGTGCTCCGTCTGCTTCCCCTGAGCCTCTGCAAGAGAGGCCAGAAGCCCTCACGGCTGTGCCCCGTGTCCCTGGGGATGTTGCCTTGTCTGGAGCAGTCCTTCCTCGTGCCACAGCTCCACAAAGCAGTCCCTGGTCGTGGAATCAAAAGTCAGCGGCTCCGTTCCGCTGGGAAATCCGAGGTTTTCAAAGCTCTGCTCCTTTCCAAGCACCTCTCTGCCAGCTGAACAGCTCTGAGCTGTGAAAAGACACAAATCCACATCCCTTTGGAAGGTTTCACCTGATCTTCTGGCAGCTTTGAAAACCTCTGGGTTTCCGGAATCTTTTTTTTTTTTTAATTTTTTTTTTATTTTTAATTTTTCCAAACTTCTTTTCACAGAAAGGAAATGAATGGCAGAAGTAAACATGAACCCAAACAAGAATTCCCTCTTTGCCGGGTGTGAGCAGGAGGAATGCACAAGAGAGGAATGCAGTTGTATCCCCAAATGCTGCAATAAACAAATTCCGTGACTCGTCGCATCCCTGTGTATTTTGTAAAGTGTCTTGAATTAAAGAATCCTTACAAAATCACCCAGATCCCCGAAATCCATCGAGGCAGGCATGGAACAGGAGGGGGATTAGTTGGAGACAACCTTTTAGGAGAGAGGTTTGCCTTTGGTGGCGAGGGCCTGACGTTCCCCAAGGGTTTTGGAAGGCGCTGCCTTCGCTCTTGGCTGCCCTCATTCCACGAGTATTTTATAACTGGATTTTGATCTCCCGGTGTCCAGCGCGGTGCCTCGGGCTGGGATTCCTGGAGAAGGTGCTCTGGGAGCTGGATGAGCCCCTGGCCGTGCCTGTGGGTACTCGGAGAAAGGGAGATCCCCGAGGAATCCCAGAGGATTTGTGGGGGACAGGAACTGAGGATTCTCCTTCTTGTTTTGCAGTTGTCTCCGGGAAGCCGCTGCCCATCGGCCAGTCCGTGTCCAGCGCCAAGGAGCTCTCGGGGCTGCTCTCCTCCCCCAAGTGAGTGGGCATTTGGGAATCTTTTGGGGGTTATTTGCCAGGCAAAGGCTGCCACAGGGAGATCCCTGCACGTGGAGCTTTGTTTTGCTTCCCACTGGAGTTCTCTGGTGTGAGGGAGACTCGTGGGCTCCTGGAAACTCTGTGCCAGCTGGGAATTGAGCCTGGGGGTGGCAGGAGTGGAAGGATTGGGGCTGTGGGTCACGTCTAGTGTACTTTCCCAAACTCAGGTTTGCTTCTCTCTGTCTTTGTGGGGATTTTGGCAGAAATTCCGTGTTCAATGCTTCCCTTCATTCCGTTCCCTCTGCCAGTCCGACGTTTTTATTGCAAACACGGGGGGAAAAAAGCCTCAAAGCAGCTCGTGAAGGGCATGAGCTGCCCACAGGGATTTCTGCTGGGGAATGAATCCCATGTTGAGACCTTTTTTATTTCCTAATTTAATCCCAGCTTTGGGGAGCTGGGCTCTGGCTGATCCCATTCCCAGAGCAGCTGTGGCTGTCCCTGGATCCCTGGAAGTGTTGGACAAGGCTTGGAGCAGCCTGGGACAGTGGGAGGTGTCCCTGCCCATGGTGGATGGGCTTTAAGGCCCCTTCCAACCCAAACCACTCCAGGATCTGGGAGAGGAGAGGATGAAGAGCTGTTTTTAGGTAGAAAGCGGGTTTTAAACAGGGCAAGTTAAACAGGGAGCGCAGTGGCCCTGCAGGGTCGGTGCCTCTGGTGCAGGGTGACCCCCAGGAGATGCACACAACTCTTCCAGTTTGGAAATCCATGGCTTTTCCCTGAAGTAATTCTCATCTTGGCTGCTGCCTCTGCACACAGGGAAACTTCTCTTGGAATTGATGATCTTTAAAGCTTTTCCCAACCTTCCCACTCCTGTGATTCCCCTGCTTCGGGTTCTGTAGCTCAGCTCCCTCCTCCCCGAGCCCGGGTTGGTCTGGGCAGTGCCAGCTGGCTGCCAAAGCTGTCCCTGCCTGCCCTGGGCAGTTTCACCCCTCACTGGGGCCTCTCCCTTCCCTCTTAGGCTGAGCTCAGCAGCAGCAGAGGCCTCGCTGAGCCCCGCTCCGGCCGGGATCCCCAGCAGCTCGGCCCCCAGCGCCTTCCACGCCCTGCAGAGCCGGCTGGTGGCCAGCAGCACCCACGGCCTGCAGGCCCAGCCCGCCCCTGCCCTCCCAGGTACCCGCCCTGCCCTCGGGAGGGGAGGAGAAGGTCAGCCAGGCTCACGGGGTTGGGGGGAGGCTCTCGAGGTGGGGTTTGTGGCTTGGGGTGCAGCAGGTGGCGTGGGAACGGTGCCATTTGTGTGCAACGAGGCCTCCTCTGTCTCACAGGTCACCCCTCTGTAGCTGCAGCAGGGAAATGTCCCCGTGCCAGGGGGGTTTTGGGTGGATTTTGGGAAAGGTTCTTCCCCCAGAGGGTGCTGGGCACTGCTCAGGGAATGGGCACGGCCTCGAGGCTGCTCCAGGAGCATTTGGACAACCAGGGATGCCCAGGGTGGGATTTTGGGGTGTCTGTGCAGGGCCAGGGGTTGGATCAGTGATCCCAGTGGGTCCTTTCCCACTTGGGACATTCCATGATCCCATAAAACGTGCTGTGGGAGGATCCCCAGTGACCTCGGGGTGCTGCTCATTGCAGAGCAGCTTCACAGCCCTGCCACAGCCCCACAGGTTGGTGCTGGTGAATCCTCCCAGCCTGACTTTCCTCTTCTCTGGGTGTTTCAGGAGCAGCCTCTGCCAGCAGCCTGCTCCAGGGGCTGAGCTTCAGCCTGCAGGACATCGGCACCAAGTCCTCGAGCCTCCCTGCCAGCGTGGCTGCTGCTGCCTCACCTGTGCAGGTGAGCAGCCTTCGGACATCCCACAGGGGAGCTGGCTGGGTGGGAGGGGACGTTTTGGGAGCCTGGATAGGCCCTCTGGACCAGAAGAGAGGAGGGGTGGGCACTCAGCGTGCTCTGAAGTGAGCTGAGGCCTGGAAGGGGCTCTGGGAGAAGCTGTTCCTATGCAGCCACCCACGAACGGCTGAGTTCGAGAACAGATGAGAGGGATCAGTGATCATCCCCTGGGAAATCCTGGGAAAACCCCACCTGGCACCTCTCAGGCAGCGCTCCCCGTCCCTCCAGTGACCTCAGGGAGGTCATTTTGTCCCAGTCAGAGTTTCAGGCTCAAATGAGATGTGCAGGCCGGGAGGGACAAATCCACTCAGGGACTCAGCCCTGCCCGTGCGGGCCAGGGAGAAGCGTGGAACTCCACAAGGCCTCTGGCTGGAGAGGGAGAGCGGCCATCCCGGCCTGTCCTGTCCTCCCAGGAGCTCAGGGCTTGTGTCTGTCCTTGCAGAGCTCGGCCGTGAAGGCGCCCACGGCCCTGCAGAGCCTGGGTGCCATCACCACGGACACCGGCGCCATCGTCCGCACCATCCCCGTGGCCACCTCCCTGTCCCTGGGGGCCTCGGCCAGCGGCAAGCCCACGGCCATCCACCAGCTGCTGACCAACGGGGGGCTGGCCAAGCTGGCCAGCAGCCTCCCAGGGCTGGCCCAGATCTCCAACCAGGCTGCAGGTGAGCGGGAGGGAGGGCAGGGAGGTGCTGCCGGTGCCTGCAACGTTCCCAACGCTTCTCCTGCTCTCTGGGCTGGTGGTTCCCGAGCAGCCCCCTCTGAGGGTGTTCTGGTTTGGCCAAATTTAGAAATATATCCTCTGAGAGAAGGCACAAGCAACCCTCCCCCACCAGGTTCGGGAAAAAATAAATTTTCCTCGAGGGAAAGTGAAGGAGATAAAGCTATTTATTTAACGAACACACAGGAAAGGAAAATAATGCTAAATAATAAAATCTTTCGCTGTGGAGGAAAAACCTGAGAAAATGTTAAAGTCCTCCCTTTGTTCTCCTCGGAGCTGGGGCTTGGGCCAGGGCCAGGCCCTCTGTGCCTGGTGGAAAGTCCTCCTGATGTGCTCTGATATTGAAGCAATCAAACAGTCCAGTAGAAAAGGGGAAAAATCCGAAATTCCAGGGAAGGAAAAATTCAACTCTCAGTCTCTCTCCGGAGAACAAAGCAGCTGAATCACTGGCCAAAAATCTGTTCTGGGCGCAGCAAGCCAGGTGCTTCCTCCCTCCCCTGCCACAGCAGGGAAACAAATTGCTCTCTGTGTGTGACCTTGAACAAGCTGCAAACTGCTTTGCAAAAGTTTTGCTCCGTTTTTTTCCTTCCCCCTCTCAGGCTCAGTTTAGAGGCACAGAAAGGCGCAAGAATTAATTTCTGGGCATAGGGCAGCGATATGGGATACACATCATAAAATCACCCCAAGACAGAGGGGAAGCTGCAGCCCGGTTTGGAGGTGGCCTGCACCATCCCCTGTGTCTCAGGGACATTTTTCCGTGGGCTCTGCAGGCCTGAAGGCCCCGACGACCATCACGGTGACGCTGCGGGGCCAGCCCGGCCGCGTGGGCACCCTGAGCCAGGCGGCGCTGGGGACGGCGCAGCCCCAGCCGGAGGAGCAGACACAGGGCCCGCAGGTAATGGGGACACCTTTGCCATGGGAATGTGGCCGTGGCTGCTCGCCTGGGCTGCTCCTGGCCCTCACAGGTGTGTGGCTGTGCTGGGGAGGTGTCCCTGTCCCACCTCGGGGGTGTGAAGGGGGGGGGTGACAAAACCCGGGGTGTTTGTTGTTGTTGTGTCACTTCAGGTTTGAGTGGCTTTGATATTGTGGAATGGTTTGGGTTGGAAGGGCCTTAAATCCCCATCCAGTGCCATGGGCAGGGACACCTTCCACTGTCCCAGGGTGCTCCAAGCCCCAATGTCCGGCCTGGACACTTCCAGGGTTGGGGCAGCCACAGCTCCTCTGGGAACTCCATCCCAGCCTCTCCTCACCCTCACAGGGAAGAATTCCTTCCCAACATCCCATCTAAACCTTCCCACACTGGTGCTGCGCCGAGGGAATCTCCAGCTAGGCTTGGAGAACTGACATCCACGTGGGAATTGTCGCTGCAGCTCCAGGTTTTCCTGGCAGGAACGGATCGCGGTGGGAGGAGGGAAGCTGTGGAGTCTCTCAGCTCCCTCAGGAGGGTGGCTTGGCCGTGCTGCCTGGAGCTGTTCCTCTGGGAAATGCTGCTCCTGCCTCTCCGTGCCCTGCTGTGAGGCCAGGCCCTGCGGATGTTGGGAATTCTGCCCTCTTTTCCCTCGGAGCTGCCTGGTTCCTGCGCTGTTTCCTTGTGCAGCTCCCCAGTCCTGCTCTCTCACTCACCCCGTGCTGTGGAACCACAGCTCCAGGGCTGTGTCTGCTGGACACAGATTCCTGGGGGAGGTGGATCACTGACAGGAGGAAAAGCTCAATCTTTGGGCTCCCAGCACATTCCAGGTGCTGTCCCAAGGATCCTGGCTGCCTTCCTGCTCCCAGGAATCTTGGTGTGGCTGCCAGGTCGGAGAGGGGATTTTTGTTGTGGGCACAGTGTGGGTTTGGGCACTGCAGCATGGACCTCTTGTCCCCAAATCCTGGGGCAAAAGGGGTGAAATTACTGCAGGATCAGCTCCAGTTCCCAGCAGGGATCAGCTCCAGTTCCCAGCAGGGATCAGCTCAGCATTCCCCTGGGATCAGCTCCAGTTCCCCCTTGGGATCAGCTCCAGTTCCCACTGGGGCATCAGCTCCAGTTTCCAGCAGGGATCACTTCACCCTTGGGATTAGTTCCAGTTCAGTTCCCCCTTTGGGATCAGCTCCAGTTCATTTCCCAGCAGGAATCAGCTCCAGCTCCAGTTCCCACTGGGGGACCAGCTCCAGTTCCCACTGGGGGATCAGCTCCAGTTCCCACTGGGGGATCAGCTCCAGTTCCCACTGGGGGACCAGCTCCAGTTCCCACTGGTGACCAGTTCCAGTTCCCAGCAGGGATTTAGGGCTGGCACTGAGGTGCTGGGATCACTCCAGCTCAGCAGGGTTGCTTTGTTGTGGCTTTTTCCCCTCTCCCACGGGATGTTCCCACTTTTGCTCCCATTCAGCAGGCCCTGGGCAGGGTGAGCTCTGGTGGACAGGCAGAGCCATCTTCCCTTTGCATCCTCACGGGATCCCAGAATGATTTACCTTGGGAGAGACCTCAGACGTGTCTCATTCCGAGGGCAGGGAGGCTCTGTAGCTTTGCTGGGCTGGCTCGAGCTGTGGAGGTGCTGGAATATATTTAGGGATACATTATCCTGCTCCTGGAGAAGCCTCTGGATGGGAGTTGGGTGAGGACTGACAGCAGCAGCCATAAATCCTTGATGTGACCCGTGCTGCCTCAGATGCAGAATCCTGGCTAAATCTCAGGATTTGAGAGCATCCACATCCTTCTTCCCTCGACTTTCTTCCAGTCACTGAGCTCAGAGCTCAGTGCAGAGCTGGGAACTCTGAGCTGGTCCCCCTCAGGTCCCACCTGGGGCCAGTCACTTGTGTAGGGCTGAAATTCCGTGTCGGAGGCAGCTTCGGTGCTCTTCAGCCACCCCTCAGAGCTGCTGTGCTTCCCTCGCTGTCCCTGGCACCTGTGAGACCCTCGGAGCACCCAGCAGGAGGGAGGGAGCTTGGCACGGACGGGCTCCAGGGCGGAAGGGGTTCGGGAGCGGGTTCATTGCTGCGGGCGGTTTGGAGCTGGATGCGGGATCCCGACTCTCCCTGCGGGGCTGAGCTTTGCGTGGCCGAGGCGGGGCTTTGGTTGTGCTTCAGAAGCACAAACTGGAAGCTGCACCCCCAGGAAACCACGGGGGCAGCTGCGAGGCTTTGTCCCTGCTCGTAGCCCTGACAGCAGCGGGGCTACGGAACCGGAACCGGCCGGGCTTCCTGGAGCGTGGAACGGCCCAAACAGCCCCGGGGCTTCGGCCCCGCTCTGCTCGGCAGCGGCCAGAGGTGAAATTCCCGTCGGAATTCCAGCCTCGGCAGCAAATTCCCGTCGGAATTCCAGCCTCGATGTGCTCCGGAGCAAATTCCTGTCGGAATTCCAGCCTCGGTGTGCTCCGGAGCAAATTCCCTTCGGAATTCCAGCCTCGGTGTGCTCCGGAGCAAATTCCCATCGGAATTCCAGCCCTGCTGTGCTCAGCAGTGGCTGGAGATGAAATTCCCTTCATCATTCCAGTCTCGGTGTGCTCGGGAGCAAATTCCCTTCGGAATCCCAGCCCCTGCTATGCTCAGCAGCAAATTCCCTTCGGAATTCCAGCCTCGGTGTGCTCGGGAGCAAATTCCCTTCAGAATTCCAGCCCTGC
>NW_024581068.1:311317-318563 GCF_017639235.1 Corvus kubaryi | reverse complement strand
CGGTGTGCTCGGGAGCAAATTCCCTTCAGAATTCCAGCCCTGCTGTGCTCAGCAGCAAATTTCCTTTGGAATTCCAGCCTTGCTGTGCTCGGTGCCTGCCGGGGATGAAATTCCCTTCAGAATTCCAGCCTCGGTGTGCTTGGCAGCAAATTCCCTTTGGAATTCCAGCTCCTGCTGTGCTCAGCAGCAAATTCCCTTCGGAATTCCAGCCCTGCTGTGCTCAGCAGCGGCCAGAGATGAATTCCCATCGGAATTCCAGCCCCGCCGTGCCTGCTCAGGAAGCTGGGATTTAAATCTGGGGCTGTGCCCGGAGCAGCTGAGCTGCGCTTTGGGGTGGGCACCTCCCGTTTCTCCCCGGGCAGCCCACGGGAGGTGGGAGCCCCAGGGGTCTCCGGTCGGTGCCGGTGGGAGCAGGGGGAGGCGGATCCAGAGCCGGTGCAGCTGGGAAGCGAGAGCACGGAGTAAACCTGGCTTTGTCCTCTCCAGAAACTGCTCCGGACGGGGCTGGACGCTGTGGGGGTGGCCCCTGCAGGGTGGGCACGGCCAGGGAGCGGTGCTGGCTCACAGCTCTGTGCCCTGGGGAGGTTCGCAGTGCCAGGCCTGGAGCTGGCCGTGAGTTTGGGGCGAGGGTGGCACGAGAAGAGCTCGGAGTCCAGCCCTTGGGAGCAGGAACCTCTTTCCCTTCTTGCAGTCTCGCTCCCACGGGCAGGAATTTTGGTTACAGCCTGGTTTAGGGCAGTTCCTGAGCTCTGCAGGGCCCGTCCTTACTGGAAAAGGTCACACAATCCTGGAATGGGCTGGGTTGGAAGGGACCTCGAAGCCCATCCCATCCCACCACAGGCAGGGACACCTTCCCCTGTCCCAGGGTGCTCCAAGCCCCGTCCAGCCTGGCCTCGGGCACTGCCAGGGAGCCCCCAGAGCTGCCCTGAGGGGGCCGCAGGGCTGGGGCAGGCGGCCTGGCTGGGCAGGAGCCACGGAGGGGCTTGTGGGGTGGGGGAGAAGCTTGGACTCTGGAGGAGGAGAGGAACTTGTGGGGGATCTGAGCGGGGAAACGCTTCCCTGGGGGCTCTGGGGGCGCGGGGAGGGGAGCGGTGCCCGTCTGGGCATTGCGCTTTCCCTGCCAGGGCCGTGCCAGCACCGGGGTTGGTGTCGGGGTCTCGCTCTGGCCAGTGAACCAGGCCAGGTCCTTGTGCTCAGGGTGAAAGTTCTGCAGCCCAGGGTGGGCACCACATCCCCAGGCCGCTGACCCTCTGTCCCCTTCTCCGCAGTGACCACCACCAGCCCCATGGAGAGCCCGTGGCGTGGGAGGCCGGGCTGGCTGCGGGCTGGGTGCGGCTCCCTCAGCCCCCTCTCCCCTGGAGCCCTCCCTGGGCCAGCCTGGCACACCCCGAGGTGGCTCCTGCCCCGCAAGGCACCTCCAGGACACTCATCCCGACCCCGGGGAGGGCCCACGGAGCCCTGGGACACTGCGGGGACACGCTGGGGCTGGCCAGGAGCGGCCACGCTGTCCTGGGGGGCTGTAGGGGCCCCCAGGAACTGTGGGGGTGGGACAGGAGCAGCCCCGTGGGCTCAGGGGCTGGGAAAGGGGGGGGGGGTGTTTTTTTGGGTTTGTTGTTGTTTAATAAAAACTTCCTTTTTTTTTTTTTTAATTTTGTTGTGCTTTTGGACCGAGTTTGTGGCCGTGGCCACTCCAAAGGCAGTGCCGGGGGTGGCTTTTGCTGAGGGTGGATTTTGTGAGCTGTGAAGGGATGGAAGGGAGAGAGCAGGGAAGGATCCAGGGAAGGATCCAGGGCAGCTCCCTGAAAGAACCAGAGAATCCTGGAATCTCCTGAGTGGGAAGGGACCCACAGGCATCATCCAGTCCGAAATCCAAACGCTCCTGGAGCAGCCTCGGGGCTGTACCCATTCCCTGGGCACCCTCTGGGGGAAGAACCTTTCCCAAAATCCAGCCTGACCCTGCCCTGGCCCAGCTCCAGCCGCTCCCTGGCTCTGTCCCTGTCACACGGAGCAGGGATCGGAGCTGCCCCTCAGGAGGAACCTGCAGACCCCAGTGAGTCCCCCTCAGTTTCTTCTCCCTGCGGATTCCCTCCTCGGGATAGAACACTCAGCTGGTTCCTCGTCCTTTCCGGGACTGTGCGCACCCCATGACGCCAAGGAGCAGTTCTGAGGCTGCTGAGCTTCGCCAGCACCCCCAGCCCTGCTGAGCCTTTCCCTTTTCCCGGCAGTTCCGTGCTAAAAACAGCTGAGATTTCGCTTTGCTGGCACTCAGGGCTCAGCCCAGCACAATCCCCTGCGGGGTGGGCTCTGCCTGCGGGCTGACCTCGAAGCCACGGGTTTCCTGGTGGGATTCCACCGACCACGGACCCTTCTCTGGGAGCTGCAGGTGCAAACAGCCGGGATGAGCTCAGGATCTGCTCCAGCATCCCCACGGATGTCCCACCGGGATGTGGCCGCTCCCAGCGAGGCTCTGCTGTGCTTTTGAGCACCTCGACTCTCTTTTTCCAGGCCTGAACTCGGAGTTTGGCTGCTGCAGGCAGGCTGGCACGGCTGGCATCGCTGGTGGCCTCACTCCCGAGGTGTGGTGGAAGCTCCTGCAGGGACAACTCGAGCTCCTCGCTCTCAGAGGGCTCCCTGGGGTCTCAGAGAAGCTCTTGGGGTGCAGCCGATCCCATGGAGGATCCAGGAGGGATTTGAGTCTCCCACCATCCCGGAGTGCTCAGTGCTGCCTGGGGCCCGTATCCGGCAGTTTCTGTCCCCAAACTTGGCCTTTCCATGGATCCACGCTGATTCACGGCTCCTTCTCCCCCCGAAGCCGTCACGATCCTGGGGACAAGGATGTGCCACCGTCCCAGTGCCCTTCCCGCTGTCCCTGCGGATGGGGAGGAGGAAAGCGAGTCCTGCAGCTCCCACAGAGCCTTACGAGCATCTGCAACAGCTCAAGTGGAGCTCCTGGAGGCAAAAAGCACCTGGAATCAAAAAGCACCTGGAGGCAAAAAGCACCTGGAGCTGTTGCTGGGCTGGTTCCCACCTGGACATGGCTGCGATTGCCCCAAAACTGACGTGGAAAAGCTCCTCCTTCCCCACGGGACGAGTTCTCAGCCCTGGTGCTCCGTGTTTAGCGAGAGGATCCCCCAAACCCTGCCCTGATCCCAGAAATCAAGGACACCCCAAACGCTGCCAGGTCGGGACCAGCCAGGCAGGTTTATTCCCCTTTCCAGGCTCCTGGAAACTTATGGAGCCCCAGCTGGAGGCGACACAACCCCCAAATTCGGGTGGGGGGGTGGCCCAGGGAGTCCCTGAGAACCCCAGCCACGGCGGGATGGGAACAACCATCCCCCAGCTGCGCCTCGGCACGAACAGAAACCTCCAGCACTGCGTTTGCTCCCTTTTTTTTTTTTTTTTTATCGACGTGTGTGTGGATATATAGAAAATACCGAGAACTCCGGCAACGGAGCCCCCGCCGGAACAACAGCGCCGGGTACGAACAGCTCTGAGCTCAGCAGTAAAAACCACCCAGTCCGGATTGTCCCCTCCCAGCCGCGTCCCGCTGGCCGCTCCCTCCTCCGCAGGGACCCGCGGAGGGTGGCAGCGCTAGGGCTTGGCGTGGTGCGGGAAGGCCGGGACGTGCGGGGAGCTGTACGAGCGCTGGCCGTGCCACGGAGCCGCCGGGTACAGCCGCGAACTCCCGTAGGACGCCGCGAAGCGCCCGGCGCCCGTGGCCAGCGGCCGGCACAGCTCCGAGGGCTGCGTGGAGGCCACCACCAAAGGGCTGGGGAAAGCCGGGATCACGAAGGGGTTAACGGAGAGCGCCGGGGCCCCGGGCACGCCCTGGGTTTTGAGGTGCTCCAGGGGGTTCCCGAAGCTGCCCGGGAAGTGCAGCGCGGCTCCCTTGAAAGCGTCCGGCGGCAGCGGCGCGGCGAAGCCGGCAGTGGCCACCACGGCCTTGGGTTTGGCCAGCCCTTGGTGGCCCCCCGGCGAGCGGGGCCCCCTGTCCCTGCCCTCCTTGGCCAAGGGGGACACAGCGCGGGACTTGGCGATGGGGCCGAAGGGCTCTTCCTCCTCCTCCTCCTCATCCTCCTCCTCTTCCTCATCCTCCTCCTCCTCGTCGCGGCCGTGCCTGGCCCGGGGCGCGGCGGGGCCGAAGGCGGCCCCGGGGGGCACCCAGCAGGCCTGGACAGCGGCTCCCCGGCCGTCCCACGGCGGCCCCGCTTTGCTCCGCAGCTCTTGGGGCTGCTCGGGCTCCTCGGGCCGCGCCGGGAAGGCGGAAGGCGGCTCCAAAAAATCCTTCAGGTTGGAGAAGTACCCCCAGAGCGGGGGGCAGCCGGGCTGCAGCCCCTCGCTGCGGTAGGCGTGGAAGTAGCCGGTGAAGACGGCGGGCGCCGGAGCCCCGTCCTCGGCCCGCGGGCAGCCCTGGCTGTCTCTGCCTCCCGGGGAAGCGCTGGGGGCCGGGCCCGCCTCGCTCCCGACGCTCGGAGCTCTGTCCGGAGCTCCCGCCGGCTCCGGGCTCCTCTGCTCAGCGAGGCGAGGGCCGGTGACCGGCCGGGGCGGCTCGGGGCCGGTGTCGCTCGGTGCCCGCCGGCCCTCGGGGCAGTGGCGTTTGTGGCAGTGCAAGGACTCGGCCTTGCTCACCTGCGCCAGCAGCTTCTTCTTGGCCAGCGGGGACATGATGGGATGGTTCCCTTTAGAGTAGAAGCTGGAGAAAAGGCGCTTGTAGGTTTCGCTGTGCGTCCGGCAGGGGCTGGGACAGCCCCCCGAGGGGCTGGGGGCCGGGATGGCCGCGATGGCCGGGCTGGAGCAGCCGTCGGTGGCCCGGCCCCGCTCCGGCGCGTCCCGCGCGTCCTCCGCGCCGGCGGCCGCCTCCGGCTTCCCCTTGTCCGGAGCCACCTGCAAGCAGAGGGGTCGGGGTGTGGGTGCCGCATCCCGGGGTGGGCTCCTGGCTCCCCGCCCACCTCTGGCTGCCCTCACACCCCCGGCTCTCTGTTCCCGGCCGGCTCCGTCCCTCCCCGCTCTTCCCAGCGAGGGCCGGACGCGGCCCGGCCGGGGGGCTCCGCGGCTGCTCCCAACCCCTCCGGAGGGGCCGCGCACCTGCTCGCGCCCCTTCTCCTTCCTGGCCCTCTTGCTCCGGTCGTCCTTGGAGACCTTGTACTGCTTGCGGGGTTTGCTGGGGGGCAGCGGCTTGTCCTCCTCGCCCTTGAGGTGCCGCACGTAGGGAAGGACGAGCCTGCGGAGCGAGCGGGGAGCGCGGTGAGCGCCGCACCGCGAGGGGAAACTGAGGCACGCAGCGGGACGGACCCCCCCGCCCCGGCCCCGTGCCCACCTCTCGTAGTGGCGCCGGGTGCAGGTGGCCGCGCTGGTGCTGCCGGGGCTGCCCCCGAGCTCGTCGTAGACGTTCTTCCAGAGCCGGCGCCCCGTCACCTGCAGCGGGAGGGAGGGGTGAGCCCCGGCACCCCGGGGACATCCCGGGGACACCCTGATGTCCAGCCCTGATGTCCACGGGACTTCCCGATGCCCGGGGGGGGACACCCAGGAAACATCCTGGCACCCAAGGGACACCCTGGAACTCCGGGGGACATCCCAGGGACACTCTGGCACCCAAGGGACACCTCGGCACCCAGGGGACTGGGTCCTAATGTCCAGCCATGATGTCCACGGGACTTCCTGATGCCCAGGGGGGACACCCAGGAAAATCCTGGCATCCCAAGGACACCCTGGCACCCAAGGGACACCTCGGTCCTTGACGTCCAGCCATGATGTCCAGGGGACTTCCCGATGTCCAAGGAACGCCCTGGCACCCACGGACGCCACTCACCAGCTCGTAGGCTCCCAGCTTTTCCACGGCTTTGTAGATCTTCCAGAGGTTAACTGGGAATAAAGGGGACACGCTGAGGGTCAGGAGGACACGGGACCTCTGCACGGCCACCACCCGCTGGCCCTTGTCGCCGGGGCCGGGCGATGGGGAGGGGGGGACATACTCTGCTTGAAGCCGAGGTGCGGGATCCTCTCGATGGGCGTGTGCCGGTCCTTCATGAACTTGTAGAGGCTGACGAGGAAAGCTTCCTCCTCCTCCTTCTCCTTCTCGTCCTCCTTGTCCTCAGCTTCTCCCGCCGCCTTGTCCCTCTCGGCGCCATCCTCGGCCCCCGGCGCGTCCTGCGGGACACGGGGCTGAGCTTTTGGGGAAGCCGAGGCGGAGCAGCGGCCCCTCCACCCCCTCCCCTCGCAGCCCGGAGGCGTTCGAGGCGCTCCGGGCTCGTTCCCCGGCAGCCCGGGCCGCTGGCCAAGTTGGTCAAAGCGCTGGATCCGGGCGAGAACACGAGGAACGGCTTCCAGGAAAACAGACGGGCAGAAATTCAGCCCCCCCCGCGCGCCGCCGCCGCCGCCTTTCTCAGCTAAAAATGTTCCTCGTTTGTTTGTTCTACATTTTCCGGAGTTATAAAACTTGTTGCTATTTTTGGGCAAAGAAGCTGCTCGGCTCCCAAGTCCGTCCTTTTATTTTTTATTTTATTTTTTTTTAGTCTTTCGGGCTTTATTTTTTTTTTTTTTTTTTTTTTTGGTGATTCTTCTTTCTATTCATTCCGCGGCTTGTGACAGACGTCGGATTTTAACGGCTGAAAGAGTTCAAAGCTTTCTTTTCTTTTCTCTTTTGGGTGAAATAAAAAGCTGCTGGAGGGAGGGAAAAGCTCCAGCGCCACAAAAACCAAACCCCGTTTCCTCACGAGCATAAAAAATTCATCATAAAAAAATCCTTCTATTTCTACGGGACCCCCCCAAAATGCCATTTTGGGTCCATTCCCCACCTCACCCCCCACCCAACGCTGGGAATTTCACATTTCTCTGCCTCATCCTCCCTTTCGCCGGCGGCAGAAGCGCTGCTCGCCCTCCTCCCTCCCCCGAATTTTGGGGCGTTCAGCACCCCCCGCCCCCCCCAAAAATTCCGGGGTGCACTCACGGCGGGTTTGGTGGTGCGGGTGGGTTCTTGGGGCTCTGCTTGCGGCGCTTGGTTGTTCTCCATGGGGGGAGAGTCGCTGGCTTTGAGTTTAGGAAGGGTCCTGAAAGGGAAAAAAAAAGGGGCGAGGGTGAGATCCCAAATTGTTGCTGCTCTCCTAAAATTAAGGGTAAATCGGGATGATTCGGGCCACGGCGCTGCCCGTCAGGCACCGAAATCGGCCGAGGCCTGAAGCTGCTCCATCCGCGCCTCCCCCCTTCCCCCCGACATTTCGGGATCGGTGTCCCTCAAATCTCCTCCCCC
>NW_024581068.1:304719-311217 GCF_017639235.1 Corvus kubaryi | reverse complement strand
AGCCCCTCCGGTGCTCCCCGGTCCCGCCCCGGCCGCGCCCGCGCCACGTGACCGCGGGGCGCGCCCTCGGGGCGGGGCCGACACGCCTCCTCGCTGCCCATTGGCTGGCGCGAACACGCCCCCTTCGCCTATTGGACGGCCGCGCTGTCTGTCTCCTCCCCCGCGCGGGGCGCGCTGGGAGTTGTAGTCCTGAAGGTGCGGCGTGCGCGCGGCTGCAGGTGAGCGCACCTGAGCACAGGTGAGCGCAGGGGGGGTGTCCCTGTGCCCGTCCCCAAGTGCGGCGGGCACACGCGTGGGTGCGTGCGCGCGCAGGGCCAGGTGCCACGCGCGCACAGGTGTGCGGCGGGCGCAGGTGTCACACGCACACGCAGACGTGTTTATCAGCTCCGGGTGACACGCACACAGGTGTGCGGCGGGCGCAGGTGTCGCGCACAGCCCCCCACAGGTGCGTGCAGCAGGTGAGGGGCCACACCTGTGCGTGCGGGTCCAGGTGCCCCCCGCGCGCAGGCGTTTATCAGCTCCGGGCGCCGCACGCGCGGGCAGCGGGCGCAGGTGCCGCACACCTGAGTGTGCAGGTCACCGGTGTCACCCCCGTGTCCCGCCCCCCGCGGTGACTCCGTCGGCCCCGGTTCGGTTCCCGGCACCGCTGACGCGATTTCCTCCCTTTCTGGCAGCGCTCCCCGGGCGCAGGAAACCGCCGGCGTTGGGGGGGGGCGCGCGGGGGTTTTGGGGCGAAACGCGGCCGATTTGGGGCTGAACAACCCCCGCCGGTGGCAACAACCCCCGTCCCCCCGGAGCGCGGCCGGTGCCGGGGATTCGGGGGGCTGGGGACGGCACCCGGGCTCTAATTACACGTTTAATGAGATAATAACAATAATTACAATAACAATAATTACCGGCCCTTCGGCGGCGGCGCTTTCCCGGCGCGGGCTCAAACTCGTCCCAAATCCCGTCCCGCTCCTCAAGCCCGCGGACCCCGCAGCGTGCTCGGGGCTCCTTCTCGCTGCCCAAATCACCCCGCTCAGCCAAATTCCGCCCGTTTAGGCCCAAATTCCCGGGGCTGGAGCGTCACGGCCCGGAATAGCGCGGGAGCGCTGCCAAGCCATGACGGCGGCTGAGTAATGGGCTGAAGTCATCCCTTCCCCATCCCGCGCCGCTGGCACAGGGAAAATCACCCCTGACATCACCGCGAGGGGCTCGAAAGGGGCTGGGGGCCGGCGGGGGCGGCCGCAGCCGAGGGTCCCCCCGCGGGGTCGGGGCGCGCCCCGGTTCTCGGTGGGTTCGGGATTTGCGCTTCCCCGGCCGGTCCCCGCTCGGGACGGGGCGGGCGCGGGGGACTCGCGGCTCGGGGCGGGCGGCGGGACCCCCCCGGCCCCGCGGGACCCCCGGTACTCACCGGCGGAGGCTCGGGCCGGGCTCCGGGGCGGCCGGAGCAGCGCGCGGGTGTCGCGGAGCGGGAGCGGGACCGGGATGAGTCACCCCCGCTCGGGGAAGTGGCGTGTGCGAGGCTGAGCGGGGCTTGCCGAGCCATTGACTCTTTCCTTACCGGAACGGACGCGCTTTTGGGGGTTCTCCCCCCTCCCCC
The DNA here is from genome assembly GCF_017639235.1 of Corvus kubaryi. Taxonomy (NCBI): domain Eukaryota; kingdom Metazoa; phylum Chordata; class Aves; order Passeriformes; family Corvidae; genus Corvus; species Corvus kubaryi. Next base: position 309,632 of record NW_024581068.1, on the reverse strand, counting down.
GAATGACTGGGCCGGACTTTCCAGGCCCCAAGCCCCCCCCTCCCCGGGCGGGCGGCGCGGCCGGAGCCACTCCGAGGTTGGGGACAGCGCAGGAGGCTCTGGGGTCGTGGTCCTGTTCCCCTTCGTGGGGTCCCCGGCCGCTTCCAGGGATGCTGCCCCTTGTCCCTGGACCGGGAATCCCAGTCCCACGGCACCGGGGCCTCTCACACGCTGGGGACGGGAGGGGCTCAACCCCAAAGCAGCCCCCCGAGAATCCCCCTCCCCCCGTTCCGACTGGTGAAAGAGGCCCGGAAAATGGTGAAAAAAAAAAAAAAAATCCCCCGGTGACTCATTTTGGGCCAAAAAGCCGAGAAAGCAGAAGCGGGGGGAAGTCGTGTGGGGCATTCGGCTCCTGTCCCCCCCCACCCCGGGGTAGGAAGGGGGTGAAGGAGCCGCGGGTGACACTGGACCCCCCCCCCCCCCCCCTTTCCAGGAAGGCTCCCGCCCTCTCGGCGATAAAACCGGGATTTAACGAGAACGGGGAAAACAAACAGCAAAAAGCCCCGCTCGGGTTTTTATTCCCGACTCCCGTTTTCGTTCGGGTTGGGATGTCCGGGGCTGCGGGATGCGGGGGCCCTGCCTCAGTTTCCCCTTGCAGCCGGTCCAGCCTTCCGGGACGCTCCATCGGCTCTGGGATGGACGGGAATTCAGGAAGAAATGGGATTTTAGGAATAGATCAGGTTTCAGGGTCCCGGGGGCAGCTGAGCACCCCTGGGTGGGACTCAGCCCCCGCTGGACTCCGCTCCAACGGGAACTCCAGGGAAAGCTCCTCCTCCAGGGGGTGTTTAGGGTTTAATCCTGGAGGAAAAGGGGAATTGTTGGGGTTGGGAGATGTGGGGCGGTGAGAGGGGGCACTGAAATTGTCGGGGGAGGAAGCCCAGAGCTGCTGCTGCTGGAAAAAAGAAGGAGGAAAAGGAGGAGAGGGAATGCGAGGAAGCAGAGAAGGGGAAGGAAAAGGAGCGGGAAGGAAAGGGAAAGGAGAAAGGAGAAAAGGAGGAGGAAAAGGAGGAGAGGGAATGGGAGGAAGCAGAGAAGGGGAAGGAAAAGGAGCGGGAAGGAAAGGAAAAGGAGAAGGGAGAAAAGAATGAGGAAAAGGAGAGGGAAGAAGAGGAAGCAGAGAAGGAACTGAAGGAAGGGGAATGGAAAAGGAGAAGGAAGAAAAGGGAATGGGGAGGGAGGAGAAGGAAAAGAAGATGGAAGAGAAGAAGGAACAAAAAGAGAAGGAGGAAAAGGAAAAGAAGGGAAAGGAGAAGGAAATTAAAAAGGGGAAGGAGGCAAAGGGAAAGGAGAGGGAGGAGATGGAGGGAAAAGATGGAAAAGGAGGAGGAGATGAAGGAAAGTGAAATGGAAAAGGAGAAGGAGGGAGAACCAGCTCGAAGCTGCTGGGACCGGCCCTGGCAGCCCCCGCATCCCCCGGGACGCAGGGACGGGGTCGTTGTCTCCGGGGGTCTGGGGGGGCTCTGAGGTTGGAATTCTCTCCCCCTCCGGGGCTCGAGGCCATCGGGGCGGGCGGGGAACCGCAGCTCCAGCCCGGCGCTCGGAACTCGGGATATGAAGCCGTCAAACACCTCCCTGGGTTCAATTACCCCGTAATTAACCACGTAATCACCGGGAAACTGAGCCCGGGGAGAGTCCCCGGGGCCGAGGCAGCCGCGGCGGGCGCGGGGGGTCCGGGAGGTAAAACCGCCCCGATCGGGGGGTGCTGGGGGCTCTGGGTGCCCCCGGGGAGGGGTCTGGGGGCTGCGCTCACCTCGAGCCTCTGCCAGGGCGGTGGCACTGCCCCCCCCAGCCCGGCCCTGAGGGTCTTTCCACGGAGAGCTCATTAGCGGGGCACTAATGAGGCTTACCGAGCTCAGCCGGGGCGTCCCAGCACCCACAGGAGCCATCGGAGCCCGGCCACGAGCCCGGCGCTGCCGATCCCGGGCAGGGATGCGCAAATCCAGGGGGACGCGCACCCGGACAGGCGCCCGTGGCCCCGAGCAGCCCCTGCGGGGTGCGGGCTCAGCCCCTCGGGGCGGGCACGGGCCCTTTGTCCCGTCCCGGATCCCGCCGGGCTGGGGCGGGCGCGGAGCGGCTCCGGTTCGGTGCCCGCGCAGCCTTTCCCGACCCGTTCCCAGATCCGATCCCGCCCCAATCCCGACCTGGAGACCCGGATCCAATCCTGCCCCAGCCCCCTGAAGTTCCCGGGATCTCCGGCTGCTCCTGCTCCCAGAATTCGGCTCCTGGATTCCCATTCCCGGCTGCTGCTCCAGGCTCTGACCCCCCTGGATTCCCTTTTTTTTAGGGAGCTGCCCCCCACCCCACTCTGGGGTCACTTTGACCTCTCCCTGATTCCGAGGACTCCTTCAAGGCCCCCCTACAAAGTCCACAGCTGTTTTATTATCCTTAAACAGTACAAAAAGAGGGAATAATTCCAGGGAATGGGAGCCAGGAGTAACAGTCAGTCCAAAACCTGGGAATTACAGACAGGGAAGGACACCTGGAGAAGCCTTTTGGGACACAGAGAAGAAAGTTTGGGACAGGAAGGAAATTTTAGGACACAGAGAAAAGTCTGGGACACAGACAGGAAATTTCGGGACACAGAGGAGCCCTCGCTGCAGGAGGTTCACAGTGAGACGCAGGAATGGCACAGCCCAATCCCAGGGAAGAGCTGCTGGATCCCAGCTGGAAGTGCTGAGCCGCTCCCTCTGTCCAGCCAGGACATCCCAGCCTGACTTCCAGGTCTTCCCGAGGCACAGGGAGCAGCGGGATTTCGGGATTTCTCGGCAGAGGGGAAGCATCTGCCCCTGTAGGAGTGCGGAGCGAGGCCAGCCCGCCGGGAACGCCCGAGCTGCGGCCTGGGATCATCCCAGGGCTGCTCCAGAGCCGGATCAGTCTCCCTGTTGCACCAGGATATCCGACAGGTCCTCCGTGCTCTGCAGCTTCAGGTTCTGGGAATGGCAGGGAAAAGCTGAGCTGGGCAGAGGCAGAAGGAATAAATCCCCCAGGATGAGGCTTCGGATGGAGCCCAGCCCCTCCTGCCACTGGCTGGGGGCTCCTCCCAGGAACACGGGACAGCAGCAGGAATTTCCCCATGGAAAGGGAAATTTTTCCATGGAAACCCCCGTGGAAAAGGTCAGAAGGGGCTGCCCAGGGGAGGTTTGGAGTTGCCATTCTTGGAAAGGAATCCCAAGGAATTCCTGGATGTGGCACTCGGTGCCAAGGTGGGGATCGGGCACAGGTTGGAATCTGTGACCTTGGAGAGCTTTTCCAGCCTCAGGGATTCTGGGATTCCGCTCCTTTCTCCGGAGCCTGGAATGCTCACAGCTCTGGGACAGCCCCGAGGACGGGGAGGCACAGCTGGGAATGCTCCAGGTGCTGCCGTTCCCGTTCCCTGAGCTGTATTCCATGGAATATCCGGCACTGACGGGAATGGCTCCCTGCTCTCACCTTCTCGTTGGCCAGATGCAGCAGGCACACGAAGGCCAAGGGCACGGAGAGGTTGGTGGCCATGGCAGGGGGGAGCCTGTGGAAAAGCGGGATCGGGATCGGAGCCCCGGGAATCCCAGAGCAAAGCTCAGCTCCTCGGCTTTGCCAAGCTGGATGTGAGCACAGCTTCCCTGGGATTTTCCCTGTCCCATCCCCATCCCAAACCTGTGGAGCAGCTCCTTGGTGACGTCACTCAGGACCTTCTCTCCGGCCACCGCCGCCGTGTCCGGCTCTTCCCCGGCTCCTCCCACCTGTTTGGGAAAATCCCGGCACTGCAGAGCCCAGCTCCGCTCCCCGGCATTCCAAGGAAAACCCCTGCAGCCTGTCCAGCTGGGAGGGAAGGAAGGGCTGCGGAATTCCCTGCAGGAATTTCTCACCTCTTCCCCCGCTCCCGTCAGCAGCTCCCACATGTTCCTCTTCAGCCTCCTCATGTCCATCTTCTTGGCGGTCCTGGCGTACTGGATGGCGATCCTATTGATCTGAGGGAAGAATCCGGGATCGCCTTCAGGATCATTCCCGATTTTCCATGGCAGTGACAGGAGCGCTGCAACAGTCCCGGTGTTTAACCCGGGAATTGTTCCTCTGGGAATGCCGATCCAGAGGCTCCGGGGGTGGGGAGGGAGCTCCCGGGATTTTTAACCCTGGAGGTGCTGAGAGGTTTTTGCTCCAGCCCTGCCCAGGGAGGAGCTCCCAGTGCCAGGGAGGAGCTCCCAGTGCCAGGGAGCAATTCCCAGCGCCAGGGAGCAGCCCCCAGTTCCAATGAGTAGCTCCCCGTTCCAGCGAGGAATTCCCAGTCCCAGTGAAGAATTCCCAGTTCCAATGACCAGTTTCCAGTCCCAGTCCCAATCCCAGTCCCAGACCTTCTGGGGCTCAGCGATGAGGGTCAGCTCTCCGTAGGTGGTGACGTCCCCGCCGTTGATGACCCCGTTGACGACCCCGTTGATCCCGGTGCGCTCCGGAGCCTCAGGATGAGCGGTGAGGTTGAACTCCCCGGCCTCGCCCTGGAATTCCGCGGGATCGGGGTCGTCGTCGCTGTCGGGGTCCTGGGAGGGGACACGGAGGGGACACCTGGGGTCACCTGGAGGAGCCAGAGGCAGCAGGAGCCGCTCCGGAGGGTGGGAATTCCCACCCAGCTTCCCATGGGATTGGGGTTATCCCAATGGAATGGAAGTTATCCCCCTGGGATTGGGGTTATCCCAATGGAATTGAGGTTATCCCAATGGAACTGAGGTTATCCCCATGGGATTGGGGGTTATCCCAATGGAATTGAGGGTTATCCCCATGGGATTGGGGTTATCCCAATGGAACTGAGGTTATCCCCATGGATTGGGGGTTATCCCCATGGGATTGGGGGTTATACCCATGGGATTGGGGGTTATCCCCATGGGATTGGGGGTTATCCCCAT
>NW_024581068.1:304490-304709 GCF_017639235.1 Corvus kubaryi | reverse complement strand
CCCAAGGGATTGGGGGTATCCCAATGGAACTGAGGTTATCCCCATGGGATTGGGGTTATCCCCATGGAACTGAGGTTATCCCCATGGGATTGGGGCTCATCCAGCCCCTCCCCGCTGGCCCCAGGCAGGTGTAGGGAGCTGTTCCCAAAGCTTTTCCATTCCTGGGAGTGTCCCAGGCCAGGCTGGAGCAGCCTGGGATAGTGGGAGGTGTCCACGGAA
>NW_024581068.1:298955-304480 GCF_017639235.1 Corvus kubaryi | reverse complement strand
ATTTCCTCCTCCTTCAGGGCATGGAAAAGGCTGGGATGGAATTCCTGCAGCCACTCCTGGGCAAATCCATCCCTGGGAATATCCCAGGCCAGGCTGCAGCGAGCTGGGATAGTGGGAAGCGTCCCTGGCCACGCTGGCACCAGATGGGATTTCATCTCTTCCACCCCAAACCATTCCAGGATCCTTTTCCCAGCCTGAATTCCCAGGTTTGTGCGATGCCAGAGCCCAGGGGGGTGGAGAGGCAGGAAAACAGGGATGAGGAGAGATCCAAGGCCACCTCAGAGCCGCGGGAGGCCTCGGGAAGGTTGATGTTGTTCAGGTTGTGCTCGATGGTTCGGAAGGTTTGTTTCTTCCTGGGCTGCGCCTTCCGGGCGGCCTCGGGGGCTGGGCTGGAGCCTGGTGAGGGAGAAGGACAAAAATCCCACTTCAAAATGGCCAAAATCCCTCCTAAAGGAGAGGGAAAACCTGGAACCTGGGCACCAAACTCACAGCGGGCATTGGAATTCCTCAGTCGGGATCTGTTGGAACGAGCAACGTTCCATGGGCCGGATGGGCTTTGCTTTTTATTGGTTCTGTTTGGCCCCAAACTGCCCCTGTTTGGCCCCAAGCTGCCCCTGTTTGGCCCCAAACTGAAATCAGAAATCCCTGAACGACAGCTCCAGCTTCTCCCTCCCATCCCTCCCTGCTCCAGTATTCCAGGAGAACCAACCCGGGATCTCCCAACCCCCGGAAAATTCGATTAACCCCAAATCTCTTTGAAACTCCCAACTTGGAAAGAGCGCTGAGGCTTCTCCTGTTCCCGGGTGGGAAAGGAGGGAATTTCCCGGGTTTTTTGAGAGAAAAAGAGGGAATTCCCACCTTCCTCGGGGCTCTGCGGGTCCTTGGCAGGGGCTGAGTCCTTGCCCAGGTTGCCCAGGACCCTGTAGGTGTCGGCGTGGACGGAATCCACGCGCACAGCGTAGATCTTGGCACTGGCATCCAGGGTTCCCGCTGCCACCTGGAACAGGGAATTCGCAGCTGGAGAGGGAAAAGCCTCACCTGGATGATCCCAGATCTGATTTCCCGAGTGCTCTGCATCCCGAGGAAAATCGCGGATAACGGGGAGAGGAGTGACTGTGAAAGCTATGGACCGCCAAGGGGAGTGCTCCCTTTGGCTTTTTGGGATCACACCTAAAATCCTTTAGGAATTGCTGAGTTCGGCAGCGGGGAGAAGCAGAAAGGCGCAGGTTTGATCTGCCAGGAGCCGCCTCTCCTTCCTTAGGGCCACCCCCTCGGGATCATCCCGTTTGCCCCAATCATGAAGGGGTGAAGGACGTGGAATTCCAAGCGCCTTCTCCAGCCCCAGACCCCGCCAGGAAGGCTGAGAACCCCCCAGTGTAACCCAGTGCCCCTTTCCCATCCTTCCCTCAGGAGCCACTGCTGGCTCAGGAGCTCCTGGAGGCCACATCCCAAATGTCCCCTGTGGATCCATCCGGGAATCCACTCCTCCCTCCCAGCAATCCCAGGGAATCTTCTCCTTGGCAAGTTCTTGGATTAAACCCAGCCCAGCAGCACCCTCCTTCCTTTCCCAGCTTTGTTTGGTCACTGGTTTTCACCTCAGAGGCCTCCCAAGCCCTGCTTTTGCACCAGAGCCCTTTGGAACGCCACAACCAGAAGGATTCAGCCTTTACAAGGATTCGGTGCCTCCAATTCTGACAAAAAGCGGCTGTGCCGCCTCTCCCAGGGGGGTTTTGGCGGCAGCACCCTGAGCAGCGTTCGAGGTTTCACATTAATTAAGCCTGGGGTTAATTGCCAGGTGGAAACAAAGCAGCAGCAGCAAGGACTCCTCTCACCTTGAAGTTGGTGAGCTCTGAGTTCTTCTGCTTCAGGATCTCGGTCATGTAATCGATCAGGTGCAGCCCAAAGGCATTTTTGGTGGTGATTTTCTGCAATAAAGCACAGCTGGGGACCCTTCCCCTGACCAGGGCCACCCTGCCAGGACCCTGAGCCCCGGGGGAGGGCAACAGCAGCCTGGACGTGGCCACAGCTTCCTCTTGGAAGAGGAATAGGAAAAGCTTGGAGAGGTGGGCAGGGAATTGTCTGAAATTCAACAGGGTCCTGCAGCTGGGGAGGGACAGCCCTGGACACAGCACAGGCTGGGGATGATCCCTGTGGAGAAGGACCTGGGGGACAACAAAGTGTCCCTGCCCAGCAGAGTGTCCTAGGAACAAGGACACCAAGGGGATGCCCCAGGAAGAGCATTCCCAGCAGGTCAGGGAGCGTTCCTGCCCCTCTGCCCAGCCCTGGGAGCACCTCTGGAGTGCTGCGTCCAGCTCTGGGATCACTGGGACAGGAGGGACACGGAGCTCCAGTGACAAAGATGAGGAAGGGCCTGGAGCATCCCCCCGATGAGGAAAGGCTGAGGGAGCTGGGGCTGGTCAGCCTCGGGAAGAGACGGCTGAGAGGGGCCCTCATCCCTGTGTCTAAATATCCAAGGGGGAATGTGGGAGGATGGAGCCAGGCTCTGCTCCGGGGGGCCCAGCCATGGGACGAGAGGAACGGGCAGGACCTGATGCCTGGCGAGTTCCACAAGAACTTTTTCCTGGGATTGCCCAGAGCTATTCCAGAACCGTGCAGACACCACCCATGTGCTGTGGGATGACCCTGCTGGAGCAGGGTGCTGGGGCCAGATGCCCCTTCACGGTCCCTTAACCTGCCCCATCCCGGAACGACCCCGCTGCCAAGGCCCGAAGCGTTTCAAACCCCGCCCGCCCCGCGTTGCCGGAGGATTTTAAACCCCTCCCGGCCCAACCGCGGCGCCCCGGACTCACGTTCTCGCTGCAGAGCTTGATACAGGTGCTGTAGTGCTCCGCGATCTGCGCGTTGCTCCACTGGGGCAGCGGGGGCTGCCAGCTCTCGGGCCTGCGGGACACAGCGGCGTCGGTGACCGCGCTCCCCCCTCAGCCCGGGGCCCCGCGCACCGGCCCTACCTGGGCGCGGGGGAGCCGAGGCCCTGCAGCGACGAGTCCACGGCCCTGGAGCGGCGGCGCTGGCGCCTCTCGCGCTCATCGTCGTTGTTGGGGCACTCAGCGAGCACGGGGGTGCCGGGGGTGCCGGTGCTGCCGAGAGGCCGCGGGGCCGGGGAGGCGGCGAAGGCGGCGGCGGCGGCGCGGGGGGGTGCGAGCGCTCATGGCTGCGGGACAGCGCCGCGCTGAGGGGGAGCCCGCCCTCGCCGAGGCCACGCCCTCTCCGCGCCTCCCGACCAATCAGCGCGCGGCGCCCCTGCCCGACAGCCAATCAGCGCGCGGCGTGCCCGCCCCCGGGGGGGGTTTGACGGGGGCGGCGCGCTGGGGGGGCCCGGGGGGGCGGGGGGGGTAGGGGTGGGGGGGGGGGAGGGGGGGGGGGCGCAGCGCTCTGAGGGGACCCCCGGGAGGGAACCCTCGGGAAGGGGCGACCCTTCCATTGCCCCCCATCTGCCGGCCCTGGGATGGGATCGGAGCGGTGTCAGCAGCCCCCGGTGCCGCCCCCGCACCCCCCAAGAAGGAGGAGGAGCCGCCAGAGCAGCGCCGCTTATCCCGGAATCAGTGAGGTTGGAATCTTTGCGATCACCGAGTCCAAGCTGTGCCCGATGCCCGCCTTGTCCCCAGCCCAGAGCCCTGAGTGCCACCTCCAGGCCTCGGACACCTCCAGGGATGGGCGTTCCAAACCTCCCCGGGCAGTTCCGAGGCCTGAGCGCCCTTTCCATGAGGAAATTCCCGCTGGTGTCCAACGCGAGCCTCCCCTGGCCCAGCCTGAGGCCGTTCCCTCTCCTCCTGTCCCTGTTCCTGGCAGCAGAGCTCCACCCTGAGCCACCCTGTGCCCCCTCTGGTGTTCCCTGAGACCCTCCAGGTGTGTCCCCATATTCCCTGAGACCCTCACCTGACCTCAGGTCCCCCATCCCGGGCAGAGGGGACACTCCTGGGAGAGCCCCGAGCTCTGTGCCTGAGGCAAAGCTCCACCAAGAGGGAAATAAATCCATAACTTTTATTTCTGGAGCGTGTCCTGTGCTCTGGAAGCTTTAGGAAAAAGTCGGGATGGCCTGGACGTGCCCCCAGATCCATCCCCAAAAGCTCGGGAATTCCATTCCAATTCCATTCCAAAGCTCGGGAACAGCAGCTGCTTCTCCAGTGCCACCGCCCGGAGCAGGAGCTTTTCCAGCCCTCCCAGGCAGCATTCCCAGCCGAATCCATGGATTTAGGGCACCGCGGCCTTGCTGCGGTTGGGTGTCCGCGTTTTTTCCCGGCGGCTTTTCCCGGCTGAGCCGCTGGATGGAGCAGCAGGAAAAGCCGTGGATTGATCCCCGCTCCAGGATTTCCCCTCCGTGCCAAGGGAATCGCGGAATTGTTAAGCGTGGAAAACACCTTTAGGATCATCGAGTCCATGTTCCAGCACGGGATGGAGCCGCGGGATCTCCCGGGGAGGAGAATCCGGGATTAGGGAATGGTGGGTTCCCCATCCAGGATGCTCCAGGATCCCGGGAAGGGCCGATCCAAGGAAACGCCTCTCCCCGGGAGTGCCCGAGCCCGCGCTGTGTCCCCAGCACGGCTTTACCAGAACCCGTTCCAAACACAACCCACCCATCCACCAGGACCCAACAAGGAAAATCCCATTTTTCCTAAGGAATATGTGCATTTAGAGGTGGTCGTTAACTCCCGAATCCCACTTTTCCTTTGGCTCCGTCCGTCGATTCCCGCGGCCACCCCCGCCAGGAGCGCTCCCCCAGTCGGGATCTCAGCGCTGCCTCATCCCAACCCCAAAAATGGCAAAGGAATCAACGCTTGGAGCCTGGAATTTCCTTGGAAGAGCCCCGGACACTCACAAACCTCGAGGAACCGAAACACTTCAGGGTTTTTTTTTTTGTCCCCCAGATAACTCGGGGGCTGAGCAATGGGGTCAGTCCGTTCCCTCAGCTGCTCCAGGATAACCGGGAGGGGCTGGAAAATCCCGGGATGTGCTTTGGGATGAGTTTTCCCGGGAACAGACCCCGCATGTTCCGTGGCTGCAGTAAACAAATCAATCTCTGCAGCTGAACCCGACCCAAAGGAGCCTCCGAGGGTTTTGATGCCCAAATAAATTTCTCCTGCCCTGGCAACGGCCTTGGATTTTTCCCAGGCATCCATCAGCGGTGCCGGAGAGGGCAGGAACATTCCCGTATGGAAGTGGAAATTGAGGGATCCCTGGTGACAGGATTTCCCAGATTTTTGCTGCCCTGTGTTTTATCCCCAATTCTTGTGCCACAAATCCCAGGATTTCCTGCATTTTTGGCGCCCTCATTCCCTGTGTTTGGAGCTGGAGGCACAGGGAAAGCTCGGCAGAGGGAAGTGGGTTTGATCTTTCCAAGATTTTATTGGGAAGAGCTGTTCCTGAGCTGCCTTCCCCTGGCCTGGCTGCCGCACACGTCGCTCTGATCCAGCCAGGAGGGATTCTTTTCCCTTTAGTGGGAAAGCTCTGGAAGAGGCCGGAGTGGGAAGGACCTCGGGATGGCCCCAATCCCTTCTCCTGCCCCT
>NW_024581068.1:291200-298945 GCF_017639235.1 Corvus kubaryi | reverse complement strand
CCCAATCCCTTCTCCAGCCCCTCATTCCCTGGGAATGGCCCCAATCCTTGTAGGAAAAGGGAAGGGAAAGCGGGATCAGGAGTGCTCCTTGGGGCCTGTGGGAAGCTTATCCTGGGATATTTTCTGGGATAAATCCTGGAATGGGTTGGGTTGGAAGGAACCTTAAAACCTTGTCCATGGACAAGGACACCTTCCATAAATCCCTCCAGCCCAGCCTTGGACAATTCCAGGGATCCAGGAGCAGCCACAGCTGCTCTGGGAATTCCATCTCAGCCCCTCAGGCAGGAATTTCTTCCTAAAAAATCCTGGTTAGAGTGTGGATCCCACCAGGATTCCTTGGATCCTTCTGCAAACCCTCCCTGCCCATTCGATTGCTGCCATGAATAATTAATTTCTAATTAAAAATTAATCGGAGCATCCCATGGAAGCAATTTCCTCTCTCCCCTTTCCCCTTCCTTCCCTGTGGAATTCCCGAGGCCCAGGGAGGACCCTTTGGAGCGGTTCCTTGCCCTGGAAACCCCAAACCCGATTTAATTCCTCATTTCCCGCCCCCAAATTCCCAATCCTGAAATCTCCCAGCAGCTCCTGCTCTGCTCATTTAGCTCAGTAATTACTGGGGTAATTAACTCTAATTACTGCTGCGAACAAGCCGGAATTCTCCACCATCCAGGAACCCCAAATCTGCTGGAATCTGCCCCGAAATGGAGGCGGGGACTCCCAAAGGACACAAACCCACTCCCATCCCGATGTTTGGAACCCAAACCGTTCCTCTCCGAGCTCAGATTTTTTGGGAAGCATCCCAGAGCCCCCTGGGTGCCATGGAAACCGCGGGTTGTGCCCTGGCAGCGATGAGCCACCGTTAATTCCCGTTTTCCGGGATATTTTGGACTTGGCATGAAGCAAATTTATGCAAAACGCTGGAATCCATCCATGGAAATGAGGCTGAGCCCGTGGATTCACCGGAGCGGGAAATCAGCGGGGTGGGTTCGGTCAAACCTACAGATCCTGCTCGAAAAGCACCAAAAACGACCAAGTTTGGCTTTTTTGGGGTCTCCCAGCAGGCAGCTCCTGGTTCTTGGGGGTTTCCCATGGAATTGGAGATGGAGGGATAACCCAACGCCCGGGGAATTTGGAATTCCCTTTCCTTGTGTGGCTGAGGGGGATTTTTGTACCCAGTGAGGGCTCGGCCTCATTTTGTGGGGTGGGGGTGAAATTCCCGCTTAGGGACAGCCCTGGGAAAGGGGATGGGATGATCCCGATGGAGGAAACGGCTCTGTGGGGATCAGAATCCCACTGGGATGGGGTGATCCCGATGGAGGAAACGGCTCCGTGGGGATCAGAATCCCACTGGGATGGGGTGATCCCGATGGAGGAAATGGCTCCGTTGGGATTGGGATGGGATGATCCCGATGGAGGAAATGGCTCCGTGGGGATTGGGATGGGGTGATCCCGATGGAAGAAATGTCTCAGTTGGGATCGGAATCCCGCTGGGATGGGGTGATCCCGATGGAGGAAATGGCTCCGTTGGGATCGGAATCCTGCTGGGATGGGCAAGGGGATGATCCCAATAAAAAGCTCCCTTGGGATGTGAATCCCTCCGGGAAGGGGGATCCAGGCCCGCATTCTTGGGAAGCTCAGCTGGGAGCAGCCACCGGCGCCCGGCGCCTGCCGATGTTTATCCATTCCCGGCCTTTTCCAGGATAAAATCGCTCATGGAAAGCAAACAGCCGGAGTTTACCGGGCCCACGGGATGGAGCCAAGCCCAGCAACGCCGCTTTAATTAAAATCCGGAATTCCAGGCGGCCGGAACCGATGGCAGGGGCCGGATGCTCCCGCAATTCCCACCTGCTCCGCTGTCAGCATGGAAAACCACGGACTGGGCATTCCTGGCGGAGCAGCGGGATTCGGGAGCCCAGCCAGGGAAGAGGAAGCCGGAATCGCATGGAGAACAACCCCAAGCCCTGCTTGCGCTCCAGGAAGGATCGGAGCCTTTTCCATAATTTCCATGATTTGGGAATCAGGGATGTGCTCCCAGCCCTGGCTTTGAGGAGGAATTCCAGGAATTGTCCCTTTTCCTGCTGTTGTGGTGACATTTCGGGGCAAACCCTTCATCCATGTTTTTTATGGAATTTTAGCTTTTCCGCCTTTTCCACCTCTTCCACTCCCACCCCTCTGCCCTCATTGAGGGATAAGGAACCAGTCTCTCCACACCAAAGGAACATTTATCCATGAAATCCACGGAGGGACGATCCCGACGGTCACACGCAGACGCTTTGGGAAGGACGGTTGGGTTCCCTCTCTCTCTCTTGGGATGCTCCCATGGGAAGAACTTCCCAGAAAGCTCCTTCCGGCTGCCGCCACCCCAAATCCCAAATTCCCGAGGGATCCCCTGGGATCGGGAGCCCTTTGGTCCGGGATGGGGATTTTAAGGAGACCCTCAGCTGCTCCTGGGTCTCGCTGTCCCTCTCCGGGACTTTCACTGAGGAGTGGGATTTAACATCCAGCAGGAATGGGATTTGGGGTGGGTATTCCATAGGAATGGGATTTGGGCTGGATATTTGGGGTGGGTGTTCCATAGGAATGGGATTTAGGGTGGATATTCCAGCAGGAATGGGATTTGGGGTGGATATTCTTCAGGAATGGGATTTGGGGTGGATATTCCAGCAGAAATGGGATTTGGGGTGGATATTCTTCAGGAATGGGATTTGGGGTGGATATTCCAGCAGGAATGGGATTTGGGGTGAGTATTCCAAGGAAAAGGGGGATTTCCATGCATTATAATAATTGTGTTCCTTATCCAGCTGGACATGGGATTTTGGGGCAGGGTGATGCGTTTGGGACATGAAGAAATCCCAAAATCCCAGAATCCCAGAATGGGGAAGGCCAGAAGGGACCACGCTGGGTCCCGGAGGCTGAAAATAGGAATTTTTTCCGATTGTGGTGATTTAATTATAAATAAACCCCAGGAGCTCCCGGGCTGGGCTCTGCGACCTCGCACAGCTCCGGCAAGGACACGGAAATCCCAAAAAAACCCAAATCCCGTCATCCCTGCGGGAACGCTCCGTAAACAGCGGATCCCGCGCTTCCATCCTGGAATGCTCGGCCGTGAGGGGCTCTCGAGGGACAGCAAAATAAAAACAACACTGAAGACACGGGATGGGCGGGGCAGGCCTTGTGTCCACCGGGAATCCCGGGAAAAACGCTCCAAACAATGGGAATTGCCGCCAGATGGATCCTTGGCTTCGACTTCCAAAGGCGCCGCCGGATCCTTGGCTTCGACTTCCAAAGGCGCCGGGGTTTTTCTGCCCAACAGAACCAAAATAGGCTCGGGCTTGCTCGAATCCCAAAATCCAGCAAAATCCTGAAATCCAGGGGTTGGTGCTGGGGGAGGGACAGTCACACGTGGAATGGGGGGAAAAGGGTGGGTTTTGGAGCAGATTTTGGAGAAGATCCCCAGTGTGGATGGGGAGGGATTTGGGATTTGCTGCTCCAGGCTCCTGTTCAATTGGAATGGGAATTTCTGCATTTCAGGACACAAAGCTGAGCTTAAAATCCAAGGTTTAGGGGGTCAGGAGGTGGCTCCAGGCTGGGATTTGGGGTTTGGGATGGGGGAGTTTTCCAGGTGCTTCCAAAGGGGAGATGGCAGAGGGATGGGAACAGAGCTCTGGGGGATTCTCTCCAGACTCCACTGGTTTTTCTTTCAGGTGCCAGGGAAGAGGCAAAGGAACTCCCCGGCTTTGGAACTGAATCTCTGATCCGAGATCTGCTTAAAAAAACCTGGAAAAGCCTCTGGATTCAGCTGCCCAGGAGATGGAAATGGGATCACAGTCAGGACAAAGGTCCCAGCCCCAAGTCCAGGTGGGGCCACCTCGGTTTGGGCTCTTCAGTCTCCAAAAGGGGAATTTCCTGTGGCTTTTCCAAGGGCTGGGAAAATAATTCTGCCTGAGGATGTTCCCAGGGCTGGATCCCCTCCAGAGCCGGGCTGGGAGAGCTGGGAATGTTCCCCTGGAGAAGGGAAGGATCCAGGGAGAGCTCAGAGCCCCTTGCAGGGCCTGAAGAGGCTCCAGGAGAGCTGGAGAGGGACTGGGGACAAGGCATGGAGGGACAGGACACAGGGAATGGCTTCCCAGTGGGAAAGGGGAGATTGAAATGGGATCTTGGGAAGGAATGAGGGTGGGGAGGGGCTGGGCTGGAATTGCCAGAGCAGCTGTGGCTGCCCCTGGATCCCTGGGAGTGCCCAAGGCCAGGTTGGAGTCCCCTGGGACAGTGGGAGTGTCCCTGGCCATGGCAGGGGCAGGATGGGATCGATGGGATCCGAGGTCCTTCCCTCACACTCCGTGTGTGGACACGGAGCACACATCCCATCTTTTGGGACGGCCTCGATCCCAAATCCTCGTCCCTGCTCCCACCTCCAGCAATAACTCGGCACTTGGAGGGGAAAAGGGACAGCCTGGATTTGGGGCTGGCACCCATTTATGGACAAGCTTTTGCTTTTCCAGCTGCTGGATGATCCCACGGCCCATTCCCAACATCCCGAGTATCCCAGGCCATCATCCTCGCTATTTCCAACAGCTGGGAATTGTTCCCTCTTTATTTCAAGAGCTCCTTTTCCTCGGGATGCCCCAGGAGATTCCCAGGCTGCGAAGCGTCCGCTCCGATCGGAGCCTCAGCTCCTTCCCCGGGGTGATCCCGGTTCTCCCGCCGAGCATTCCCTGGAGCAGACACTTGTCGTTCCCTGCACGTCTGATCCCGGCGATCCGGGGCACAAACACGGAGGCCAGAAGGGCACTGTGGTTATTTATATCCCTATCCACACATGTATTTATATTTCCTTTTTTTTTTTTTTTTTTGGGAATTCTGGCTTCAAACGGGACCCAAACTCTCATTTTTGGGGTTTTTGGAGCCAATCTCCGCTCACCTTTTTACCCCTTTTGAGCTATTTGGGGGTTTTTTTGGGATTGTGGATTTGGGATGGCAGCTGGAAGGGACTCAGGATTTGGCTCTGGATGGTGGCAGCTCCCATAGAATCAGTGGGAAAGGCTTCCCACCCCAAACCTTCCCTCTGACCCCTTCCTTTGGGACCGGTGGGATTCTGCCAAACCAACCCCCCAGGAGGGGTCACACCATTCCCGTTCTCCAGGATTTGGGAAGCAGCGACACGGGAATGTGTCTTGAGGTGACCAGAACAGGAAAATGTGGGAATTTAAGCAGGAAAAATCCCATTCCAAAGCATGTGGAGCTTTGGGACGTGGCATGGCCGCAGGGGGTGGGAGGAAGGTGGGAACGGCTGGAAAAGCTGCTCCTCACAGATGGTACCGGGCAGGATTTGGGGGAAAAAGGATCATTTTTGTCAATCTGCTTTCAGTTGTTCCTGGATCCACCTCTTTGCCCATTCCTTGAATTCCATCCGGAGTCGTGGCTTGAACATGGGTGGGTTCATCTCCGAGATAAACAGGGATTTATCCAGGTTTATCCAGAATGATTGGATCTTCCCAGAGCCACTTTGGAGCCCGGAGAGTCGGGAAGCTCCGGAAGTCGTCCCTGCTTTATTCCCAGAGCTCTCCGTGCTTAGTGGGGTCTGAGGTTCAGCTTTTGGGAATAAATGAGCAATTCCTTGGTCTGCGCAAATCCGCCGAGCGCTTCCATGTTCATCCCTTGTTTCTCCATCGTTCATCCCTCATTTCTCCATCGTTCATCCCTCATTTCTCCATTGTTCATCCCTTGTTTCTCCCACGTTCATCCCTCATTTCTCCATCGTTCATCTCTTGTTTCTCTGGAGTTCATCCCTCGTTTCTCCATCGTTCATCCCTCATTTCTCCAACGTTCATCCCTCATTTCTCCAACGTTCATCCCTCATTTCTCCATCGTTTATCCCTCGTTTCTCCATCATTCATTCCTCATTTCTCCATTGTTCATCCCTCATTTCTCCATCATTCATCTCTCATTTCTCTGGAGTTCATCCCTCGTTTCTCCATTGTTTACCCCTCATTTCTCTGGAGTTCATCCCTCCTTTATCCAACATTCATCCCTCATTTCTCTGGAGTTCATCCCTCATTTCTCTGGAGTTCATCCCTCATTTCTCCATTGTTCATCCCTCATTCCTCCAGAGTTCATCCCTCATTTCTCCTGCAGTGACTCCATTTAGGAGCCCAATTTCCACACCACAAGCAAGAACTCAGAGCAGCAGCCGGGAGCAAATTCCCCCCAAACTGTCCCCGAATTTGTGGCTTTGTTCCCAACAAGCCGAGTTTATCCACTTGGGGTTTTATTTTCCTTTTTCCCTCACTCTGGGTGTGTGTTCATCCACTGGACAAGTCCAGGGAAAATCATCCATCGGAACAGGACTGAAACATTCCACAGATCCATGCACACGTCACGAACTTCATGGTTTTTGCAAAGGAAAAAAAATTCCCTGATTAAAACAAAATCCAGGAGCTGGAAGGGAATCACCTCAACCGTCAGGGTGAAACCAGCCCTACAGAATTCCCGATCTCCCTCCAATCCTCATTTTTGGGATGGAATCCATTTCCAGGGGGTGAGAATCGCTTCAGGGTGGGCTCTCCTTTTCCAGAGCTCCATGGCATTCCAGAGTCCATCCAAGAGGAATCACCTTGGGGCTTCCAGGGAATCACAGGGATTCCTTGTGGTGGTTGAGGAACAGCAACCAAAGCCCGGCTCAGCTCCAAGATCCTTCGGGAGATCCCTTGGGAGATCCTTCAGGAGATCCTTTAGGAGATCCCTTGGGAGATCCCTCGGGAGATCCCTCAGGAGATCCCTCAGGAGATCCTTCAGGAGATCCTGCAGTAGATCCTTCAGTAGATCCTTTGGGAGCGCCCTGCTCCGATCTGTGAGTTTGGAGCAGGAGACCTCGGAGCAGCGGGGTGTGGGTGCCAGCGATGATCCAAGACCGTGCGGGAAGTCCTGGATCTGCGCTGTGGCCGATGATTCCCCATGGAGCTGGAAAGAGCCATTTTGCTGAATTTTGGGACTCAATATTCCCCTGGATATCCAACGGGGAGAATGAAATTAAGGATGGGAGGAGGGAAGGGCAGGATGGGGTCGTTTTCCCGTGGGTGGGATGCACTGGGAGATCCCTCCTGCCTCGCAGAGAGCATGGAAGCACCGGCCAGTGTTGGAATTCCGGAGAAAAACCCGGCTCTGTGCCGTTCCTGCATCCCCTCCATCTGCCCAGTAGCGAGGCGGGGCCAGCCAAACATTCCCAGCGGCCGGCCCCGCAACGGAACACTCAGAACTCATCCCAAGGTTTTGCTGCCGGGCTCTCCCAAGGAAAAGGGACAGGAAAACAGCGCGGGAAACGGCGGCACGGCACGAGCAGGGCGGTGACGCTGAGGTGGCACCCAGGGGACGAGGACGTCCCTAGGTGAGGGTGTTGGAGTAGAAGCTGAGGCTCTCGGAGACCGTCTTGGAGTCGCTGCGGGAGGAGCCGTTGGAAGTCATGTCCAGGGAGAGCCGCTTGGCCCGGCTGGGCTCGTCGGGGTCGTCGTCGGCTGCGCCGAGCGCGGAGGCCACGGTGGTGGTGTCCATCCTGCTGACCTTGGACACCGAGCTCTGCGTGTGCAGGAACCGCGCCGAGCGCAGCTCCAGCCCCTCGTACTCCCCGGCGCTGACCCACGGGCACCAGCGGAATGCGTGCTTGAATCCCAGCCGGAACCTGCGGGACCGGGAGGGGGAGAGACGTGGAGGTGGAACAAGGAATGGGATGGAGGTGGCCAAAGGAACGGGAT
>NW_024581068.1:289544-291190 GCF_017639235.1 Corvus kubaryi | reverse complement strand
GGAACAAGGAATGGGATGGAGGTGGCCAAAGGAATGGGATGGAGGTGTCCAGAGGAATGAGGAAAGACATGGAGATGGATATGGCCAAAGGAACGGGGTGGAGGTGGAACAAGGAATGGGATGGAGGTGGCCAACGGAATGAGGAAAGACATGGAGATGGACATGGCCAAAGGAATGGGATGGAGGTGGTCAAAGGAATGGGATGGACATGGCCAAAGGAAGAGGGAGATAAAGCTGAGCTTTGCTAAACATGACAAAATTGTGATTTTTCACTGAGGGGAGGAACAACCCTCTGAGAAATCCCAATTATGAGTTGCTTCGATTGATGTTTTCCCTCCAAATCCCCAGGGATTAGGAAAGACTTCAGGTGAGGATTGTGCCAATCCCGCATCTGCTGGACGTGGCAGAGGGCAGGACAGAACCATCCCGAAAAACCCCATCCAGCCCTCTCCTCATCTCCCACATCCCCACATTCCCATCATCCTGAGGCGCTCCCGGAGCCTCCCGGTACCCACCTGTCGTTGAGGCAGCAGTAGATGATGGGGTTGTACATGGTGGAGCTCATGGCCAGCCACATGACGGCCAGGTAGACCTGCTGGATGAACCTCTGCAGGTACCACTCGGGCCGCAGGTACTGCAGCGTGAAGTACACGTGGTAGGGCAGCCAGCAGAGCGCGAAGGTGCACACCACGATGATCATCATCTTCACCACCTGGAATGGGGGGAGAACGCTGCAGCAGCCATTCCACCCTCCGGAACGGCCTTTCCAACCGGGAACGCGGGGTCAGCATCTGGATTGAACCACATTTGATGTCTCCTCCATCTTCAACCCATCCATCGGTCATTCCACACTGTTCGGCCTTGGAGACCTTTCCAAAATCCTGGTTGAACTACTTTTGTGGAGGAGGTGTCCTAAACCCATCCAGCAGCCATTTCACCCTCTGGAATGGCCTTTCCAACCAGGAATGTGCAGTCAACGCCTTGGTTGAACTGTGTTTGTGGAGGAGATGTCCACAGGACTCTGCTCCATCTTCAACCCACCCACTGGTCATTCCACCCTCTGGAATGGCCTTTCCAACCAGGAATGTGCAGTCAACGTCTTGGTTGAACCACTTTTGTGAAGGGGTCCACTCTGCTCCATCTTCAACCACCAAGTCCTCACCTGCTCCCACTCCTAATGAAGGGTTTGGGGCTGGGATTGGCCATGGATTGTGGATCCAGCCATGCCCGGAATTCCTTACCTTCTGCTTCTCTGAGACCTGGATTGGACAGGAGTTATGGATCTATGCACACTCGGAATTCCTTACCTTCCATGTAGCCGATTCCTGCTCGTGGTTGGGATTGGCCAGGAATTCTGGATCCAGCCCCTCCCAGAATTCCTCACCTTGTGGAGATTGGCCAGGAATTCTGGATCCATCCCCTCCCAGAATTCCTCACCTTGTGGAGATTGGCCAGGAATTCTGGATCCAGCCCCTCCCAGAATTTCTTACCTTGAGCTTGGCCATGACCTTCTCATGGTTGGGATTGGATGGGAATTCTGAATCCAGCCACGCCCAGAATTCCTGACCTTCCTCTTGTCCGAGACCTGCTCGTGGTTGGGATTGGCCAGGAATTCTGGATCCACCTGTGCCCGGAATTCCTCACCT
>NW_024581068.1:285644-289534 GCF_017639235.1 Corvus kubaryi | reverse complement strand
CCTCACCTTGTGGAGATTGGCCAGGAATTCTGGATCCACCTGTGCCCAGAATTCCTCAGCTTGTGGAGATTGGCCAGGAACTCTGGATCTGGCCCCTGCCGGAATTCCTCACCTTGCGCTTGGCCAACACCTGCTCGTGGTTAGGATCGGATGGGAATTCTGGATCCATCCACTCCCAGAATTCCTCACCTTCCTCTTGGCCGACACCTGCTCGTGGTAGCGGTCAGAGGAGTCCCCGGGGATCTCGCTGGCCCAGAGCGTGCGGCCGACGGCGGCGTAGGCGCAGCCGATCACCAGCAGCGGCAGCAGGTACAGCAGGACGGTCGTGGAGAAGTGGTACCTGGGAAAAACGGGATCATCCCTGAGCATCTCCCGTCCCCCTCTTCCGAACTGAGCTCGGAGGGGAAGAGCCGCGCTCGGAAAGAGAGGATTCGGCGCAATTCCCGCATAATTCCTGCACCAGGAATTGCCAGGCTGGGGAGGATTCCCGGGTTTCACCCCGATCTTCTCCCGTTATCCAGGTTCGCCCCCATTACGGATCCCTCCCCACCCCGTTTGGGATAAAACCTCTGGAGACTCATCCTGCTCCTGATGATTTGGGGGGACAAGTGGAAAAAACCCTCCTGGAATGGGATGTAGTCGGGGAAATTCCTGGGAATTTCCTCAGGGAAGGAATTTTTAGCTGAGCTGAGTTTCTCCTCTCACTCCTCCTCTCTTCACATCCCACATTATCCTGGGGATGGATGCGGGCTCTGCTCCCAACTTTTAGTTGCCAGAAACGTGGGATTTTGGATTAGGAAAGGATGGGAATATTGAGAAGGAATAAAGGATTTTCCTGTGGAGCAAACACCAGGAACGGGATGCAGCTCCCAAAAATCCTGGGCTCAGGTGGCACCAGCCACGACCCCGGTTCCCAAAAGGAGCCAAATCCTTGGAGCTTTACTCAAACCCGGTCGGGAATTCCGCAGCCGGATCCGCTCTCCGGGCTCAGGGAAAGGGCCGGATCCTGGGGCTCCTCGTGTCATGGATAAACAAATCCCAAATCCAGCGGGAGGCTCCGCATGGAAGCGGCAGCGCAGGCCCGAGGCTGTTCTGCCGTGAGCTGGGGAGCCGCGGCGGGATCGGGAGCACTGCGAATGCACTGGGAGCACTGGGAATGCAGGGGGAGCGCTGGGAATGCAGGGGGAATACTGGGAATGTGCTGGGAGCACTGGGAATGCCATGGGAGCGCTGGGAATGCAGGGGGAATACTGGGAATGCCATGGGAGCACTGGGAATGCCATGGGAGTACTGGGAATGCACTGGGAGCACTGGGAATGCCATGGGAGCACTGGGAATGCAGGGGGAGCACTGGGAATGCAGGGGGAGCGCTGGGAATGCAGGGGGAATACTGGGAATGCCATGGGAGCGCTGGGAATGCCATGGGAGCGCTGGGAACGCTGTGGGAGCACTGGGAGCACTGGGAATGCAGGGGGAGCACTGGGATTGCTGTGGGAGCACTGGGAATACAGGGGGAGCACTGGGAATGCACTGGGAGCACTGGGAACGCTGTGGAACTCTGGGAATGCCGTGGATCCGTGAGGATTTCTGTCAAAAAGGAGTTGATCTAAAAGGAACTGCCGTCATTCCGGGTTTATCCCGCAGGAGGGGACAGAGGCTCTGGCCATGCAGAAAATCCTGGAAAATCCTGGAAAATCCTGGAAAATCCTCTCTTCCCTAAAAACTGAGCCCACGAACATGGCTGGTGCCTGCCTGGAAAACTTCCCAAATGCTGCCGGCTTAGCGGGAATTCTGTTCCCAAGGCCTTGGGGGTCCCTGCGTGGATTTCTGGGCTCCGATCCAAGGTTTTGCATCTTCCCGAGGCTGATCCAGGCCCTGCAGCCGCTCCCAGCTCTGGAATCACTCATCTTCCCGGGAGCTCGGATTGAATCACAGCTCCAGAGGGTACGGAGCGGCTCCGGGAATTCTCCCGCAGGGAATGGGGCTGGCCCCAGCCCCGCCGCAATCTCATTTTCCCCGGCCCTAATTCCATTTGGGATGGGGTTTGCGGGGCCGGATTTCATTTCGCTCCTTCCAGAGGCGTCTCCGCGGCTCCGGAGGAGGATTTTGTTGCGGTTCCCATGGAATTCAGGATCCTGGGAGCCCTGCAGGAATGTCTGGAGGAGCTGCGGGATAACGTCAGCAGCACAGACCCCTCATTTCCAGGGGTGTCTGGGCCTGGAGAGCCGTTCCAGACAGCTCCGGGAATTCTTTTGGGATCCCGGGCGTGGAAAAGCATTGGAATTATTCGTGTGTTGTTCTGCCTGAAGGATTCCCGGGATCGGAGCACTCAGGGAAAGCTGGGGTTTAAAACGGAAAGGTTTTCAGGGATTTAGGATCTGGTGTAGGATGGAGGATCCCGGAGGAATTGTGGGATGCTGGAGGACAGAGCTGCCTCCTCCTTTTCCCCGGCGAATCCTGGGAATGCTGGCACAGGAGGGACATTCCCAGGGGCTCCGATCTCCCCGGGGTGGCCTCTCCCTTCCCTGAACAACCCCGCTGGAATTGGGATGGATCAGGAATCCCTGTGGGAAGCAGGGATCGACAGCCGGATCAAATCCCATGGAATTACCGGCTCCGGCTGCTGGCACAGTGGGGAAAACAGGGATGTTTTCCAGGGAAAACCAGCTCTGTGCTCCCCAGAGGTTTTCCAAGGGCATTCCTGCCTCCAGAGGTGTTGGAATTCTCCTGTTTTCCCTGGGAACTGGGAAAAGGATGGGATATTTTTCCTCCCGGCGCTGCAGACGGAGCAGCTGCCCCCGGAGCCTTCCCGGAATAACCGCTCCGAGCCCATGGAGCGCGAGGGGCTGGAGTGACGCCTCTGGAATGACCCCAACACCTGTCCTGGAGTTATTTAGGGCCGGAAAATCCCATCCCGAGCTCCACCAGGCTCCGCTCGGGGAGATCCCGAGGCTTGGAGCTGTGAATTCCTCCCAATCCCCAAATTCTTTGGGATCTGGCCATCCCAAGGCTGCCGGGGATCTGCTTTCCCAGCTTTCCCGGCTGCCCCGGGATGCGAATCCCTCGTGGCTTTAACGGCGGTGTTTTCCTCTTGGATTTGGAAAAGCCACCGGAACGATCCGCCCCAAGCGGGCAGTGCCTGGGAATCACGGAATATTCCAGGCTGGAAGGGATCCCCAAGGATGGAATGAGGTTGGGAAACCCCCCCGGAGCCCTCCGGCCCCGGCTCCGGCGGTGCCAGGCCAGGAATGAGGTGATGGATGGCAGCAGGGAGCCACCGGCACCTGCCACGCTCGCCTTGGACGCCCGCCCTGGCTCCGGCGGGATTCCACGGCAGAATTCCACGGCAGAATTCCACAGCAGAATTCCACAGCCCCACTTCCTCCATCCTCAGGGCTGGAGATGGCAAATTCCCTTTTGATTCCCTATTTTATTCCCTTTTTAATTCTCTTTTTAGTTCCTTGTTTATTCCCTTTTTTATTCCATTTTTTGATTCTCTATTTTATTCCCTTTTGATTCCCTGTTTATTTCCTTTTTTATTCCCTATTTTATTCCCTGTTTATTCCCTTTTGAGTCCTTGTTTATTCCCTACTTATTCCCTTTTGATTCCCTGTTTATTCCCTATTTTATTCCCTTTTTTATTCCCTATTTTATTCCCTTGCTTATTCCCTTTTTTATTCCCTTTTGATTCCCTTGTTTATTCCCTTTTTCATTCCCTATTTTATTCCCTATTTATTCCCTTTTGATTCCCTGTTTATTCCCTTTTTTATTCCCTGTTTATTCCCTATTTATTCCCTATTTATTCCCTATTTATTCCCTATTTATTCCCTATTTTATTCCCTGTTTATTCCCTTTTTATTCCCTATTTATTCCCTATTTTAATCCCTATT
>NW_024581068.1:284898-285634 GCF_017639235.1 Corvus kubaryi | reverse complement strand
TATTCCCTATTTATTCCCTATTTTAATCCCTATTTTATTCCCTATTTTATTCCCTTTTGGATCCCCTTTGTTATTCCCTTTTTTATTCCCTCCCTCTCCCTTTTTTCCTCAACTCCCGCCATTTCACTCCCCTCGGATTTCCAAGACTGAACCATTCCCAGACCCTTTGGAAATTCCTGGAGTTTCCTTCCAGGAAGGGATTCGATTCCAGCCGAGGCCTCCCAGCCGTTCTTGACACTCCAGCTTCAAGTTTCGGGGTGAATTTGGGGATATTTGGAGTGGATAAATCCCCAAACTGGGATTTTTCCGTTACCCCTCACCCAGGATATTCCCGGGAAATCTGGATTTTCCTCTCGCAGGAATAACTCTGCCCCAGGAGGCTTCGAGGGACACGAAAAGGGCTGTGATCCCCCGGGGCAGAGCAAATCCCATTCCCAGAGCCCAAACACGGAATGTCCGTGGTTGGACACGGGATTCCCGGGAGGAGGAGGATCCAGGGGGGGCAGGGAGCACTGGGACAATGTTTGGATCATGGAGAGCATGGAATTCACCTGGAAAAGTGACTGTGCCCCAGGGAGAGCCGGGGGGAGCCGGTGCTGCCCTGAGCCCTCACTGGGTAAGGGAGGGATTCCCTATCCTGAGGGATTCCCACCTTTCCTTTCCTTTTTCCTTTCCTTTCCTTTCTCCTTTCCTTTCTCCTTTCCTTTCTCCTTTCCTTTCTCCTTTCCTTTCTCCT
>NW_024581068.1:284057-284798 GCF_017639235.1 Corvus kubaryi | reverse complement strand
TCCTTTCTCCTTTCCTTTCTTCTTTCCTTTCCTTTCTCCTTTCCTTTTCTTTTTCCTTTCCTTTCCTCTCCTCTTTCCTTTCCTTTCCTTTTTCCTTTTCCCTTTCCTTTCCTTTCCTTTCCTTTCCTTTCCTTCCCTTCCCTTCCCTTCCCTTCCCTTCCCTTCCCTTCCCTTCCCTTCCCTTCCCTTCCCTTCCCTTCCCTTCCCTTCCCTTCCCTTCCCTTCCCTTTTCCCCTTTCCTTTTCCCTTTCCTTTTCCCTTTCCTTTTCCCTTTCCTTTTCCCTTTCCTTTCCCCTTTCCTTTCCCCTTTCCTTTCCCCTTTCCTTTCCTTTTTCCCCAATTCCCTTTTCCCCTTTCCCTCTCTCCACTTTTCTCTCATTCCCACCATTTTTCCCCAGATTTCTCTCCTCTCCCAGCCCGTTCCCACTCACGTTTTTCCAGATGCGGCGCTGCCGGGCTCCGGCCACTCCACGAGGCACACGAGGCGTCCCGGGAGCTCGGCGGTGATGGAGAAATATCCCTGGGGAAAGGCGAGCAGGAAGGCCAGGAGCCAGATGAGGCCGATGACCGCCTTGGTGGCCGTGGCCGAGAGGCGCGGCCGGAGCGGGTGGATGATGGCCACGTACCTGCGGGGCGGGAAAAGCGGGAATCAGGGCTGGGAAATGCCAGTGTTCCAGCTCTGGGAGCTGGATGGGATGGGATCCATAGGATGGGATCCATAGAGTGGGATGGGATCCATAG
>NW_024581068.1:280873-284047 GCF_017639235.1 Corvus kubaryi | reverse complement strand
GATGGGATCCATAGGATGGGATCCATAGAGTGGGATGGGATCCATAGAATGGGATGGGATCTGTGGGATAAGATGGGATCCATGGGATGGGATTGATGGGATGGGATCGATGGGATCGATGGGATGGGATCTGTGGGATGGGATCCGTGGGATGGGATCCATGGGATGGGATCCATGGGATGGGATCTGTGGGATCCATGGGATGGGATCTGTGGGATGGGATCCATAGGATGGGATGGATGGGATTGATGGGATGGGATAGGATGGGATCAATGGGATGGGATCCATAGGATGGGATGGGATCCATGGGATAGGATGGGATTGATGGGATGGGATCTGTGGGATAGGATGGGACCCATGGGATGGGATTGATAGGATGGGATCCATGGGATTGATGGGATGGGATTGATGGGATCAATGGGATCTATGGGATGGGATGGGATCCATGGGATGGGATGGGATGGGAATGGGATCAATGGAATGGGAATAGGATCAATGGGATGGGATCCATGGAATGGGATCAATGGGATCCATGGGATGGGAATGGGATCAGTGGGATGGGATGGGATGGGATGGAATCCATGGAATGGGATACAATGGAATGGGATCAATGGGATGGGATCAATGGGATCCATGGGATGGGAATGGGATCAGTGGGATGAGAATGGGATCAGTGGGATCTGTGGGATGGGAATGGGGTCAGTGGGATGGGAATGGGATTGATGGGATGGGATCAATGGGATCCATGGGATGGGATGGGATCCATGGGATGGGATCGGATCCATGGAATGGGATCAATGGAATGGCCCATTCCAGGATCCTATTCCAGGTTTATGAGCCCCCCAATTCCCCCCAAACCCAGCTAAATCCGAACTTTCCTGCCCTTGGGAGCCACCCAAGCACTCCTACTCCATCCCAGTTCCACCTTTACCACCCAGGGAATTCCAAACGCTCTCCTCTTCCCGTAGGAAAAGTGGGGGAAATGGGGATTTGATTTGGATGGGATTTACACCCGAGGGATCCCGGGGGGGCTTTAATTCCGTGGGAATTAAAGCCATGGGATCAGGGCCTGGGATCAGTGACTCCTTCCCGAGCCATTCCTGTCTCCATCCCCGGTCCCGCCTTCCCGAGCCCAGCTGGGAAATCCACGCTCCGATCCCGCTCCCCGCTGGGTTCCCAGCAGCTTCCTGGGCTTTTGGTGGCGTTTCCGTGACGCTGGAATTTTTTTTGGGAATTCACAAAGCTGCTTCGCTCCTCCGGCCCCAATCCCTGCCTTTCCTTCACTTCCCCGATGCTCCCGAATATTCCAGATTCTGGGATTCCACAACACCAGGAGCAGATCAAAGCCCTGCCCTGCCAAGCCCAGATGTCCTTTAAGCCAGGCTTAAAGAAAAGCCCGGCCTGGTGCCCTGTGTTAATCATTAATTAATTAATTAACTGCTAAAATTTGTCCTCTCTGGAGGGTTCTTCCTGCAAAAATCACCTCCTGGGAAAAGCAGGGAATGGGAATGAGCTGGAAAATATTCCCGATATCCAGCCTGGGATTTCAGTTTCCCGAGCGGATTTTTCTGCTAAAAACGTGGGATTTGGGGGTGGGGATGGCTGCAGGACTGGGAATTTCGGGAGCTGTGGTGAGGGAGGGAAGTTTGGAGATCCCAGATTTTCCCCATGGAGCTTGTTCCTGGCAACTTCATGGATTTCAGGGCACCTGGGATAATTGGATAACCCAGCCGAACTGGAAAAAAAAGGGAAAATCGATATTAACAAAAATACAGATAATAAATAACGGCGATCCCGGTGGGATTCCTGCTGGAGTCCGGAGAGGGAATTTTTAACAAGCAGCTTTATCTGGGAATTGCAGGAGCTTATTCCCACTCCAAATTCCAGCTGCTTCAAAAAGAAGCTCTGCAGAAAAAGGGGGAATTTTTTTTCCGGTCCCACATCCCAAATTCTCCCGGATTTGCTCCCTTGGAAGGATTTTGGCTGGATTCACTCCGAGTTTTGGGATCAGAGAGGAGATTTTCCCCCGTTCTGCCCCCTGGGCTGCATTCCTGGGTATTTATCCTCATGGGAATTTCCTCCTCCATCCGTTTGCGGGAGGCTGGGGATTCCCAGTGAGAGAGGGAACGCCAGCGTTATCCTGGGATGCTCCATGGAAATCCCGACTTAGGGAAGGCCAGAGTTGGGATTTTATTCTGAGTGCGGCTGGAAATCAGCGTGGGCACCGCTGCTTTTCCCGGAAAATCGGGAAAAAATGGATTTCTTGCCTGTTTTCCAAGAGAACCCATTCCAAGGGGGAGCCGGGAGCCAGGAAGGGACATCGGAAGTGCTCTGGCACTGACGCATCCCGAACAAAGGACGGGGCAGGAATTCGGGAGCGAGGGAGCTGCTGGGCCCTGAATTCTTCAGGATTTTGTTGAGCTGCTCCGGTGCCAGCCCCAATCCCGAATTTCCTGCGATTGTTGGGAGTGTTCGGAACAACTTCCCGTTGTTTTTGTTTCGTGCCCAGGCTGGAGCAGCTCCAGGGAAGGAGGGGATGGAGGAACTTCCAGCGAAAATCCTGCACAAATCCACGACGGATCCCGCAAAAAAAACCCCCCACTGGGGGAATTCCCGGAGAAGCTGTGGATTCCCCTGGATCCCTGGAAGTGTCCCAGGCCAGGCCGGACAGGGCTTGGAGCATCCTGAGATGGTGGGAGGTGGCATTGGATGGGATTTGAGGTCCCTTTCCACCCATTCCAGGATTCCCAGATTTTATGGATCAAACCACAATCCCCACTTGCTCCGTGGTGGCTTTTCCAAGTTTTTCCAAGGCCATTCCATATCCTCTGGCAGAGATGTCTCAGGAACTGCCTGTGGGGAGCGGGGATGCAGAGGATTGGGGGAGAATCCCGCTCATCCCAGCCCTCGCTCCGGATCCCATCACTCTGCCGGACTTTGGGAACGTGAGGCTCATTCCATGCTGTCTCCCTGAGTTTTGGTGGAAATCGGGAATTCCAGCCCCATCCCAGCTGTGGCTGAAACCCCAACCCGGCCCTGCCGCTCCCGATCCCGGCTCCGGCTCTCCCTGTTCACAATCCCATTCCCATCTCTCCTGGTTCCCAATCCCAAATTTCTGCTCTCCCTGTTCCCAATCCCATTCCCAGCTCTCCCCATTCCCAATCCTATTCCCAG
>NW_024581068.1:280712-280863 GCF_017639235.1 Corvus kubaryi | reverse complement strand
CCCCATTCCCAATCCTATTCCCAGCTCTCCCTGTCTATCCCATTCTCTGCTCTCCCCGTTCCCAATCCCATTCCCAGCTCTCCCCATTCCCAATCCCAGTTCCCGCTCTCCCTGTTCCCAATCCCATTCCCAGCTCTCCCTGTTCCCAATC
>NW_024581068.1:279468-280702 GCF_017639235.1 Corvus kubaryi | reverse complement strand
GCTCTCCCTGTTCCCAATCCCATTCCCAGCTCTCCCTGTTCCCAATCCCAGTTTCTGCTCTCCCTGTTCCCAATCCCATTCCCAGCTCTCCCTGTTCCCAAAACCAGTTCCCGCTCTCCCTGTTCCCAATTCCATTCCCAGCTCTCCCTGTTCCCAATCTCATTCCCAGCTCTCCCCGTTCCCAATCCCAGTTCCTGCTCTCCCTGTTCCCACAGATCCTCCTGCTGCCGGCCGGGAGCGATTCCTCCCTTCCAGGCTCCTGGAACAAATTCCTGCTTTTCCTGCGTTTCAGCTGCCATTGTCAGGTCCCAGGCACAGGAAAAGGAGCAATTTTCCAGGGCTTGGAGGTGCCTGGAGGGGCTGAGGATGGGATTTGCCGCCTTCGCGATTCCCGGCTGGAATTTGGGATGCAGCCGCTGGCTCCGAGCGCAAGGAGGCTGCAGCTTCCAGGTGGGAGCCTGGATTTTTTTGGGAAAGCCGAGCCTCTCTTCAGGGTTTGCAGGTGCAGGAAGAATTTTTGGGAATGCCGATCTCCCCCCAAAAATCCAGCCCCAGCCTTCCAGATTTTCCTGTTTTACTCCAGCTTCCCTGGATTTGCCTTCCTGGTTATTTCGGGGTGGATCAAAGGTTGTAAATTCAATTATTAACCCCAAAAATAATCCCTGGAATTAATCCCAGCCCGAAAGGGCTTTTCCATCTGATCACAAAGATCCTCCTGGAGCAGCGCCAGCACCGCCATGGGAGAGGAGCTGGAAATATCCCGGTTTTTATTAATTATCACCTCAATTCCCTGCGCTCGCTCCCGGGGATTTTAGGAGAGGATTTGGTGACAAAACCGACCCCGGAGCTGTTTTGAACGCCCGGGGAGCCTCATCCAACCCCGGCGCTGCTTCCCGCAGGGAATACGGGCAGGAAAAGCGTCCTCCCCGCCACGGATCCCCTGCCAAAATCCCCTTGATTCCCCGGGAACAGGGGCCGGGAGAGGCGGCGCAGAGCCCGGCCGGCTCCGGGAATGTCGCCTTGGAAAAACGCTCCGAGGGAGCGGCGAGGCTGCCCCGGAGCCGGGATTGGGGAATGTCAGCGAGGCCGAATTCCTGGGACAGGGAGCGCCCGGGGGAGGTCACAGCCCGGGGGCTCCGGGGGGTTCGGCGTCCCCCGAGCCCGGGGACAAAGGAGGGACAGCGGTGCCCGCTGGGATCCGGCTGGGCTCGGGATCACGGCCCCGCTGGGATCC
>NW_024581068.1:278957-279458 GCF_017639235.1 Corvus kubaryi | reverse complement strand
ATCACGGCCCCGCTGGGATCCGGCTGGGCTCGGGATCACGGCCCCGCCGGGATCCGGGATCCGGCTGAGCTTTGGATCACGGCACAGCTCCAGTGGGATTTGGGATCCGGCTGAGCTTTGGATCACGGCCCCGGTGGGATCCGGCTGTGCCAGCAGATCCCAACAATCCGGCAGGAACCGGGCAGGGAAAACCCAACCCCGGCAGCCGAACCAGCAATCCCGGGCTCCGGCCTCTCCCGCTGGATCCGCCCCTGGAATCCCGGCGGGTTTTCCTTGGGACACCCCCCCAAGCCGGGATGCGCTTCCCAGCCCGAGCTGCTCCCAGACGCTCCGCAGACATTCCCAACGCAGCCCAGAACCGTGGAATGGCTCCTGGGATGGCGTGTCCGGCACAGGCGCAGGGTTTGGGAGGCGATGCCATTTTGTGCCTGAATTTGGGGTTTGGTTCGATCTGAGGGAAGGGAAGGGAAGGGAAGGGAAGGGAAGGGAAGGGAAGGGAAG
>NW_024581068.1:277680-278947 GCF_017639235.1 Corvus kubaryi | reverse complement strand
AGGGAAGGGAAGGGAAGGGAAGGGAAGGGAAGGGAAGGGAAGGGAAGGGAAGGGAAGAATCTGGAGAGGAGCTGGGAAGGCAGAGGCTTCTCCAAAGGAACCCCCAGGACCCTGCACTGACCGCCGGGGGGATCACGGAGCTGTTCCCGAGCTCCCAACGCTCCCACAGAATTCCCAAAGCCACCTGCAGCCGGGGCTGGGTTATTTTGAACCCCGAAACGAGCTTTGCTTTAATTGTGGGGGAGCACAGACAGAGCCGAGCTCCACGCCCAGGCTCCGGCCACGGAGTGACCCCGGCCGCTCCGGCCACTCACCTGTCCAGCGCGATGGCCGTCATGGAGTAGATGCTGGCGAAGACGGCGGCGATGGGGAAGAAGTTGTGGAAGCGGCAGTAGGCCGGGCCGAAGTACCACTCGTTGTGCACGGCGTAGCTGAAGTTCACCACGGTGTTGAGCGCGGCCATGGAGGCCTCGGCGAAGGCCAGATTCACCAGGAAGAAGTTGGTGACCGTGCGCATCCGCTTGTGCGCCAGGATGATCCACATGACCACCACGTTGCCCACCACGGCCACCACCACGATCAGGGCGTAAGCCACGGCCCACAGGGCCACCTGCCAGGGCGGCTGCACGAACGGGTTGGCCCAGGACTCGTTCAGGGAGGCGTTGAGGTGCTCTAGCTCCGCTTCCAGAGCCGGAGAGGCATCCATGGTCCCTGGAGACGGCACTGGGAATTTGGGGTGTGGGACCCTCCCAGGTCAGAGCTCAGCAAGATTGGGGCGCACAGTGAATTTGGGGTGTGGGGCCCTCCTGGGTCAGGGAGCGGCAGGATCAGGGCACAGCAAGATTGGGGTGCAGATCCTGCTGGGTCAGCTAATTTGGGAGGCAGATCCCTCCTGGTTTAGGGTGCAGAGGATCAGGGCACAGCAAATTTGGGGCACGCAGCGGCTTTGGGGTTCAGGGCCCCCCTGGCTCAGTGGCTTTGGGGTTCAGGGCCCCCCTGGCCCAGCAGCTTTGGGGTGCGTGGCTGCTCCAGGGTGTGGGCACCTCCCAGTTCGGGGGCAGCGGGGTCGGGGGCAGGGCTGCTCCAGAGCTCTCCTGGTTTGGGGTGTGGGACCTGTCTGGGTCAGGGTGCGGCGGGTTCGGGGTGCGGGACCTGTCTGGGTCAGGGTGCAGCTGGAGCCGGGAGTGCGGCCATGGCGCGGCTGGTTCGGGGTGCAGGTTCTTCCCGGTTCGGGCACGGCTGGATGGGGGTGCAGGGCTGGTTCGGG
>NW_024581068.1:275622-277670 GCF_017639235.1 Corvus kubaryi | reverse complement strand
CGGGCACGGCTGGATGGGGGTGCAGGGCTGGTTCGGGGTGCGGGTCCCTCCAGGCTCGGCTGCGGCTTCCCCAGGGTTCGGATTCCTCCCGGTTCGAGATGCGGCCGGTTCGGGTTGCGGATCCTGCCCGGTGCGGCACCAGAGCGGGATGCGGTTGCACCGGAGCAGGTGCGGATTCCTCCCGGTTCGGGATTCAGTCGGTTCAGGATGCGGATCCTCGCTCGCTTCGGGAAGCAGCCGGTTTGGGAAGCAGCCGGTTCGGGCTGCGGGTCCTCTCGGTACCTGATGCAGCAGGTTTGGGATGCAGATTCCCCCGGTTCGGGATTCAGTCGGTTCAGGGTGCGGATCCTCGCTCGGTTCGGGATGCGGATGCCCGGTTCGGGATGCGGATGCCCGGTTCGGGATGCGGATGCCCGGTTCGGGATGCGGATCCCCGGTTCGGGATGCCGATTCCCCCCGGTCCCTGATGCAGCCGGTTCAGGATGCAGATTTTCCGCTTCGGGATGCAGCCGGTTCGGGATTCAGCCGGTTCTGGATGCGGATTCCCCGGTTCGGGACGCCGCCGGCTCCCCCCGGTTCGGCAGCGGGCTCGGGGCGCAGCCGGTGCCGCGGACCCGACTGCGGCGGGCGAGGCACGAGCGGGGCTTTTATGGGCGGCGCGGGCGGTGCCAGAGCCCGG
The DNA here is from genome assembly GCF_017639235.1 of Corvus kubaryi. NCBI lineage: Eukaryota > Metazoa > Chordata > Aves > Passeriformes > Corvidae > Corvus > Corvus kubaryi. The sequence continues at coordinate 276,991 of NW_024581068.1, read as the reverse complement.
TGGGCAGAGCCGGCCCAGGGACAGCCCCCGGCCCCGGTCCCTCGGCCCCGTCCCCTCCCCCGCTCCCCCCGTCCCCTCCCCGTGCCCGGGGGGCTCCGCAGGCCCCGGAGCCGCCGCTCCCCGTTCCCAGCTGCCCCTTCCCGCTGGAAGCGGCTCTTCCACCTTTCCCGGCAACCCCCGATCCCAATTTTCCCTCCCCCACCCCCCATCCCCTCTCCCACCTCTTTTCCCCCCCAAATCTCCCCGTGTGCTTTTGGGGGCCGGCTCCAAAACCAGCAGGAATTTTAGGATCCCGATAAAGGCAAAGCGCCGATATTTTATCGATCGTTTTTATGTTTATTGATCGCGAGGCTTCCCAGCCTCTCCCTGCGTGCTCTGAATCCCCAGGGAACAAAGCAAACCTTGGATTCCCCATGGAAAAGCTCTTCCCCCTCCGCCCCCTCCGCTTCCTTCCCCTCCGGACCGGACACTTCACCGCAGGGCCCTTCCCGCACCACGCGAACCCCAGAAGGGCTGGAAAATCCCGCTCCACGAGAAGCCCTCCTCTCCCGGCTGCTGGGATTTTCCCCTTCCCGCAGTTCGTATCCAGGGATTTTAACGCCGCTGCCACTGCCAGAACCATCCCGGCCCTGCCGCTCCTCCCTCGGGATGCGCCGCTGCCGCCGGGAATCGCCCGGGGAAGCCGCGCTCGCTCCTCCGGTTGGCCGGGAATGATCCCAAATCCCGGGCTGGCGGGAGAGGAGCCGCCCCCAGGTAAATCCGGGAGGGATTGGGGCTGGAAGGTGGGCGCGGGGAGGGAGCTGCTGGAATTCGGAGCCGTTTATCCCGAGGATGGATGCGGGAGGTTTATTCCAGCCGGGATCTCGGCGTTTCCAGCCGCTCCAGGGGGATCCAGGGAGCTCCGGGCCGAGCGCTCATCCCGGAGCTCCCGGAGCCCTCGATGGCAGCAGCGCTGGAAAATGCGGGAAGAGGGGAGGGGGAGCGGCCCGGAAAGCCGGGAATGGGAGCCGGGAATGGGGGCTGGGAATGGGGGCCGGGAATGGGAGCCAGGAATGGGAGCTGGGAATGGGAGCCGGGAATGGGGGCCGGGAATGCGGGCTGGGAATGGGAGCCGGGAATGGGGGCTGGGAATGGGAGCTGGGAATGGGAGCCGGGAATGGGGGCCGGGAATGGGGGCCGGGAATGGGAGCCGGGAATGGGAGCCAGGAATGGGAGTTGGGAATGGGAGCTGGGAATGGGAGCCGGGAATGGGAGTTGGGAATGGGAGCTGGGAATGGGAGCCAGGAATGGGAGTTGGGAATGGGAGCTGGGAATGGGAGCCAGGAATGGGAGTTGGGAATGGGAGCTGGGAATGGGAGCCGGGAATGGG
>NW_024581068.1:273264-275522 GCF_017639235.1 Corvus kubaryi | reverse complement strand
AATGGGAGTTGGGAATGGGAGTTGGGAAGGGGAGTTGGGAATGGGAGTTGGGAATGGGAGCCGGGAACGGGAGTTGGGAATGGGAGCTGGGAATGGGAGCCGGGAATGGGAGCCGGGAACGGGGGCCGGGAATGGGAGCCGGGAACGGGAGCCGGGAATCGGAGCTGGGAATGGGAGCCGGGAATGGGAGTTGGGAATGGGAGTTGGGAATGGGAGTTGGGAATGGGAGCCGGGAACGGGAGCCGGGAACGGGAGTTGGGAATGGGAGCCAGGAATGGGAGCCGGGAATGGGAGCCGGGAATGGGGGCCGGGAATGGGAGCCGGGAATGGGAGCCGGGAACGGGAGCCGGGAACGGGAGCCGGGAATGGGAGCTGGGAATGGGAGCCGGGAATGGGAGTTGGGAATGGGAGTTGGGAATGGGAGTTGGGAATGGGATTCCCAATCCCTCCGCCCCTTCCCACGATTTTGGGGCAGCGCCGTAAATCTGAGAAAGGCCGAAGCCCAATCCAGGGACGATTGGGAATCCCAAATGCTCGGAGCGAAGCCGTTCCCAGCAAATCCTCCCCCTTCCCTCCATCCCCGGCGGCTCCCGGAGCTCATCCCTCCCTCCTGCCTCAGTTTCCCGCTGGGAAAGCTCCTGGAGGAAAGATCCCGCTCTTCTTCCCAGTGCCAGGAATTGGGATTCCGGGTGGTTTCCCGGTTGGAGCAGGCCCTGGAAGGGGCATGGGAGTGTTGGTGTGGGAATTTGGGGAATTTGGAGGGGATTCCACCTTTTCTCTCCTTTGGAAGGGATTGAATTGAAAGGAAATCATTCAATCAATCAATCGATTGATCCAAGGGCCTCGCCAGCCCTTCCAGAGCCTTCTCCCGGCGTGTTTTCCACAGGGATGGGATCGTCTCCCGCTGTGGATTCCCCCCTGAGCCGGGGGGACACCAGACCCCCCCAAATCCCGCTGCTCCTGGAGGAAAATCCATCCTCATCCTCCAGGGAACCACCGGAGACGGGAATTCTCCATCCTCAGAGCTTCCGGCTCCTCCACCCAGCCTGGCCGAGGCCCCGGATCCCAAAAACCAGGAGTGAGCAACGCTGGGAGCAGCTTCAGCCTTTGCCCCCTCCCGGGATTGAAGCCGCAGCTCCCAAACCACCGGCAGCCCTTGGGATTGGGGTTTCCCTGGAATTTTGGCCGGGAAAAAAATCCCATGCAGGCGGCTCGGGCTGGGCTTTAAACCCGCAGCCGGGAGGGGTTTCCCAGGTTTTGGGGTCATTAATCCCATTGTTTTCCTCCTCCTCCTCCTCTTCCCGGGGCACTTTTGGGATTTGGAGCCTCCCACGCTTGGATTTGGGATTTGGAGCCTCCCCGCCCCCATCCCAAGCTGGGCAGGCGGGGGTTGTGCAGCAGGAAATTTGGGGGAGTTTTTCCTAAATCCGGGTTGGTTTTCGTGGGTTTTTAGCGGTCAGAGGGTGGAAGCTCCTCAGAGCATCCCAGGGTGGGATTTATCTCCCTGGGGATCCTGCCAGCATTCCCGGAGGGAAGAAAATATCCCGGGGATCTTAAGGACTTCAAGGATTTAATCCTGAAATATTTTGGGATGGGGTTTAAACCCTGCCTTGGAATTAACCCCCCCTCCCCCTCCCCAAATCCAGAGCTGCTGGAATCCCAGATTTCCCAAGGAGAGGAGGGAATTACTGGGATTACCCAAACCAGACCCCAAAACCGCCCCCAGCAACCCCAAATCCGCGGTTCCTTTGCTGCTGAGCGATTCCCGGTGCCGGGATGGGGAAGGAAAACGCTGCTCCAGGAGGGATTTAGGGCAGGGATCCATCCCAAAATCCCGGTGCTGGCTCTGGGTTCCCTCCTGCCCCGGCTCAGGGAAGGATTTGCTGATTTAAGCCTGGTTTAATAAATTTTGTTTATTTTAAGACTAGTTCTCCTCGGGATCCCTCGGCCTGGCACAAAGAATTCCCCGCGGAATTCCCATTGAAATTCCCGATCCCGCTTCCCTGAAAACCCCCCGGGGGGTTCGTGGCCGGTTCCTTCCTTTCCCTCCCCTCCTTGTTCTCCAGCTCAAATTTAGGCTCAGATTCTCATTTTAGGCCGGGCCTGCCTGACCTGAGCTGGGTTTGGCTGCGTGGGTGGGGGAGGGGGACCGGTCTTGGTGCCCTCCGGGAGATTCCGGGGAAATTCCAAAGCCTTTCGGGATTTCGGGGTGCTGGGATTTGGGGGAGTGGGGTTGGGATTTGGGAATGCAGGGCTGG
>NW_024581068.1:271711-273254 GCF_017639235.1 Corvus kubaryi | reverse complement strand
TTGGGGGAGTGGGGTTGGGATTTGGGAATGCAGGGCTGGGATTTGGGGGAGCAGGGTTGGACTGGCCAATCCCACCAGGAGCATTTTCGGGGATGAAATCGCAGCCGGTTCATTGCCGTGGCTCCCAATCCGGGCGAATCCTGAAAATCTCTGGGAATTCCAAGAAGTTCTTGGCTTTAAAGGAGAAAATTTGGGCAGTCCGAGGGGAAAAACAAACAAGGAAAAGAATTTGTCGGATAATTGGTGGGATAATTGGTGGGATAATTGGTGGGATAATTTGTGGGATAACAAAACCCCGCTGGGGGAGGTCGTTTCTCCCTCCAGCTGCCGGAGAATTCCCGCATTCCCACGGGTCCATTCCGTGCATTTTTCCAGGAATCTCATGGATTAAACACCCCCGGGAGAGGCCAAATTCAACCCCTGGGGTGGGAATTGGGAATAACGGGGAAGCTGCAGCAGATCCAGCCCCACTTTCCGGGGAATCCCGCACGGAGCGCGGGGCCGAGCGGAGACTTTCCCTTTTCATTACGTGTTATTCATTTTTATTAAGTTTTCATTCTTTTTAATGGTTTTCAGTTATTCCGAGCCCCTGGCAGCCTCGTTAATGAATTACTTGGCCGGGGGTTCATTAGCGAGGGTTTGAAATGGCGGCAGCTGCGCTGACTCAGAGATCTGGGAATTCTTTGGGAATGTTGGTTTTACCCAAGGAACAAATTCACCCGGAAAACGGCAGCAAATCCCCGTTTCCTGGGGCTTGGGAACTGTTAAATCATGGAAAAAAACCAGGGAAAGGCAAAGCTGCCAAGGCTGAGCCTTTTCCTTTCCCCCCCCTTTTTCCCTTTCCCCCCCCTCTTTCCCCCCCATTCTTTCCCCATTTTGTTCCCCTCCTAGCCCCATTTCCCCCCCTTTTTTGCCCCATTTTTTCTCCTTTTCCCCTGCCAACAAATCCCAATTCCCTGGACCTGTGTCCATCTTGGCCAGTCCCAGCCCGAATTCCTGGGATATTTTGCTCCACTTGGGGTCTCCCAGGTGTCCCCGTGGGGTTTTTACCCCACCCGAGCTCTCCGTGTCCCCATCCCACAGCCAAAAATTGAGGGAAAACAGGGAAAAAAACGGGAAACGTCCACCGGGAATGAGGCCTTTGGGAGCCGCCAGGAAGGGGAAGCTCAGGGCACATCCAAGCCTCGGGAATTCCCACGTTCCCTAATCGGATTCCGGGGAAATGGGAGCGCGGAGCTTGGGAGCGTCAGCGGCTTCCCGAGGGATGGGAACGGGGATTTGTGGGATTGGGGCCGTCCGGGGCGAGGCTCTGCAGAGGGATGGGGATCCGGGAGTGGGACTGAGCCTCGGGAGTGGGATATTAATGATCAATGATTGATCCATGATTAATGATCAATGATTGATCCATGATTAATGGTTAATTATTAATGATTCCAAATATCTGCCCCTCTGGAGCGAGGCTGGGAGAGTTGGGAATGTTCCCCTGGAGAAGGGACGGATCCAGGGAGAGCTTCCAGAACATTCCAGGGCCTGAAGGGGCTCT
>NW_024581068.1:254705-271701 GCF_017639235.1 Corvus kubaryi | reverse complement strand
GTGGCTGCCCCTGGATCCCTGGAAGTGCCCAAGGCCAGGTTGGAGCCCTCTGGGACAGTGGGAGGTGTCCCTGCCCATGGTGGCTCTGGATGGGATTTAAGGTCCCTTCCAACCCAAACCAATCCATGATTCCACACCCTGGTTTAGATGGGATATTGGGAAGAAATATTGGATGCCCCCAGATCCCTGGAAGTGTCCCGGGCCAGGCTGGAGCACCCTGGGACAGGGGAGGTGTCCCTGAGCCCGCGGTGGCTTTGTCCCCTGTCCCGCAGGTGCTGGGGCTGGCCATGGCCTGGCTCTACTGGCAGCAGCTCAACGAGATCCATTCCCACCTGGATTCCGTGGATTTCCGGCTCCTGGAGACGCGGGATCTGAGCTTCGCCTCGCTGGATCTCAGTGGCGCCGGCTGGTGCTGGTGCCTGCCCCGGGAAGGTGGATACGTCCCGGTAAATCCCGGGAATGAGGAGGAGGAGGAGGAGGAGGAGGAGGAGGAGGAGGAAGAGGAAGACGCCGCCGGCCACAGCAAAGTGTGAGGAGCAGGAGGAGCACTCGGAGCTGGGAATGTGGAAAAAAATGGGAATTTCCTCCTCGGCTCCTGAAGTTTCTTTGGGAAAACTGTAAAAAAGTCGGAATTTTCTCCTCAGCTCCCGAAGTTTCTTTGGGAAAACTGTAAAAAAGTGGGAATTTCCTCCTCAGCTCCTGAAGTTTCTTTGGGAAAACTGTAAAAAAATGGGATTATTCTCAGCTCCTGAAATTTCTTTGGGAAAACTGGAAAATACCATTGGGAATTCCTAAACCCCTCCCTGGACTGTGAGGGCAGAGCTCCCCAGGGCTCCCCTGGGCCTCTGGAGGGGTTTTGGGGGGATTTGGGGTTTTTTTCCCAATAAACGGAATTTCTGTTGTGTTTTCCAAGGTCGCTCCCACCCTCTCGGGCTTTGGCTGTTGTATTCCCGCTGATTTCCTGGGAAATTGTGGCTTTCCGATGGATTCTGATGGAAACCAGGCTCCAGGAAGGTGAAACCAAAGGGAAAAGTGGAGCAGCTCTCCCTCCAGAGCATTCCCAGTGGGATTTTCCAGGAAAAACAGAAGCACAGCTTCCATCCCCTGGATCCCGCTGGGGCAAGGGGGAAAAAATCCCATTCCTGGAGGTTCCCGGCTTTTCCCCGCTCTGGTTTTCATTCCTGGGTGAGGAGAAGGAGATCCCAGCAATTTTTAAAACGAGGATGGGTTTATTTGGGACATTCCCGGGATGGAGGAAATTTGGGACATTCCTGGGATGGAGGAAATTCCCTCTGCTGGACACCGACCTGGGAGCAGGGAAGGAATTGCCTTTTCTGATGTTTCTGTCTCAGCACAGCTCCTGGGTCCGGGTGGGAATTCCCCCCTGGATCTCTTGGGATCTGGGAATTAAAAACAGAGGGGGTGTTGCTGCAACCCTTGAGCAGAGGAATTGCAAAAATAGGAAATTCATCCCAAACCCGTGGGGTTTTATCCCAAAAATGAGGGGGTTTGTCCCAAAAAGTGTGTGGTTTCATCCCAAACAATGTGGGGGTTTATCTCAAAAATATGGGGGTTTTTCAAAAAACTGGGGGCTTTTGTCCCAAAACTGCGGGGTTTTATCCCAAAAATTGGGGTTTTATCCCAAAACTGTGGGGTTTTATTCCAAAAATGAGGGGGTTTGTCCCAAAAAGTGTGTGGTTTCATCCCAAACAACGTGGGGTTTTATCTCAAAAATGTGGGGCTTTTGTCCCAAAACTGTGGGGTTTTATGCCAAAAAATGAGGGAGTTTTCCCAAAAATGTGTGATTTTATCCCAAAATCATGGGGTTTATCCCAATAATGTGGGGTTTTATCCCAAAAAACCCCAGTGGATCCCTGTGCTGAGGCCCCAGGGCCTCATCCATGACCTGTGGGTGGCAAAGCTCTCCCGGGAGGCAGAAATCAAATTCGGGGAATGGGGACAAAAAAGGAAAGGAAAAGGGCAAAAAAAAAGAAAGGAAAAGGGAAAACTGAAAGGAATGAGGAAAGAAGTGAAAGGAAAAGGGGGGGAAAGTGAAAGGAAAAGGAAAAAATGAAAGGAAAAGGAAAAAAATGAAATCAAATGGAAAAAGTGAAAGGAAAAATTGAAAGGAAAAGGGAAAAGGGGAAAAAGGGAAAGAAAAGGGGCAAAGGAAAAGGAACAAGAGTCTGTTTTTCCCAGGAGCGAAGGAAATCCCGGTTTACTCCTGGCACTTCTCAGGAATTGGGATATTTGGGAAGCGGGAGCTCGGCCTGGATCCCGGGGATGCCGAAGCTCTGGATGCGATTCCCGGGCTCTGTCTCCCTCTCCCGACCATTCCCAGCTTTCCCTTCAGCCAAACCAGAACCAATTCCTGGCCCAGGCCTGGAAAACCCCTCTGGATCCGGTTTTTCCCATTGGAAGTGGAGTTTTCCCATTGTGGCGCCTTTGGAATATTTGAGAGCATTTTGGCCAAAATCTGGGAAGTTTTTGGAGGTGGAAAAGGTAAAACCAGGGAGCAGCCTCGGGAATTGGGATGAACTTGGATGTTTAGGGAATAATTTCCTTGTGGGCTCCAGGGGTTTGGCTTTGCTTCCTTCTTCCCCCTCTCTCCGGGGAATTTAAATCTCCATGGATTCGGAAGGAAAAAGCGAAATCCCATTCTTTTTCTCTTGATTCCCAGGACAAAACCTGGATTCCAATGTCCTGGCTGGGATGGGAGCGGGTTCTCATCCCAGGATTCATCCCGGGGTTAATGGGAAAAAAAGGATTTTCCTTCAGCTTGGACACCCAGCCCAGCGATTCCCGCGGAGAATGAAACGCCTGGAAAACGGGAAAAGTGGATTGAAGCAGGAGCACGGAATCCCAAAAGCTTTTCCCAAAACACCGACATCAGCAGGAATGCCACAGACATTCCCAAATTGCCCCTAAGTGGAGCCTTCTCCAGAGGGAAGGGAAAATCCCATCCAACGGGAGCTGGGAGGAAAACGGGAGTGGGGATAAAGCATCAGATTCCACCCGGGTTGTGCCATGGGAGCATCTCCCGGAAAAGCCCCGATGTGGGGTGGGTTCAAAGCTCCAAATCCCATCTCCCAGTCCCGGTTTTTTGCTGGGATGAAGGGCCGGGTGCTGTTCGATGGGGATTTATTGATATTCCCGATAAAAAGCTGGAGGGAGAGGAGGAATCCAGGCGTGAAACGGGAGCGGAGTCGCGGCCGAGATTCCCGAACCCGAATTCATGGATGTGGGAAGTGAAACGAGGAACTGGGAATAATTCTGTGGGCAACCCTGACCCCAACCCCTCCCCAGGCTGGGTGGGATTGCCCAGGGGCTGATCCCGCTCTCCAGGGGGTGTAGGAGCATCCCATGGATGGGGATTTGGGATCATCCCACTGAGAGGGACTCGGGATCATCCCACTGAGAGGGATTTGGGATCATCGCACTGAGGGGGATTCGGGATCATCCCACTGAGGGAGATTTGGGATCATCGGACTGAGGGGGATTTGGGATCATCCAACTGAGGGAGATTCGGGATCATCCCACTGAGGGGGATTTGGGATCATCCAACTGAGGGAGATTTGGGATCATCCCACTGAGGGCGATTTGGGATCATCCAACTGAGGGAGATTTGGGATCATCCCACTGAGGGCAATTTGGGATCATCCAACTGAGGGAGATTTGGGATCATCCCACTGAGGGAGATTCAGGATCATCGCACTGAGAGGGACTCGGGATCATCCCACTGAGAGGGATTTGGGATCATCGGACTGAGAGGGATTTGGGATCATCCCACTGAGGGGGATTTGGGATCATCACACTCCTGCTGATACCCCTCACTTCCCTGAGGAAATTCCTCCCATTCCCTAAAATCAGGACACCAAGCATGGGCATCAGAATCCCTCAAAAAGAGACAAAATTCATGGAAAAAAAGGCCCCACAATCCCAGAAAACCCGAATCCCGCAGGCCGGGGAGGAACAACGGGAATTTTCCACATCCTGGTGGAAAATGGAGCCTTTTCCAGGGCCGGATTCCGCCGGCCCTCCCTCCCCAGAGCTCCCCGTGATCCTCCGCGCTCCCAAAATCAATCGGCGCTGCCCCAAATCCATTGGGATGCAGGAGCTGCCGGGCACTGGGGTCGATGGGATGTTGGGAAGAGCAGCTCTGACTCCAGGCGATCCCGGCTTTCCCTGAACCCGCTCCGCAGCCCCAGCCCATTCCCGAATAATTTTTGGGGAGCTCAAGGTGAGTTTTTAGGGGAAAATTCATTTTTGGGGGGCGTTTGGGGTTTAATTGGGAAAAGTGGCAGCGCTTGGCTTCCCTCCCCTGATTTCCATGGAATTAGAGCCGGGTTTTCCAGCGCTTCAGGGATTTAGGGGGGTAAAAACTTCGTGTGGGAAATAGAGGGAAAAATTCCAGATTCTCCGACCCCAGAATTGATCGAGAGCTTTCATTTATCCGGGTCTAACAAAGCCTGGCTTTACCCCGGGAGTTCTTTGTGCTGCCCAGCTCAACCGGATTTCCCAAAAAATCCTGTTTCTTCCCAATATTATCCCGGCTGGAGGGTTGTGTATCCCAATCCGTCACCCGGGAATCCCAAGCTGCAGGAATTTTCTGGGAGTTTTGGTCCTTCAGCTTTTAGAAGGAGCAAAAATATTCCTGCCTGAGGCTGGGGGATATTTTCCTGCTTTTCCTGCTTGCTAAAATCCTTGGAATTCACCCGGGAATGTTGTTTTTGGGAAGCTGAGGCTCACGGATGATGTTATCCCATAAAACTCCCCAGTTTGGGTTTTCCCTCCAGAGCCGTTGGCCCCTAAATGAAATCAATCCCTGCCAAAGTGTGGGATTGATGGGAAAAATCCCAAATCCCAGAAATCGACTTTAAATCTCAACTGGGATCAGGCTGGAGCTGGACTGGGATAAACTGGATTTGAGTTGGAATGGGATAAACTGGACTTGAGTTGGACTGGGATAAACTGGATTTGGGCTGAACTGGGATAAACTGGATTTGAGTTGGAATGGGATAAACTGGACTTGAGTTGGACTGGGATAAACTGGATTTGGGCTGAACTGGGATAAACTGGACTTGGGCTGGACTGGGATAAACGGATTTTCCTGAGGGAAAAAGTGTCGGGAATTCAGACCCAGCAGAGCCCACCCAGCCAGGCCAGGCCCAGCAGCTCTGGGTGTTCCCATTTTTCCGAGCTCTTCGGCTGGAGCTGGGATTTCTCTCCCGGAATAGACGGGAATGGCGCGGGAACGCGGAGCGGCTGCTCCCGCTCGCCCTCCGAGTGCCCTTGGGAGCATCGAGCGGGCGGCCAGGAATAGCCACGGCTCTGCCCCCCAGCCGAGTGTGAAAGGCAATCAGCGGGGGCAGCTCGTTAGGGCTCATTAATGAATTAATTCATTGACGGCCCTGGCCGAGCGCCAGAGAAATCCCACCGGGATCAAGCAGGGCAAGAGCTGGAAATGCGGGATCGGAGCTGGGGAAAGGGAAATGTGTGCTGGGAAAATCCCCTTGGAGCGGTGCGGGGTCACCCCGCAGTAATGGGGGGCTCTGGAATTCCTGGGAATTGAGGTTTTGTCGGGATTTGTGAAGGAAAATCTCTGGAATGTTCTCCCAGCCTTGCTCGTCCTCTGAGCAGCTGGAATTGGAGGCCGGGGATGGGATCCGGCGGAAATCCAGCTGGGATTTTGGGAACATGGGGAGAGGAGAGCAGGGATGGCACAGGACAAGGCAGGGCTGAGCCCGGCGGTGCCAGAGGGTCCCGCTGATCCCCAGGGAAGCTCCCGGCTCTCCCGCTGGGATTTCACCAGGTGAAGGATTCCCATAGCCCCACTCAGGTGTGCAGAGAGGTTACCCCCTCCCAAATCCCACTAAAATCCCACTAAAATCCCATTAAAATCCCAAATCCCACTAAAATCCCATTAAAATCCCAAATCCCGCTAAACCCCCGTTCCTTGCCCAGCCCAGCTCCCCCTGAGCAGCGGGACCATGCTGGAGGACGAGGATGGGATGAGCGAGCGCGGCCTCGGCGGCTCCAGGAGGAGATTCGAGGATGAGGAAGGTGAGTGAGTGAAATCCCGGGAATGCCGCGGACACCCCGCTCTCCCTGCCCGCGGATCCATCCGAGCTCCCAGCACATCCCAGGCCCGGCATGGAAAAGGCTCCTGGGAGAGCATTAAGCCTGGCGGGAAGAGGGAAAGCTCCTCCCTGGTGTTCAAAACTGGGAGTTTTCCACCCAGAAATCGAATTTTTTATTCCAATTACGGCTCCGTCCATGTCATTTCTACCTGGAAGTTTTCTCCCTGAAAAGTGATTATTTTTTAACTGGGAGTGAGAAATCCCACCTCTGCCCCCTAAATCTCTCCCCTTCCCTCTGGATTACCGCCCCATCCACATCTTTTCCGCCAGGAATTTTTCTCCCTGGAAATCAAGTTTTTAACTCCAGTTACCGCCCCACCCACATCACTTCTACCGGGAAATTTTCTCCCTGAAAACTGAAGTTTTTTTTTAACTGGAAGCCAGAATTCCCCCTAACCCTCTCCCCACACCCAGACTACCACTCCATCTACATCGGGGTGCCGGTGCCCCACGGGTACCGCCGGAAGCGGCGGCGCCGGAGGTCCCCGGGCTCCAGCCGGGACCGCACAAGCGAGAGCGAGCGGCACTTTGGGCGCCCGGAGCACTCGGACACCGACGACGGCGGCCAGGGCTGGGCCGAGAGCGGCAACGACAACGCCAGCAGGACCAGTGAGTGCCCGCGGGCTTCCCAGAAATCCGGGAGGGCCTTTGGAGCATCCTTGGATGCGCGGTTGAATCGCCTCGGATGCGCGATTTGGCGCTGCTTCTGCCGGCGGTTCCCGGGTTTTATTTTTATCCCTTTGGAAATGGGATTGGGATGGGTCTGGAGGGGTTTTCCCAGCTGGAATTGGGGGTGCAGACAATCTTTGGGAATCACACCTCGTTCCTGATGGGTTTTTCCCATTGGAATGGGATTGGGGTGGGTCTGGAGGGGTTTTCCCAGCTGGAATTGGGGGTGCAGACAATCTTTGGGAATCACACCTCGTTCCCAGTGGGCTTTTCACATTTGAAATGGGATTGGGGTGGGTCTGGAGGGGTTTTCCCAGCTGGAATTGGGGGTGCCGACAATCTTTGGGAATCACACCTCGTTCCTGATGGGTTTTTCCCATTGGAATGGGATTGGGATGGGTCTGGAGGGGTTTTCCCAGCTGGAATTGGGAGTGCAGACAATATTTGGGAATCACACCTCGTTCCCGGTGGGTTTTTCCCATTGGAATGGGATTGGGGTGAGTCTGGAGGGGTTTTCCCAGCTGGAATTGGGGGTGCAGACAATCTTTGGGAATCACATCTCGTTCCCGACGGGTTTTGCCGGGGCTTTGCCCACTCCCGGGAAATCTCCTTAGGGAAGATTAACATTTCGCATGGCAAAGCGGCTGCCGGGCCCTGGGGTGGGATTTTTCCAGCCCCCCCTTTGGAAATTTGCATCTGGGTTCAGCTCCAGTGGGGCGGGCGGAGGCTCGGCTCCGCTTTTCCCTTCGGGAGGCGAAGATTTCCTGGGTTTTTTTTCATGGGGAGTGGTTTTTTATTCTCTGGCGGCTCCTCCGTGCCCTCGGGGGAGGCGGGAGCAGGACCACGTCCCCTCCTTTTTCCTCTTTTTCCCTTCTTTTCCATTTTCCCCCTCTTTCCCCCTCTATTCCCCTCCTTATCCCTCTTTTTCCCTCCTTTCCCCTCCTTTCCACAGGCAGCAAATGCCACTCGGAGACAACTCCGGGCTGCTTTGAGGGATTGGACAGAAAAACTCATTTTATGGAGGAAAAACCCACCCCAAAACCCCTCAGCTCTGCAGAATCCCAGGAAATCTCCCTGATTTTGGTGCCTTTTTCCCTGAAAAACAAACCCCAGAGCTTGAAGGGGCTTTTCCCACCGCGCTCCGGGTGGGAGAGGAAAATCCCGCAGGGAGCGACGGCCAAATCTTTGATTTCTGCTCTTCCCTCCCCTTTTCCCCTGGATCCCGCTGCTTTTCCAAGCGCTCACCTCTCCCTCTGGCATCCCGGCTGATTTGGTAACTTCCCGTCATGGGAGCCAAAGAGAGAGGAAAGTGCTTTTTATTCCCGGTAATCTGCTCCCTAAGCCCCGGGAGTTTAGCGAGCCGCAGTGGATAAAGGATAAAGGAAAAAGGAACTCCGGGGCTTTGGAGTTTTTTGGGACCGCGCAGTGAAGGTTTGGTTTAAGCCGGGAAGAAATGGGGGAAAAAAAGGAAACAACTCCAGGTAGGGCTTGGTTGGGATTTTTTTCCCATCGCTCCGCGGTGGGGGGAAAGGGAGGGGGGGAGAAAGCTCCGGGGGGGGCGGGTTAAAATTCGTTTTTCCCTCGGCAAAGCAGCTTTTCCCCCTGGAAAAGCAGCCTGGGGGATGGCAGGCGAACTCCAGGCGCGCAGCTCCAGAGCTCATCCCAAAAATAAATTGGGGAACTCCCAGCTTCCGCTGGAAAAGTCGGTATTTGAAAGGGTCAAAAATATCCCAAACTTGGGGTTTTTTTGAGCAGGGAAGGAGTGGTGAGTCCCATGGGATGTGCATCCCAGTATCCTGGCTCTCTGGGGAGGTGGGGACTCGTCTGAGGCAGGAAAATCCAGGGAAAGGCTGTGGAGAATCCGCGGCAGCCCCTGGCTAACGCTGGACCTTAACTCGGGATTGCAGAGCCCCGGCAGCGCCTCATTCCCTCGGCCCCAATTTTATCCCGGTTTTTTTCGCTCTACCTGAAGCCAGAGCGGGAATTTCGCTTTGGAGAAGGATCCCCAGACGAGGTTTTGCTGCTGGATCGGGGTCAGGGTGGCTGCACCTCACAGGGAGGAGGTTTAGGTCATTCCTGTCCTGTTTCCCATGGAAATGTGGGGTCCGCGCATGTGGAATGAGCCTGAGTATTCCCAGGGTTCCGTGGGAATCCGCAGCGCCCGAAATCCCAGAGCTGGGGGTGTTTTTCCATGCCAGAATCTGGTTCAGGGAGATCTGGATCGGCTCCGGGCCCCCCCCGAGCGGTATCCTCAAGGAACAGGGGCTGATTTGGGGGTGTTTTGTGGGGTCTGGCCTCTGTCCCCGTTGCTTTCACCCTCTCCAACAAACACCTGCCGCTTCCCGGGATTTTCAGTGCTGGATTGAATTCCCAGGAATGAAAAAACCCCAAAGCGGGGAGGGCCGGGTGCTTTCCCGGCTGTGAAAGGGTTCTCCAGGTGAACAAATCCCAGGAATTTTGGCTGCCTGGCTGAGTCCTGGCGGGGTTGGTCGAACACCTCGGGGAGGGAGGGAAGCACAAGTTGGGTGCTGGAAGTTGAATTTATTCCTTAAAATCTGGCAGGATAAAGAAAAGAAGCTAAAAAAAAAGCTCTTTCTGGACAAGATTCCCATCGGTTTTTGGGGTTTCAGCCCCGAGACCCCAAAATGAGGCCCTGGGGAGGCTGAGGAAGGAGGGATCCGTTTTTAAAACCCAAAGAGGGAATTTGGGCAGAGTCGGGAGCAGCAACCCCCAAATCGAGGGTGTGCGGAATTCCAAATCCCCCTTTTCCCACCAGAGACCCCACCCAGCACAGGGATTTCCAGCAAAATCCCAATGTTTTGCCGTTCGGCTCATGGTATCCGTGGCCAGTTTGGGGTTTTTTTAGGGAATTTCGGGTTTGGCGGGGAGGGTTGCCCAGAATTGCCCCCATTTCATCCCTTTTCCGAGAACAACGGCCAGGCTTAGGGAGCCTGAAACCCTCCAGGCACAGAGCCCAGCCCCAAAACGACCGGGAATATTGATAATCATAATAATGGAGCTTTATGGGAATGGCGGCAGGACCGGGCCACAGGGCTTTAGGCTCGGCTTAGAGGAGCTTAAGAGGTCTAAGCAGGTTCAGCCTAAAGGGACATCCTCTTCTTTGGGGACCTGGGCGTCGTCTCCTTTGTGCAGGAAAAGGGGCCATATTCCCGTTTTTCCCTCCATTTATCCACGGCAGTTTAATTCCCTGATTTTCTAAGTGATGAATTTCCCAACCTTGTTATTCCCAGCTTGGAGAAAAGGAGGATTCTGCCCCAAAAAAATCACATTTTCCAAGCCTGGATCGTTCCTGCTCCATTAGGAGATGCAGGATTGTATTCCAAACACGCCATTTCCATGGATTTCAGGTGGATTTTCACCTCTTCCTTGGGGTTCACCCCCATCCCTGCTGCACCCAGGGCTCGGATTTGTCCCCAAATCCACCAAAATTGGGAAGTTTTGCTGGAGAAGCCCCAGAGGAGAGAGAGGGTTAAAAGCAAATCCAGACCTTTTTTCTTCCCGGGAGGTTCGTCACCCTCCCGTGGGCACCGGGAATGTGCCGGAGATGGAAAAGCCTTTTCCCAGCAGGCAGGAGGTTGGCAGGTGATGTGTCCCCGATCCCATTCCCGGATCGCTCCGCACGGAGCCAGAAGCCATAAACGCCCCTTCCCAGGCTGGAGTGTTGTTGGCTGGAAAAAGATGGAATTTTTTCCTGCAGGAATGATGGATTTGTGTGATTGCCCTTGAATGATCCCGCTTCCCCTCGGGAATGCGGCGGGAAAACCGGGAAATCCCAGCGTGCTGTGTTGGAAGGGCTTGGTTGTGATGGAGCCTGGCAAAAATGGGATCCGTGGAAGGGAAAACTGGGGGATACCCCATGGAAACGGGGCACACGAATCTCCTGGAAAGGGGAACTGGATGGTTTTGTGTTCCTGGACCTTTATCCCACTCCTCCTTTCCCCAGCATCCCGCATCTCTTTCCACAGGGAATTCGGGACGGCATCACTTGGAGTTCCCCCATTCCTCCCCTTTAATATTTTCCTCCACATTTCTTCCATTTCCCTCCCTTTTTTATGATCCCAAACCACCCTACAGCTCCTTCTTTCCCCCCTTCAGGGCCTTTCCCTGGGGGAACGGAGCGGGATCATCCCGTTTCCCATGGAATTAAAGCTCTGCTTTCCCTGGCAGTGTCCCCGGCCGCCGAACGGCTCCGCTACATCCTGGGGGAGGACGATGAACTCCCCAATCCCACCCTTTTCACGGAGATGGACACCCTGCAGCACGACGGGGACGAGATGGAGTGGAAGGAGTCGGCCAGGTCAGGGGGGATTTGGGAATGTGCCGGGGAAAAAAATCCCCTCCCAAAATATCCCCGGGGATAAACGGAATCAGGGAATGAGCGTCGGTTTCAGTGGTGTTAAAAAAAGGACATTCCCGAGTCAGGGAAATGCGGGAAAAATGGGATTTTAGGGTGATGTGCACCTCAGCTGCATCCTGAGGAGGAGGAGGAAGATTTCCCATCTTATCCCGAATTTTCTCAGGCTGGATCAATCCCAGAGCTGGAGCTTTTCCCCCTCCCAGCCACCAGAGCCCTGCAGGATGGGTAAAAAATGGGATAACGTGCTGGGAAACTGGAGAATTCCAGCTGGGAAATGGGAGTAGGGGGCACAAAGAACATTTTCCCAGGATTTTTTTCCCTCCACACTTTTTCTGGCCAGGCCAGGAGTGAAACTTTTCCCACCCCTGATCCATAAAAAATGAAACCCCACCTGCTCCATCCTTAAAAAAATCATTAAAGGAGCTGCAGGTGGAATTTGCTTTGTTGGACTGGGATCTTACCCAGGGGAAGATCCCAAATCCAAGCGGGATTTTCCCTTCCCGACCTCAGCTCTGCAAGGGTTGGGATTTTTTGGGGGGGAGCTTTGGGAAGGGGGTCCAGGTGGTATCCCGAGCCCTTTCCCGTGGGATTTCCCAGTTTGGGTGTGGAATTTTGACGCCAGGGATTGGGATAGATCGGGATCGGGCCCTGTGGATGCCGATCCTCTCTTTTGGGCTGGTTTTCTTTGCATCAGCCAAAATTTGGGAAGCTCCTCAGCATCCCCCTGGCTCCAATCCCTGCTCCGACTCCTTAATTTTAACCTTAATTCTTTTTTTAACCTTAATTAACCTTAATCTTCCATAAATCCATGTTTACTTCTGCCTTCCCACTCCCTGAAAAGCTTGGAAAAATCCATGTTTGCGTTGGGATTTTCATCAGGGAGGCTGGGAGGTGGAGATTTCCAAGCTTTTCCTGGGACCACGGAGGTTTCCCAAGTCCTGATTCCCGCTATCCAGCCAGGTTGAGCCTCTTTATCCTCAGGGGTGGGAGCAGAAGGTGGGATCCGCTCCACCTGCTCCACAATATCCACAATAAACGGGGAAAAAATGGGAATCGGGATGCTGGGAGCAGCAGGGAGGTGGGAATTCGCAGTAGCCTTGGAGAAAGAATCCTGGGATGCCGATCCCGGGGCAAAGGCGCTGCTGGAAACGTGCCCCGAATCCCGCACTTGCCCCGGCCGCTCCCTAATAACACAATTTCCTCAGGAAAACGGGGCAGAAGGAAAGGAAAAGCGGCCCAATCGGCTTTGGGAGAGCGGCGCCGGCGCTTGGCGGGAGCCGCCGCGGGAAGCTTGAATTCCCTGCTGGGGAAAGCTGAAGGGCTGGAGAAAGGGATTCTCCAAAGAAATCCGGGAAGGGGAGCTGTGGGATGGGCACCAGGGCCAAACGTTGGATTTTGGGGGTGTTGGGGTTCTGTTGGAGCATTCCTGCTGTTCCCAGGTAATATTCTGGGAGTTTTTCAGTAGGGACATCTGAGATTTTCTCTTTGCAGCAGCTGATCCCATCCCGGCCTTTCCCCGGCCTTCCCCTGCAGCATTCCAGAGCCACCAGCTCTTCCCAAAATCCCTTCTCCTCCTCCGTCCTTCCCATGTGGGGCAGCAGGAGCCCAAATCCCAGCGGTGCCTGTTCATCTCTGGGTAGGACAATCCCTGGAGCCTGTCGAGGGAAAGCAGCTTTTTCCCCCGAAACCAGGATCTGCCATTCCAGCATTCCGAGCCCTGTTCCCAGGGAGCCGGGAGGAATCATCCACCTCATTCCTGAAGTTTCTCTGGAATCTTCAGTATAAAATCAAGGAAGGGAAGGGCTGAATCCCGAGGGTTTGCCCATCCTCCCGTCTCCCACCGTGGGGATGGAGTGCCCAGGGTGGGGTCTGCGCATTCCTGAGGAATTGTTGGGACGTTGGGAATGCTCTGGGATTTGCTCTCCCACGGGCTGCTCCAAGCAGCAGCAGATCCAGGCTCAGGCCACGTCACCTCCATGGGAAAAGCTCCCAGAGCTCACAGGAGCAGTTTGGGGACATGGAAATCCACAGGGTTGGGTTTCCTGGTGGGATTGGGAGTTTTCCCTCTGCTCCACAACTCCCAAACCTTGCAGGAGCAATTTGGGGACATGGAAATCCACAGGATTGGGTTTCCTGGTGGAAAACCAAGGAATTGGGAGTTTTTCCTCCATTCCACAATTCCCAAACCTCTCAGGAGCAATTTGAGGATGTGGAAATCCACAGGATTGGGTTTCCTGGTGGGATTGGGAGTTTTGCCTCCCCTCCACAATCCTGGAAGCAGCTCTCTGGGGAACGACACCACCAGGTTCTCCCTTCCCACCCCGGATAACGAGCGAAAACTTTGCAAGATTAATTAATCCCAACTTTCCATGGAGGGGAAACTCCCCAGGAAAAGCCGTTCCCTAATCTTCACACCCGCCCTGTCGCGGGCCCGTCCCGCTCTCGTTTCAGGTGGATCAAGTTCGAGGAGAAGGTGGAGGAAGGCGGCGAGAGGTGGAGCAAACCCCACGTGTCCACGTTGTCCCTGCACAGCCTCTTTGAGCTGCGGACGTGTCTCCAGACGGGAACGGTGCTCCTGGACCTGGATGGATACTCCTTGCCCCAAATCATAGGTAGGAGCCCCTGGAGGCTTTTCCCCTGTGTCCTCAAACGCTGGGAATGGATTTAAACTCATTTGTTTGCTCCATAAACCAAACATGTCCGGGAACGAGCAAAGGAAGGAGCTGGGACCCCTCAGCTGCTCCCAGAAATTGTTGTGTTGAGGTTTTGGGGGGCCTAGGGGTCACTCCTGGGTCACCACGGGTGGTGTGGGGGATGATGTCATCAAGAAGCAGATCGAGGATGGGAGATTTTGGAGGGTTCTGGTGGTCACTGCTGAAGCAGCAGATTTTGGGGTGGTCTGAGGGTCACTCCTGGGTCACCTTCGCTGGATGTTGCAGAGGATGCCATCAAAAAGCAGATCGAGGATGGGAGATTTTGGGGAGATTTTGGGGGTCACTCCTGTGTCACCACGGGTGGATGTTGGGGATGATGCCATCGAGAAGCAGATGAAGAATGGGAGGTTTTGGGGAGATTTTGTGGCTTTTCCGGGGGTCACCACAGGCAGGCGTTGCAGAGGATGTCATCGAGAAGCAGATTGAGGATGGGCTGCTAAAGGAGCAGATTTTGGGGGGTTTTGGGGGTTTTCCGGGGGTCACCACGGGCAGGCGTTGCAGAGGATGTCATCGAGAAGCAGATTGAGGACGGGCTGCTAAAGGAGCAGATTTTGGGGGGTTTTGGGGGTTTTCCGGGGGTCACCACGGGCGGGCGTTGCAGAGGATGTCATCGAGAAGCAGATCGAGGACGGGCTGCTGAAGCCGGAGCTGCGGGAGAAGCTCAGCTACGTCCTCCTGCGCAAGCACCGCCACCAGACCAAGAAGCCGATCCACCGCTCCCTGGCTGACATCGGCAAATCCGTGTCCTCCAACACCGGTGAGTCCTCGGGGTCCAGCCGGCGCCTGGTGGCACCCTCGGGCGTCGGGGAGGAACATCTCAGGAGAAGGGGAGGAGGAACCCAAGGGGTTGGGACACCGAGGTGTTTGTTGCCCTGGGAAACACCCCAAAATTCTGCCCCTGGTGGGTGAGGGAGCCGGAAGCTGAGGGCGCGTTCGGGACATGGACGGTGCTGTGGGAGGGGGCGTGGTTACGGCAGGGACAGCGTCACTGGGTGGTGACGTCATTGGGTGATGACATAAGCGTGTGAGGACAATGGCGCTGTGTGATGACATCGCTGTGTGATGACATCACCACGGGAACAGTGTCGCTGTGTGAGGACAGTGTCATTGTGTGATGACATCACTGTATGATGACATCACCATGGGGACAATGGCGCTGTGATGACATCACTGTGTGATGACATCACCATGGGGACAATGGCGCTGTGTGATGACATCGCTGTGCGATGTCATCACTGTGTGATGTCATCTCCATGTGATGACAATGTCGCCATGCAATGATGTCACAGTGGTGACAATGGCACCATGTGATGACATCACCATGGGGACAATGGCGGTGTGTGGTGGCATTGGTGATGTGTGATGATGTCACTGTGGGGACAACGGTACCACATGAGGACAATGCCACTGTACGATGACGTCACCGCGTGGACAATGGCGCCATGCAGTGATGTCACCGTGAGGACAGTGGCGCCATGTGATGATAACGTCGCTGTGCGATGACATCACCGTGAGGAAAATGTCACTGTGCGATGACGTCACCGTGAGGACAGTGGCGCTGTGTGATGATAACGTCACTATGTGATGACGTCACTGCGAGGACAATGGTGCCATGTGATGATAACATCACTGTGCAATGACATCACGTGAGGACAATGTCACTGTGCGATGACATCACCGTGAGGACAATGGCGCCGTGCGATGATGTCACTGTGAGGACAATGGCGCCGTGCGATGACGTCACCGTGAGGACAATGGTGCAGTGTGGGTGCCATGGCTTGGCGCCGGGGTTTCCTGGCGCGGCGGGCGCAGACAAATCCGGTCTGCTCCCGGCTGATCCCGCCTTTGCCCAGCCCTTACAAAAGGGGATTTGGTCGGGTTTAGCGGGAGGTCACTCGGTGGAGCCCCGGATTTGCCGGGCTCCGGCTGCTCCCAGGGACAGCAGCTCCCGGGAGTGGCCATCAACGAGCAACATTCCCAGTCCGGGGGCATTCCCGTGTCCCGGGGCCGGATATCCGAGCCAGGACTTGCCCAGAATCCACCAAAACTGAGCACGGCTTGGGAATGTTTGGTTTAGCGCCTTGCTGAGGGGATGGAATTGCTCTGAGTTCCCAAGGAGGGACATTCCAAGGAGGAAA
The DNA here is from genome assembly GCF_017639235.1 of Corvus kubaryi. Taxonomy (NCBI): domain Eukaryota; kingdom Metazoa; phylum Chordata; class Aves; order Passeriformes; family Corvidae; genus Corvus; species Corvus kubaryi. Next base: position 255,662 of record NW_024581068.1, on the reverse strand, counting down.
TGGTGGAGAAAGGGGGCGTCCCTCCCATTTATTGTGCCCACGGCAGCTCAGTGGCAGATATCGGGATAAATCCCGCTGGCACAGGAATCCAGCGGGAATTTCAGAGGTGGTTTGGTTGGGTTTAACGATAAAAGAAACGGGGAGAGATGCCTTGGTGGCAGATGGGGCCTTGGGGAGATGCGGAGCAGCAAAAGCGCTCCAGGGGATTCTCCAAAAGGAATTTTGGGAATTTAGGAGGTTTCCTGGGAAAACGTTGGGCTCAAGACAGAAAATCCAGGGGAAAAAGGAAATGTTTGCGGTGAAGTGATTCGGCTTCAATATCTGGGATGAAAAACTGGATTTGCCGCCCGTTTAGGGAGGAGAATCATGGAGCCCGATGGAAGCCAGTGGGAATATTTTGGAGTGAGGAGATCCTGGCAGATCCCGAGTGCGGGTTTCTTGGGAGAATGACGGGATTAAGAACCCAAATCAGATGTGGGGTCTTCCCAAGGAACAGAAATGTCCCTTCTGGAGGCACTGACGGCCCCAGAGGCAGCGCTGGGCTGGGCTGGGGTGGTGCTGGCTCCTCGTGTGGGGCAGGGAGATTTGGGGTGGGAGATTTTCATCGATATCCCCTCACTGCCGCCGGGAATATTCCGATGGGTGGGATAAGGGCACGGGAAGGAAAAGCACATTCCTGGTGTCTCCTGTGCTGGGCAGGTGATCATTCTTGCCTGCCCCCGAGATTCCCCACAGGATCCTGCTCCTGCTGTTCCCCATGGGATATTCCCTATGGGATCCTTCCCCTGACGTTCCCAACGGGATCCTGCCCCTGATGCTCCCCACAGGATCCTGCCCTGACATTCCCAATGGGATCCTGCCCTGACATTCCCACAGGATCCTGCTCCTGATGTTCCCCACAGGATCCTGCCCCGACATTCCCAATGGGATCCTGCTCCCGACATTCCCAATGGGATC
>NW_024581068.1:242742-254695 GCF_017639235.1 Corvus kubaryi | reverse complement strand
CCCGACATTCCCAATGGGATCCTGCTCCCGACATTCCCAATGGGATCCTGCCCCGACATTCCCAATGGGATCCTGCTCCCGATGTTCCCTATGAGATCCTGCTCCTGACATTCCCACAGGATCCTGCTCCCGATGTTCCCTATGGGATCCTGCCCCCAGTGTTCCCCACAGGATCCTGCTCCTGACATTCCCAATGGGATCCTGCTCCCGATGTCTCCCCACAGGATCCTGCTCCTGACATTCCCAATGGGACCCTGCCCCCAATGTTCCCCACAGGATCCTGCCCCTGACATTCCCTATGGGATCCTGCCCCGACATTCCCAATGGGATCCCGCTCCTCCTCTCACAGCCCCTCTCTCCTCTCCCCCAGCCCGCAGCCCCGTGCGGGGCCCGGCCGCCGGCGCCGCCTTCCACCGCTCCACTGAGGACCTCCGGATGCGGCAGAGCGCCAGCTATGGCCGCCTGCGTGAGTGGGGGGACACCAACTGCCCCCAAATATCCCTGGAATGTCCCAAATTCCCGGTCCCGGTGGCAGAGCGGGAGGTTGGGATGAGGTCCCACCACGGCCGCCGTCCCGGAAGCGCAGCACGGAATCCGGGATGAGTGAGGGTGCTGGTGTGGCTCAAAATCCGCAGGGTGGAGGAAAAAATTCCGTCAAATCTTTGGGGAGGGAAGGAAAGGTGCTTGGAAGAGGGTGGGAATCCCTTGGCTGGGAGAGGGCGGGTGGGAAATCCCATCTGAACTTGGGAGCTTGGTTTGTGTAGCTGAGACAGGAAATGCTCCTGTTCATGGAGATTTGGGATCATTAGGGCTGGAAAAGCCCTCTAAGGTCATGGACCACCAGCACGGCCACAACGTCCCCAAGTGCCACATCCAGACAGATTTTGGCGGGATGGGGACTCCACCCCTGCCCTGTGCCAGCCTTTCCACCCTTCCAGAGAAGGAATTCTCCCGAATTCCCAGGGTTTGGTGGCACATCCCATAAGGAATACCTTATTTCTTTGCACGAGGTCTCCCCACTGGTTTTTCTCCCGGCACCAGGGGTGGCTTTTCCTCACATTCCCTCCCTTCCCTCCACCCAGGTCACGCCCAGAGCCGGAGCATGAACGACATCTCAGACACGCCGAGCACTGACCAGGTACCCATCCCAAAATCCCACTGGGAGGAGCATCCCGACATGATCCCGCTGGGCTCTGGGGTTGTTCGGGTCCATGTGAGCCTCCGCTGGGTCGATACCCACACAAATTCCTAATTAGGGGAGTTAATGCTGGTATTGATCCCCGTGGATCCACGGGGAAGCTGTCCCAGAAGTGACACCCGCGCTTCCAGCATGGAATTAGGGATGAGCCAGGAGGCTGGGCCGGGTCAAATCCCTTGGGGTGGGGAAAAAAATCCCTTTGGATCTTCAGGGAGGACAGGAAAGGGGCTTGGAGGTGTAGGAATCCTAAAGGATTGGCTGGGAGAGGGCGGTAAATCCCATCCAAGCTCTTGGGTTTGCACACAGGGATCCAGCTCTGGAGATGAGGGGCTGGAATTTGGGGTGGGATCTGTTTTGCCTGGGGTTTTCTCAACGCAAAGCTCAGCTGAGAGGCCACAGGGGGCTTTTCCTTCTGGGATTGCTTCTGGGAAGCAGCTGGGAAGCAGCTTGGGCAGGTGCCCTGCTTGGGGATGGGATGGATCAGCGGGGTTTTGTCCCATTCCCATCCCAGACTCTTTTTTCTGGGAATGGCTGATTCGTTACATGAGCTTTGCTCTGTTTCCGTTTGTGATTTCACCATAAACTGAAGGGAGAATCACCGACCCCGCAGGTTTTTAGGGAATGGGATGGGATAAGAACCTGCTTTTCCCCTGGGATGTCCTTGCTGGGCTTACCTGGGGTGATGCACTTTAGGGCAAGTCCAAACACCACAAATAACACTTTGTTTCCCTGGATTTCACCGATGGAAATCCATGTATTGCTGGAAGGCACAGGACAGGGACACCGCAAAACTTTCCAGAAACCACTCCATGCCGGTGCCCACTCAGGAACCCCAAATGTCCCCTCCAGCAATGGGGTTCAGAGGGTTAATCCCAAAATATGCAAAGCATTTAGGTTTAATCGCCCTATTAGGCACACTACAAAGGGACTTTTTAGGTGTTTCAGGAAGCTTAGTGGTCGCTGGTAACTCCTGCTCTGATTCCGAGCCGCGCCGGAGGAGTTGCTTTATTATTATGATTTATTTTATTTTTTTTTTTTCCATTTGGGTTTAAAAGATTAGGACGGGGAGAGGTGGCTGCCCGGCTCACATGCCTCCCCTCACGCTGCCATATAGATTATCATAACTCCCTGCCCGGCTTGGTATTGAACCCTTTTAGGCTCGTAATGAAAGAGCTGCAGGGGAGAAGAGACCCGGGGCAATAAATCCATGGATGAGGTTTTCCTACTCCCGTTATTCGTTCCCGCTCCCGGGATGGGGTTGGGGAGGAAGGAGGCTCAGAAACCTCCCCCACGCTGGGCGCTGAGGGGGTTCTGTGCCAGGCAGGGGTTTGGGGGAGCCTGGGGCTGCGAATGAACTCCAAAAATGTTCCTGGCATCGCTGGGGTTCGGCTCGGATTTTTCACAGGGGGGATTTCAGGGAGATTTCCTTGCGGAGAACCCAGGAGAGCAAAACCAAACGCTGCTGGTTGGGTGGCAGAGCCCTGGGTGGGCGGTTTAGAGCCAGTCTTGGTTTTAGCCGCGTTTCCTGAAGAAATTCGGCTCTGTGGATTTTTCCTGGCTTATTCCTGGATGCGGCTCCTCAATCCCCACCTCTGGGAGTCCTGGGACAACCAGAGGTGAAATCTTGGAGCCTGAGGCTTCAACTTTTGCGGGAAAAAAAATGGGGGAAAAGCCAAATTTTGGCAACCGCTCCCTTCCCCACTCTCATCCTTCCTGACAGCTGAAGAACAAGTTCATCAAGAAGATCCCCAAGGACGCCGAGGCCTCCAACGTGCTGGTGGGGGAGGTGGAGTTCCTGGAGAAGCCCTTCGTGGCCTTTGTGAGGCTGCTCCAGGCCACGATGCTGGGGGGGGTGACAGAGGTGCCCGTCCCCACCAGGTGAGCGCCGTCCCCTCGGGATCGAGCGGTCTCAGGACACCGGTGGCCTGAGGTGACCAACACGGCGCCTCTCCCTCCCCAGATTCCTCTTCATTCTCCTCGGTCCGGCAGGGAAAGCCAAGTCCTACAACGAGATTGGCAGGGCCATCGCAACCCTCATGGTGGACGATGTGAGTGGAGGCCACCCCCGGCCCTCGTTCGGAACCCCCTGGCTCAGAACCAAGGAAAAAGAGCAATTTTCACCTTATCTCCCCAAAACCTGAGCTTTGAACCCCCAGAAGGACACGGGACTGGAGGCCACGTCCAGGCTGACCCCTGTCCTGCATCCACCCCCAGCTCTTCAGCGACGTTGCCTACAAAGCCCGGGACAGGGAGGACCTGATCGCCGGCATCGATGAGTTCCTGGACGAGGTCATCGTCCTCCCGCCCGGAGAGTGGGACCCCAACATTCGGATTGAGCCTCCCAAAAAAGTGCCCTCGGCTGAGAAGAGGTGGGTGGGGGTCATGGGGCCCTGTGGCCACTCCCACATGTCCAGTTTTCGGGGACGAGAGCCTTGCTTGGCTTCACCCCTGGAAACAACCCCTGGAAATGTTGCAGAAATGCCGGGGTTTCAGCAGGTTTTGTTCCCAGATCGGCTCAGAGCCATTCCCACCCTCCTGGAACAGCCTCTAATGGGAGGTGTCCTTGCCCAGGGCAGGAGTTGAACTGGATGATCCTTAAGGTCCCTCCCAACCCAACCCAACCCACCCCATCCCATGACTCCATGGACTGAGCTCCCCGAACTGAGCTCTGGGTCTGTCCAAATTCACCCCAAAACTCACAATCAGTGCAGGCACAGAGCTGCCCCATGGCCTTGGCCGAGGTCCTCACACCAGGGCTCGGTGGTGCCGATCCGGGGGCGCTGGTGCCGATCCAAGGCCGATGTCCCCATCCCGCAGGAAGTCGGTGTTCTCGCTGAACGAGGTGGGGCAGATGAATGGCGCGGCTGGCGGGGCAGGTGCCGGGGGTGGCGGCGGTGGCAGCGAGGATGGGGAGATGCCCGAAGTCCACGAGATCGGGGAAGAGCTGGCCTGGACCGGCAGGTGAGCAAGGACCCACCACCAAAAACCTCTGGAGGGTGCCGGGACCTGTCAGCATCTCCTGTGGGCTCATCGTGGGGAGTCCTGGGGTTTTTGTGCAGCACCAGATCGATTTCTGCATATATACATAAAATAATTACATTTCTGTATCCATATTTATGTATCTCCCAACTGGCCAGGGAAGCTGCGGCTGCCCCTGGATCCCTGGAAGTGTCCAAGGCCAGGTTGGACATTGGGGCTTGGAGCAGCCCGGGACAGTGGAAGGGGTCTCTGAGTGGGACTGAGGGGTCTTTAGGGCTCCTCCCAGCCCAAACCATTCCAGGATTCTGGAGCCCCTCCGGCACCAGGTGGGGAGAGCTGGGAATGTTCCCCTGGAGAAGGGAAGGATCCAGGGAGAGCTTCCAGAACATTCCAGGGCCTGAAGGGGTTCCAGGAGAGCTGGAGAGGGACTAGGGACAAGGCATGGAGGGACAGGACACAGGGAACGGCTTCCCAGTGGGAAAGGGGAGATTGAAATGGGATCTTGGGAAGGAATGAGGGTGGGGAGGGGCTGGGCTGGAATTCCCAGAGCAGCTGTGGCTGCCCCTGGATCCCTGGAAGTGCCCAAGGCCGGCTTGGAGCCCCCTGGGATAGGGGAGGTGTCCCTGGCCATGGCAGGGCTGGAATGGGATGGGATTTAAGGTCCCTTCCCAACCCAAACCACTCCAGGCCTCCACAATTCTGTTTTGGTGGAAGTCACCAGGTCCTCGGCGGTGTCTCCGCAGGTTTTGTGGTGGCCTCTACCTGGATATCAAGAGGAAGCTGCCCTGGTTCCCGAGCGACTTCTACGAAGGTTTCCATATCCAGTCCATCTCTGCCATCCTCTTCATCTACCTGGGCTGCATCACCAATGCCATCACCTTCGGGGGGCTGCTGGGGGATGCCACCGACAACTACCAGGTCCAGCCCAGGGTGTCACCGGCGTGGGGACAGCAGGGGTGGGATGGGGTGGGGTGGGATGGGATGGTTTTTACCCTACTTGTGCCATGCCAAGCTTCTGGGGATGGAAATTCGCTGCCAGGTGGGACTGGCAGCCCTGGAATCCCTGCAGGATGGGACAGCCCCCTCAGTGGCAGTGCCAGGAGCAATGGGACATGGTCCCAACCATCCCGTGTGGGTCCAAGCTGAGGTTCCTCAGCCCCATCTCCATCCGGGGGATCCGTGGGGACGTGGGTGGCACAGCACCCCCGTAACGCTGCCTTTGCTCCGTCCCCAGGGGGTCATGGAGAGCTTCCTGGGCACGGCCATGGCCGGCTCCATGTTCTGCCTCTTCGCCGGGCAGCCCCTCATCATCCTCAGCAGCACCGGCCCCATCCTCATCTTCGAGAAGCTGCTCTTCGACTTCAGCAAGTGCGTGCTGGGCCATCCCGGGGGACAGCAGGACCCGGCCGTGCAGGGGTGGGACGTGTCCCCCAGCCCCTGGCCGCTCTCACAGGGCCGCTTGTCCCCTCTTCCAGAGGCAACGGGATCGACTACATGGAATTCCGCCTGTGGATCGGGCTGCACTCGGCCCTGCAGTGCCTTATCCTGGTGGCCACCGACGCCAGCTTCATTATAAAGTACATCACGCGCTTCACCGAGGAGGGCTTCTCCACCCTCATCAGCTTCATCTTCATCTACGATGCCATCAAGAAGATGATCGGGGCCTTCAAGTACTACCCCATCAACTCCGACTTCAAGCCCGACTACGTGACCATGTACAAGTGCGAGTGCGTCGCCCCCGACCCAGGTGAGTTCATCCCGGGGCCGCCCGGGCAGGAGCCAGGGGGTGGGAGGGTCCTGGCGTGGATGAATCCCACGGGATTGCTGGCCGAGGATGAGGGATGAGGATGAGGCAGCTGCCTGGGGTGGAGAGACCTCGTCCTCCTCCTCTGAGGGGGTTTTGAAGATGGAGGAAGAGCCTCGTCCCACTTGGATGAACGATTCGGTGCTTCCTGGGACACAGCGGATGGAGAGTTGGGATCTCAGCCTGGAGCAGCCAGACCTGGATGGATAAGAAGGAAATATGGGAACAAAGGACATTTCAGATCATTCCAGCCTGCTGCTGATGGAAACTGAATCTCCAGAAAATGCCTGGAATTGTTCTGTGCTCTCCAGTGCCTGGGACACCCTGGGATGTCCCAGCTGAGTGTGGAAACCTCCAAGGACTGTTTTTCCTCCTCTTTTTCCACTCCTTTTCCAAAAGGAGAGGCCATTGGGCTCTGAGCAGATGGTCCTTCCATGGCTGCCTGGTTTTGCTCTTGGATAGACGTCCTGGATGATCCCAGATCCGACTTGTGGAGCTCGGACACTCCTGGAAGGGACCAGAGATGGCTTTGGGCTCACGGCAGCGACCGCCTGTGCTCCCAGGAGCTGAATTGATGTCAAAAATCTAAATTTTGGGAAGCGTCAGCTGCAGTCAGAGGAGGCTGAATGTCTTGGGATGAAGGTGATGCTGGATGAAGGTGATGCTGGATGAAGGTGACGCTGGATGAAGGTGATGGTGGATGAAGGTGATGGTGGATAAAGATGATGGTGGATGAAAGTGATGGTAGATGAAGATGACAGTGGATGAAGATGACAGTGGATGAAGATGACAGTGGATGAAGGTGATGGTAGATGAAGATGGTGGATGAAGGTGATGGTGGATGAAGGTCATGGTGAAGTTCTCCCTGTCTTCTTCCTTCAAGAAAAGCATCCGAGACCCTCCACCCAACGCATTCCCGACACATCTGCCATTCCAAGGAGAGCTCCCACCCGATGTGAATCACAGCGATTGGGTTTATTTTCGCATTCTTCCTCAATTCCTGCTCATCCACCCCTCCGTGAGCGCCACGATCCCTCTGGGATCTGAGAGCCCAGAACAGCACCCGGAGCCAACCCAATTCTTCCCAAGCCAAGCCCCCCCAAACCCAACCCGCGGGAGAGCGAAGACGGAACCACCAGAGCCGGAATTCCTGAACGGAACCGTCAGCACCCACCGGGATGCGCCCGGCAGCTCCTGCGCCGGGGCTTTAACGCAGGAGGAGCCTTCAGCCTCCAGGGAGGTCCCACCCTTTTCCAAGCCCCCGTCCCGAGCAAACCCCGAGCAGCCTAGAGGCATCCACACCCCAATTCCCGTTCCCATTCCTCGCCCTGGCTGCCCAAGGCAGCGGTGTTGGATTTAACATTCCTCTAGAAATTCTCTTTATTCCCCCCTCCATCCTTACTTTTTTTTTTAATCCCTTTTTTTTCCATCCGTGCTGATTTTTGATTATTATAACTGATTTGTCCCATATTTGTCTCTGCTGCACACATCAATTGGGGCTGATTTCAATCTCAAGTGAGTATCGCCTTCTAAATATTAAAACTATTTTAATATTGATACTCTCCCCCCACGGGGGGGTTCCGTTGTTATTTTTTTTCCCCATGTATTTGACTTTTCTCTCTCTCTGAAAGGGTTTGTGTAGGGCCCTTAGGGCTCCTCTCCTAAATCCCACCGGTGCTGTGCCACCCTTTAGGGCGTAGAAATCCCAAAATGGGGTTTGTGCAAAAAGAAAAGGTTGTGGAGGAAAAAATAAGAACCATGCTGACGTTTTTAGGGCTGGGTTTGTTCCCCAGAGCTCGGTCCCGGCAGCCCCGGGGTCTCTGGCCTAACCCAACTCCTCCTTCATTAATCCCCGGCGCCAGGGATGGAGGCGGTGGCCGAAATTCCTGCTTGGTGAAGAGGATGGAAGAGGGGGGGCAAAGCCATCCCGGAATTCCCGAATTCCCTCTTTTAGGGGCACCCCGAGAGAATCCGGGGGTGCTCCCGGAGCTGTGGAGCTGCGTTGCCCGAAGAGCCGAGCGGAGCTGCCTTTTGCGCCTGGAGGAGAAGGTGCCGGGGGCTCGAAAAGATGGAATTTTGCACTGATGACACCAAAACACCCCCAAAAGATTTTTTAAAAAATGAATAATAATTTTAAAAAAAAGGCAAATTGGGTGTGATTTGGGTGCCGCTTCCCCAAAACAAAAAAACCCCAGGCTGCTTTCCCAGCTTTCCACCCCCGTGGTTTTAAGTCCACCCCACTCCCGGTGGCTTCCCTGGGAAGCTCCTCAAAATTTTAGGAACTGGGGAGCTCCTAAAAATTCCCCCCTCGCCAGCCCCAGAGGGAGAAGCTGCTGCAGGAGCCGCCACGTCCTCCCCGGCGCGTGGGTTTAATCGGGGAGAAGTCGCTGCGGGGTTAAAGAAGGAGGGGTTTCCCCCCAAAATCTGTGGATGCCGATCCCTGCCGGGCTCGGCAGGTGCAGCCCAGCCGGTTTGAATGCCCAAAAGCTGGGTTTTAGCCCCAAAACCTCAATAACCAACTCCTTTCCCGCAGCCAACGCGACCTTGTTCGATGCTTCAGCTCCAGTGGCACCGAACACCACTAACGTTTCTCTGGTGAGTGGGGGCTGCTCATCCCAGCTGGAAATCTGGGGCCAGGGAGGGCGGATCTCGGGGATTTCAGCACCCAGGGAGCGGGATGGGCCAGCTCAGAGCCAAATTTGTGCTGGTTTGGGTTCCCAGCGGGGCTCAGCAGCACCAAATCCACGCTTTTTCCCCCCAAATTTATAACAGCTCTGCGGTTTTCCCGCGGTTTTGGGTATCCCAGTGGCAGCAGCCCTGGAAATTCCCCTTTCCTTGTGTGCTGAGATGGCTTAAAGGGCTCTTTTTGGGGGTTTGACCAGGAAATTTTCCTTTTATTGCAAGTTGCAGTTGGTAAAAATGCTGATTTTACTCAATTTGGTTGTGAATTTCCCCTTTTCTTACACAATTCAACCCTTAAAGTACAAATTTTGGGGGTCTGGGCAGGAAATTTCCCTTTCCTTCCATGCTGCAACTTAAAAACGCCGATTTTTTCTGTTTGCCCGGGAATTCCCCCTTTCCCTGCCCACTGCAACGATTTCAGATTTTGCTAATTTTGCTTTTTTTGGGGTCTCTCGCAGTCCAATGCTATCAACCTCACAGCTCTGGACTGGACGCAGCTGAGTAAGAAGGAATGTCTCAAATACGGCGGCAGCTTAGTGGGAAAATCCTGCAAATTCGTGCCTGACCTGGCGCTCATGTCCTTCATCCTCTTCTTCGGCACCTACTCCATGACCCTGACCCTGAAAAAATTCAAGTTCAGCCGCTATTTCCCCACCAAGGTAAGGAAAGAGCCGGGTTCTGCCTTTCCCAAAGATGAGCGAAAACGGGAGATGTTGGGAATTTTTGCTGGAGGCGAAGAACGCCAGGAAATCTCTGGTTTTAGGAGGTTTTGGCCACAATTGGGATCCTCCTCAAGGTTTTGGGCCCTGGTTTTTGGAATTCCGTGAGGCTTTTGGTCGAATCCTCCTCTCTAGAGTGGAGTTGGCTTAATGGGTGGACAATTAATGGATAAGGAATGGGTGGGATGATCCCAGCCACAGGGAAGTGGTCAACGGCTCAGAGTCTGATGGACATCAGTGACCAGTAGTGGCCAGGGTCCCTGTCAGGGCCAGAGTTAATTAATGTGTTCGTTAATTATGCAAATGAAGGGATTGAAGGCACCCTCGGGAGGTTTGCAGGTGACACCAAGGGACAATCCCGAGGGACAGGGCCATCCTGAGGGACCCGGACAAGCTCCAGGGAATCTCACGGGGTTTGTCCAGTCCAGGTGCTGGAGGTGCCCCTGGGATGGGGCAATCCCGGGGATGGATCCGAGCTGGGGATGAAGGGATGGAGAGGAGCGCTGGGAGAGGGATTTTGGGATGGGCGAGAGGCTGGACACGACCCCAGAGGTGGCTTGGGCTGACCCCCAGCGTGGGCAGCGGCTCCGGGGGGGATTCTGCCCCTCGGTCCCCACCTGTAGCGCTGCCCCCAGCCCTGGGATCCCAGCGGGAGCGCGTGGAGCTGCTGGAGAGAGTCCAGAGGAGGCCACGGAGCTGCTCCAGGGCTGGAGCCCCTCTGGAGCCGGGCTGGGAGAGCTGGGGGTGCTCACCTGGAGAAGGGAAGGATCCAGGGAGAGCTTCCAAAACATTCCAGGCCCTAAAGGGGCTCCAGGAGAGCTGCAGAGGGACTGGGGACAAGGCCTGGAGGGACAGGACCCAGGGAACGGCTTCCCAGTGGGAAAGGGGAGATTGAAATGGGATCTTGGGAAGGAATGAGGGTGGGGAGGGGCTGGGCTGGAATTCCCAGAGCAGCTGTGGCTGCTCCTGGATCCCTGGAAGTGCCCAAGGCCAGGCTGGATGTGGCTTGGAGCCCCCTGGGACAGTGGGAGGGTCCCTGGCCATGGCAGGGCTGGAATGGGATGGGAATTAAGGTCCATTCCCAACCCAAACCATTCCAGGATTCCAGAATTCTCTCCCTTGGCTCTCACAATGCCAACACCCCCTCACCTCGTGGAAGAGAGGAAGGCGAGAAAATGGGGATTTTGGGGGGTTATTCCCGGGTTATCCGCGGCTGCGTGGAGCTGGAAAGCCCCAGGGGAGGACGCCAAAGCAGGAGCAAACCTCTCCACCCCAATTCCCCTTCCCACCCCGTTAATTCCCCTTCCCACCCTGTTAATTCCCCTTCCCACCCGTTTCCCTGTCTTGCCTCCAGGTCAGGGCTTTCATTGCTGATTTTTCCAATGTCTTCTCCATCCTGCTCTTCTGTGGAGTCGATGCCTGTTTCGGACTGGACACCCCCAAACTCCACATCCCCAGTATCATCAAGGTTCGGCCTCCCCTCTCCCACACTCCTTTTCCAGCTCCTCGCCAGGATTTTTTGGGAATATCGCAGCTCCAGGCAGTTTCTTAAAAGCTACTTTGTCTTTTCTAACAATGCTCTAATTCTGTGACTTTCTTTCCTCTCTCTTTTTGTTGTTTTTCCTCCTTTTTCTTCCTCCCTTTTTTATGGTTTTCCCTCCCATTTTTGTTGTTTTCTCTCTCCTTTTTATTGGTTTTCTTCCTTTTTTTGGTTGGTTTTCCTCCTTTTTTTTATTTTTTCTCCTTTTTCTGTTTTCTCTCACTATTTTGTCATTTTCCCTCCCTTTTCTGCCATTTTCCTCACTTTTTATTTTGTTTTCCCTGCCTTTTTTATTGTTTTTCCTCCTTTTAAAATTGCTTTTCCTCCTTTTCCCCCCCTCCTTTTTTGTTGTTTTTCTTCCCTTTTTATTGTTTCCCCTCTTTTTTTGTTGTTTCCCCCCCTTTTTTTTTTGTTTTCTCTCCCTTTTTTGCCGTTTCCTCTCCCTTTTCTCCCTCTCTCTCCCCTCTCTCCCGGCAGCTCCGTAAGCTCATTAGCGATTTCTCTATCTTTATGTCCATACTAATGTTTGTGGGGCTGGATGTGCTTTTCGGACTCAACACCCCAAAGCTCCAAGTGCCTACCGACTTCAAGGTAAAACCAAAATATTCCATCAAACCCCATTCCGGAAGGATTTCTCCTCCCCCCTTCAGGGCTGATGTGGGGATCCCAGTGAGGACTTGGGGGCGGTTCGGGTGCCGGATTTAGGGACGGATGGGGGACGGGGTGATGGGGTTGTCGCCGAACGCCAACCCTTGGGTTTTCCCAATCCCTGCCCTGTTCCCGAGGTTCCGACCCCGCTGTCTCCCGCAGCCCACCCGCGTGGACCGGGGCTGGTTCGTGTTCCCGTTTGGGAAGAACCCGTGGTGGGTGTACCTGGCCAGCGCCCTGCCCGCCCTGCTCGTCACCATCCTCATCTTCATGGACCAGCAGATCACGGCCGTCATCGTCAACAGGAAGGAGCACAAGCTGCGGGTGAGCCCCCCCGGGATCCCCCACAGCACCCAGGGCATCCCCCACAGCACCCAGGGCAC
>NW_024581068.1:242536-242732 GCF_017639235.1 Corvus kubaryi | reverse complement strand
GGATCCCCCACAGCACCCAGGGCATCCCCCACAGCACCCAGGGCACCTCGGGATCCCCCACAGCACCCAGGACATCCCCCACAGCACCCAAGGGATCCCCCACAGCACCCAGAGCATCCCCCACAGCACCCAAGGCACCCCGGGATCCCCCACAGCACCCAGGGCATCCCCCACAGCGCCCAGGGGATCCCCCACA
>NW_024581068.1:242179-242526 GCF_017639235.1 Corvus kubaryi | reverse complement strand
CCACAGCACCCAGGGCATCCCCCACAGCGCCCAGGGGATCCCCCACAGCACCCAGGGCACCCCGGGATCCTCCACAGCACCCAGGGCATCCCCCACAGTGCCCAAGGGATCCCCCCACAGCACCCAGGGCACCCCGGGATCCCCCACAGCACCCAGCTGTGGGGTGGGCTTGGGGGCTTGCCCTGGCTCTGGCAGGGGCTCCCCCTGGGCAAGCTGCGGGTTTGGGGTGCTGGAGCACCTGGGGGGTGAAGTTCTGTGGGTAACGGGGTGCAGGGGGGTGATGCAGGGTGCCCCACATCCGTGTGGGGTGAATTAGGGTGATATGGGGTGCACTGGGGTGATGCAGG
>NW_024581068.1:227690-242169 GCF_017639235.1 Corvus kubaryi | reverse complement strand
GTGTGGGGTGAATTAGGGTGATATGGGGTGCACTGGGGTGATGCAGGGTGCCCCATGTCCGTGTGGGGTGAATTAGGGTGATATGGGGTGCACTGGGGCGATGCAGGGTGCCCCACATCGATGTGGGGTGAATTAGGGTGATATGGGGTGCACTGTGGTGATGCAGGGTGCCCCATGTCCGTGTGGGGTGCAGCAGGGTGATATGGGGTGCACTGTGGTGATGCAGGGTGCCCCATGTCCGTGTGGGGTGACACAGGGTGGCACTGGGTGCCCCAAGGCCGTTCGGGGGACATCAAGGCCCTGCCGGAGGGGACCCCACGGGCTCTGGGCTGGGGGTGGCCGCGGGCAGAGCCCCCCCTGACCCCCCGTGCTGTGTTGCAGAAGGCAGCCGGGTACCACCTGGACCTCTTCTGGGTGGGCATCCTGATGGCCGTGTGCTCCTTCATGGGGCTGCCCTGGTACGTGGCCGCCACCGTCATCTCCATCGCCCACATCGACAGCCTCAAGATGGAGACCGAGACCAGCGCCCCGGGGGAGCAGCCCCAGTTCCTGGGGGTCAGGTCAGGGGGGGCTAAGCTGGGTCTGAGCAGTGTCCCGGAGCCGGGGGGACATCCCTGTCCTGGGGGGATGAGGGACAGCACGGCCGGACGAGGGAGGGGATGGCCCCGCTCTGCTCTGGGCCGGGGCGGCCTCACCTCAAACATCGTGAGCGGTTTTGGGGTGACACGGTGTGAGCGGGACACGGAATTTGGGGTGACACGGTGTGAGCAGGACACGGAATTGCTGGAGAGGGTCTGAAGGAGGGACCTGGGGATGGGGAAGGGTCACTCGAGGAGTGGCTGAGGGCGCTTGGAACGTTCAGCTGCAGAAACTGAGGGACACCCATTGAGCTCTGCAGCTTCCTCCTGAGGGGCAGCTCCGATCCCTGCTCCGTGGGACAGGGACAGAGCCAGGGAGCGGCTGGAGCTGGGCCAGGGAGGGTCAGGATGGATTTTGGGAAAGGCTCTTCCTCCAGATGGTGCTGGGCACTGCCCAGGCTGCCCAGGGAATGGGCATGGCCCCGAGGCTGCTCCAGGAGCGTTTGGATTTTGGGGTGTCTGTGCAGGGAGAGGGGCTGGATCAATGATCCCAGTGGATCAATCCCCTTCCCACTCGTGATTCCGTGGTTCCTCGGGGTGGCTGATCCTGCTTCCATCCCCGTTCCAGGGAGCAGAGGGTGACCGGCATCATCGTCTTCGTGCTGACGGGGATTTCGGTTTTCCTGGCTCCCATCCTGAAGGTAAAACATTCCCGTTCCCCCCTTCCCCGCCGAGATCCGGTGATACGGCAGTAAAAAAGCCAGATTCTGCCCCATCCTCGTGACCTCCAGCGCTGGTCCCTGTCCCTGGGAAGGAGCTGCTGCCTTCCCTGAGGTCAGGGCCGCGGTTTCTCCCTGTTCCCAGTACATTCCCATGCCGGTGCTCTACGGGGTCTTCCTCTACATGGGCGTGGCATCGCTGAACGGCATCCAGGTGAGTGCCCTTCCTCCTCCTCCTCCTCCTCACTGGCCAGGGACTGGCCCACACTGGCTCAAAAAGGAGGATTTGTACTCCAAAATCTCTGCACGTGTGATGGCAGATACCCCAAACCCTCTGAGAAGCACCAAAAAGCCCCAAATTCCCCCAGTTTTGGGGACCAAAAGAGGCTTTTCCAGGGCAGCCTGGATTGGGTTGAGCATCAATCCCGGGCCTTCCTCCCTCAGCAGTTTTGGGATCGCTTCAAGCTCTTCCTCCATTTTGGGACTAAAAGCGGGTTTTTCTGTGGGGTGGATCTGAGGATTAACTCCGACCTTCCCCCCCTGGCAGTTTTGGGATCGCTGCAAGCTCTTCCTGATGCCGGCCAAGCACCAGCCCGACTACGTGTTCCTGCGGCACGTCCCGCTGCGCCGCATCCACCTCTTCACCCTGGTGCAGATCGTCTGCCTGGCCGTGCTCTGGATCCTCAAATCCACCGTGGCCGCCATCATCTTCCCCGTCATGGTAATCCCATCCTTGCTCCAAAGGGTTTTTTTGGGATTTGATGGAATTTTTGGTGTGGTCCCACCGTGGCCGCCATCACGGTAATCCCATCCTCATTCCACAGGGTTTTTTTGGGATTTAATGGAATTTTTGGCGTGGTCCCACCGTAGCCACCATCATCTTCCCCATCATGGTAATCCCATCCTCGTTCCACAGGGGTTTTTTGGGATTTGATGGAATTTTTGGCGTGGTCCCACCGTGGCCGCCATCATGGTAATCCCATCCTCGTTGGGAAGGGTTTTTTTTGGAATTTGATGGAATTTTTGGTGTGGTCCCACCATGGCCACCATCACGGTAATCCCATCGTCATTCCACAGGGTTTTTCTGGAATTTAATGGAATTTTTGGCGTGGTCCCACCGTAGCCACCATCATCTTTCCCATCATGGAAATTCCATCCTCGTTGGGAAGGGGTTTTTTTGGGATTTGAGGATGATTTGGTGCGGTCCCACCGTGGCCGCCATCATCTTCCCTGTCAAGATAATCCCATCCTCATTCCAAAGGGTTTTTTTGGGGTTTAAGGGATCTTTGGCATGGTCCCACCGTGGCCACCATCATCTTCCCCATCAAGGTAATCCCATCTGCACTCCAAAAGGTTTTTTTGGGATTTAATGGAATTTTTGGCATGGTCCTACCATGGCCGCCATCATCTTCCCCATCATGGAAATTCCATCCTTGCTGGGAAGGGTTTTTTTTGGGGGTTTAAGGGGTTTTTAGCTTGGTGGTCACCAGGTCTTGGGTTGAGCGACGCTCTTGGACCTCTCCCCTGTCAGATCTTGGCCCTGATCCTGGTGAGGAGGCTCCTGGATTTCGTCTTCTCCCAACATGACCTGGCCTGGATCGACAACATCATCCCCGAGAAGGAGAAGAAGAAGGAGGATGACAAAAAGAAGAAGAAAAAAGGCAACAAAGGCGACAGCAGCAGCGACGAGGAGGTGGGCGCGGGGTCACCGGGGGGCTCCTGAGGACAGCGGGGACATCCCAGAGCTGGGGAGGGAAAATTCCCACTGCAACCTGCGGGTTTGGGATGAAAGCCTTTGATCCCTGGAGCTGTTCGGCTGCACGGACAGAACCGGCTGAGCGAGGAGCTCAGGGGCTGGCAGGAGGCTCTGAGGAATGTCCCGAAAGCTGGAAAATCACGGCAAAAAAAAAGAAATCCTCAGGGAGAAGAGGCCAAACGCCCCGGTTTAGGGCACGGCATCCATCGCTCAAAGCCTCGTTACCCAAACCCCTGCCCCAGGATTTGGGAAGAGGAAGGCAAAGCCTCCTCCTCCACCTCCTCCTCTGGAGGTTTCGGGTCCCTTTGGGTGCTCCAGGTGCTCTCAGAGCCCCCCAGGCACTGCCTTCACCAGGAATTTCCCCGTTTCTTCCCCAGTTCCCACCTCCCTCAGTCATTAAGATCCCCATGGAGCCCCTGCCAGCGCAGCCCCGAAACGGGGGCCCCCATTGCCTGAGCCGTAAGTAACGAGCCCAGGAGCCTCTCCCGCGTCCCCTGCCGCTTCCTAATCCCTCCCGTGGGCTCCGCTCGGCACTAACCCCGCTGGGACACGCAGCCCGGATCCCTCCTGCCTCACCAGGATCAGGGAAAAACCCAGGCGGGGAGAGGCGCAAGAGTGGGAGCTGCCAGAGCACCTCTCATCCCAAGGCCTGGGGATCGCCAAGATTTCCTTAAATCTCAAAAGAAAAAATCCGGGAATCTCCTGGGTTTTGTCGCCTCCGAGCTGGTGCTGATGGGGCTTTGTGAAAAATATCTGCGTTTGGGATCATTTGGAGCCCCCAAAAGCCACTTGTGTCGGAGTTACCCGCCTGGGAAAGAGCAGATTTGGCTCCACCTCCACCAAAACTCCGCGGGATAAATTTGGGGGCAGTTTGTTCCAGGCTGCATCACGAGCTCGGTTTAACTCCTCCGCTCTGCGCTCACACCGCTGCCAGCAGGGCCTTTCCTCTCAAATCACCCCCAAAACCAGCAATTCCCAGATTTCCTCCTCCTCCTCCGCCGCCCGCGGGACCTGCTGGCAGCTGGGAGTGGGGGCCAGGGGGCTTTTTGGGGTCACCTGGGGAATGTTTCACCTCCGTGTCCCCCCAGGAGAGAGGGCCTCCACCTGGAGCTTTGCGTTCTGACTCCTCCCCGAACAGTTCGGATATGGATCGCAGGTAACGGGCCCCCAGCGGGCTCACCCTCCCTGTCCCCATCCCTGGGGGAGAATTTTGGGATCCCCGGCTGATCCTCCCGGCGGAGCTCCGCCCCTGAGCGATTCCCACCTATCCAAGCAGATTGTGGCAGCATCGCTCTGGATTTGGGGTGGTTTTGGGGTCCCCACCGTGGGGTTGCTGGGAGCTGCACCAGAGGGTTTGGGGCTATGAAACTGCTGAGGGACAGCCACAGGGATTTTTCAGACTGGGACGCCTCCAAATCCTGAAATTTTGGGATTATCCTCCGCAAATTCTGCGGGTTGACGGCAAAACACCGGATTTTCGTTCATTTCTCGGAGGTAGCCCGGAATAAAACCCAAAACTTTTCCAAAGGGCGTTGAAAGGATGATCTAAAGAGGAAGCCTTTAAAGGAAAGCTTCCAGGGGCCCAGTGCGGGGATGTGCACACGCGAGGCAGGATTTCCACAATGTTTATGAGTAATTAACGAGTATCTCTAACAAATATTGTCCAATTAGGGGAGCAGTGGCTGGGTGGAGAATTTCCCCCGAGTTCTGCCTCACTGGAGTTGTTCCAATGGGGCTTCTTTGCCTTCTGAGTTCTGGTGGAGAACAAAATATCCTCGTCAGGCTTCTTAAGAATAAATGTAATTCTAATCAGCATTAGAAGGGTTAACTTATTATCCCAAAATAGGAGAGAAAGGGTGGGGAAAAATACCAAAAATATACACATGGATTAAGAGTCTAGAAAAGAACATTAATATATGAAAAATATACATGAATAATATATAAATAGGGGAAAAATAGAGGGAAAATAGAGGACAATATAGGGAAAATAATATTGGGAAAATATAGGGAAAACATATGAAAAATATAGGGAAAATATAGGAAAAAGGGAAAATAATATTGGGAAAATATAGGGAAATATATTAAAATATATGAAAAATATATGAAAAATAAAGGGAAAATAATATTGGGAAAATATATTAAAATATAGGGAAAATATATTAAAAATATAGGGAAAATATAGGGAAAATAATATTGGGAAAATATATGGAAAATATAGGGAAAATATATTAAAATATAGGGAAAATATATTGAAATATAGGGAAAATATGGGAAAAATATTGGGAAGATAATATAGGGAAAATATATGAAAAATATAGGGGAAATATAGGGAAAGTATTGGGGAAATAATAGGGAAAATATAGGGAAAATAATATAGGGAAAACACATGAAAAATATATGGGGAAAAAAAGACATAAAAATAGATGAAAAAGATATATAAAAAAATCGATGGAAAATATAGGAAGAATACATGAAAAAAATATACAAAAAAAGCTCCAAATCTTCGGGCATCAGCATCACCCGGAGCGTCTCCCCAGGGCGGGTTCGGGGTGGGGGCACCACCCCTGGCTGCTCACCCCCTCTCCCCTCCTGCCCCCCAGTATCACCCTTCACCTGAAGATCTCGTGCCCGTCGTCTCCCGCCTTTAACTACTCCCGAAACCCCATCTGTGCCGTGCCCCAGGTGAAGATCGAGATGGAGTCGGACTACGAGGACACCGACACGGAGAAGGCTCCTCGGGACATGGGCAGTGAGACCACGCTATAGCCCGGCCCGCCCCCGCCTCTCTCGATTTTATATATATATATATATATATATATCGATATCGCCATATTCATATATATATATATAAAGGAAATCGGGCGTGTTCTTCTCTGCCGGGCGCAGGAGGCCCCGGGGGTCCCGTGCTCCGGTAGATTTTGGGGTCACGCGCTGTGGAATTCCCTCCCTTCCCGCTGGGCGAAGGCATCGCCACTGGCGGCGAAACGGGGCCGCAAAGGCGGAATTGGTGATTTTGGCCCCGTCTCGGAGCTGCGGGAGCAGCCGGGATGTGCCGATGGAAACATCCTGGGGTGCTTTTAGGGTGGGAGGAGGAGGTTTGCGCGGCTGAGAGGGAGGGGGAGAGCTGTTCCCTGTTCCCAAATCCCTGGAATCACCACGTGGCTCCTGGGGAGCCCCGCTCTGCGGAGGGAATGGGGTGACGGCGGGGAGGATGTGTGGGACAAAAGCGGCTGCTCCAAAGCGTGCTGGGGCATCCAGGAGTGGGACCCGGCTCTGCTGGGATGGGGAGGAGGAGGAGGAGGGGGAGGAGGGGGAGGAGGAAGAAGAATCTGGGTTGGGGATGAGGAGGAGGAAGCACCTGGGGTGGGGACGAAGAGGAGGAGGCAGCTGGGATGGGGATGAAGGAGAAGAAGGCTCCTGGGATGAGGAGAAGGCAGCTGGGATAGGGATGAAGAGGAGGAGGCGGCTCCTGGGATAGGGATGAAGAGGAGGAGGCTCCTGGGATGAGGAGAAGGCAGCTGGCATGGGGATGAAGAGGAGGAGGAAGCACAGCAGGATGGAGAGGAGCCGGTGCCCGGGGAGGGAAGGGACGGAGGAGGAGCAGCTCAGGGTGTTTTGCCACTTGAGGGCAACAAAGGGCGACAACAGCCGGGCCCTGGAGAGAACGAGTGGGCAGGGAATGGGAATGGGAATGGTTTCTGTAGGGGATGGGAATGGTTTCTGAGGGAATCAGGAATGGTTCCTGAGAGGATGGGAATGGTTCCTGCAGGGAATGGTTCCTGCAGGGAATTGGGAATGGTTTCTGCAGGGGATGGGAATGGTTCCTGCAGGGGATAGGAACGGTTCCTGAGGGGATGGGAATGGTTTCTGAGGGAATCAGGAACAGTTTCTGATGGAATCCAGGGTGGATTCCGCAGGGAAATGGGAACGGCGGCTGCAGCGAAGCCGTTCGGTTGCCCATCCCCACATCCTCCCCGCTCCCTCTCCCCGGCTCGGGAACAGCTCCATCCCTCCCTCCAGCCCTCCTCTCCCCGGAGGAATCCCGGGATCCTCTCTCGCTCTGCTGCCCAGCCCGTGCTGGGGGCTCCACTCCCACTCCAGCTCCTCGCTCCCGGTCATTCCCACCTGGCTCAGCAGCAGTGGGAGCAGGAGGGGAGAGCAGCCCCTGCCCCCTGCGCTGCCAGGCTCGTCCAGCAGCTCCCTCACCCTGTCCAGCGGCATTTTGGGGTCCACAGGGGGCTCTTCCCACCCGGGAAAGGAAGGGAAGGGAGCAGGTCGGGACCCAGGCAGGCTCCCACCACTTTTTTTCCAGCAGTGCCGAGGCTTTAAAGGATTTTTGTCCACCCACGGCCCAGGCCCAGCCATGGTTTAGAAACCCTGGTCCGAGCACCCCTCACACCCAGCTCTTTTTCTCATTTTGCCTGGATGAATCCTTCATTTTTTTTTTCTTCCCTCTATTCCCAACCTCCCAGAGCCCCCAGACCCTTCCCACGAGCAGAACCGACCTGCCCGACACTCACACCAGCAGCACTGGGGTTCTTCTGGGACACCAGTCACACACTGGGACACCAGTCACACACTGGGACACCAGTTAAACACCAACTGGGACACCAGTCACACACCAACTGGGACACCAGTCACACACCGACTGGGACACCAGTTAAACACCGACTGGGATACCAGTCACACACCGACTGGGACACCAGGTAAATACTGCACTGGGACACCAGTCACACACTGGGACACCAGTTAAACATCGACTGGGACACGTCACACACCACGACTGGGACACCAGTTAAACACCGCAACTGGGACACCAGTCCCACACTGGGACACCAATCCCACACTGGGACACCAGTTAAACACCAACTGGGACACCAGTCCCACACCGACTAGGACACCAGTCCCATACTGGGACACCAGTTAAACACTGACTAGGACACCAGTCCCACAGATACTGGGACACCAGTCACATACTGGGACTCCAGTCCCACAGCGTACCCGTTCCGCCCCCTGGCACGGACAGCTCCCTGTAAATACTCGGATCCGACACACGCTTGGAGGCAGTTTCCTACTTAGAGCAGATTTTTGTTCTGGTTCAGGTGCAGCTCCTGGGGACTCGTGGTGAGAGCAATGACCCAGCCTTGCCCTGGCACGGTTAAACGCTGCCAGGAGCGCCCCGAACTCGAGGGCACCGTGTCTCCTTCTGTAGCTTTCTGTAGCCACCCCGTGGTAGCTGAGTGTGGTCCAGGTCGGCTTTCGCATTTGCATCGAGCAGGTTTCATTCGCTGGCTCCAGCAGCTCTGCTTCCCAGGCTTTGTGGGCTCTGGGAGCTGGGCCGTAGGGCAGAGCTGAAGCCACTCCAGGCTGCTTTTCGGGCTCAGTTTGTCCCTTTCTGGCGAGGTTTCCCATGAGGTTTTGGGGTTTTTTTGTACAAGCAAAGCGCAGCAGTCTCAGCTCAGCCGCCTCCAGCACGGCACCACTTGAACCATTTTGTATTTCTCGGTGATACATCCCAATAAAAACCTCGTTTCCATGATTCCCAGCTCTCTGTGTCTTTCTGGGGCGGATCCAGGAATCCCAACTTTCCCTCCCCACGGGATTTTGGCAGGAGAGGGTCAACACTGGGGGTGCAGCACCAGCAGCACCTCCAGCCCCTTTTAGAACCCTAAAAATGAGGAAAAAACCTCCAAGATCATCAAGTCTGGCATGAAAACAAAGCTCTCCTGCTCTGGGAAAGGTGGGATCAGTCATTCCAGGGAGGGGAGAGTCCAAGATTCACCTCACTGCCCTCGGATAATCCTGCAGGGACGTTTTTCCCGAGGTTCATGTTCACAGGATAATCAAAGCTTACAAACAAACTCCTTTATCCTCACCCAGATTTAGCTGGAATCACTCAGAAAGCTGGACAGGATTTGGCCAGGCAGGGAAGGATGAGATTTGTCCTCTTTCCAGCCCAGGTGGAGCAGTTTTGTCTCTCTGGGTGGGAGCCAGACCCTGCCCTGCTCAGCAAGGGACAAGAGGCAGCTCCCAAAGGCTGGACAAACAAAAGCCCCTGTTCCTTTCCAGGACTGAAACCATTGCTCAGCAATAATTCCAGGGCACAAAGATGATTTATTTTTTGTCTTCTCACACTTTATTTAGCCAGCCCACACTACTCACTAAGCACTCACACTTTACAACACAGTGCAGGACACCTCCCCCAGGCCCTGTGTGGGCACCAACCACCCCCCTCCCTCCCCCAGGTGTTCTTTGGTTAGGAAAAAAAGGCTTTTAAAAAAATTCACCACGCAAAGAGCAAAAAAAACCCCAGCCCAGCTGCACACTAGAACTTGTTACACCAGCCCTGCCCCTGCCAGGGCCTGCTCAGGCCCAGCACACAAATATGGCTTCAATTCTTCAACTGGTTTTTTTTCTTCAAGTAATTCTTCTACAGAAGAGCTTAAACTAAACATCCAGCACGGAGGAGGAACTCGGGAACGCCAGGAGCTGGGATTGTGAGAACAGAACCATCGAGGCCATCGCTGCGCATCCCACGGGATTGCCTCGGGAGGAGTGTGGATACTCCCAGCTCTGCCCGAGCTTCCAATAAATACCTGTGACCTCCGGGCAGGGAAAGAGCCCCGCATGCCAGACAATAAATAAAAATATTGCATTTTCTATCGGCCTGTTCAGGAGTCAGTCTGGAATGTTGAAAGGCAGAGGCCCTCGTTAGGCCCAGCTCTGAGGGGCCCTCCTTAGGCCCAGCTCTGAGGGGCCCTCCTTAGGCAGGGAGAGCCTCGAGCTCTTTGGGTTTCAGCAGCTTCTTGGCAGCGATGATGGTGTTTTTCATCAGCATGGCCACGGTCATGGGCCCCACGCCGCCGGGCACCGGCGTGATGTAACTCGCCTTCTTCCTCACCCCTGAGGGGAAAAGCGCAGCTTAAGGGCAAGGCAAGACTTTCCAGCCTAAAGCCACGCAGGTTCTGGCAGGATTAATGCTTTAGGAACAGGGTCCAGGTGTTTATTCCCTGTTGGCCAAGGGGGCACGGCCCAGTCTGTCCTGCATGGGTGTGAAAGCGGCTTAACTGCGAAGGCTGAGCTGGGGAAAAGCACCGAGCCAGGCCTAAAAGCACCAAGCAAGGCCTAAAAGCACAAGGGTCCAAAAGAGCAAAAAGCCGGGCCCAGAAGCACAAAGGTCTGAAAGCACAAAAAAGCTGGGCCCAAAAGTGCCAAAAAGTCAGGCCTAAAAGTGAGGCTGAAAAGCACAAAAAGCCAGGCCTGGGAGCCACAAAAAGCTGGGCCTAACAGCACCAAGCCAGGCCTAAAAGCACAAAGATCTGAAAGCGCCAGAAAGCTGGGCTTGAAAGCACCAAGGCCAAAAAGCACCAAAAGCCAGGCCTAGAAGGACCAGAAAGCCAGGTCCAAAAGTGCCAAAAAGCCAGGCCTAGAAGCATCAAAATCCGGGCCTAGAAGCACTAAGGCTTCAAAGTACCAAGGCCTAAAAGCACCAAAAAGCTGGGCCTGAAAGCACTAAGGCTTGAAAGCACTACAAGCCAGGCCTAAAAGCTGATTTCCAGCACAAAAACGCCAAACCCAAGAGCAGAGTTCAGAGCCCCAAGTGCGGAGGCTCCGGAGGCTCCTCTGGAGCACCCCATGGAATATCCCGGGATACGCCCCGGGACGCGGATGCACCGGAAGAACTGAGCTCAGCCTCCGTCCAGGCCTCCGGCCCCTCTCCCCAGCCCCCTCAGAAGCCGATCCAGAGCCTTTCCCTACCTTCAAAATCCACGTCCCCAACCAGCCTGGGCTTGGCAGTGACGGGATCCTGCACCCTCGTGATCCCCACGTCGATCACGGCGGCTCCTTCCTTGATCATGTCGGCTGTGATCAGGTTGGGGATGCCTGGAAAAGCACAACCACCCCGCTCAGTGGTGCCCTGATCCCCCTCATCCCGCGTTCCCAGCGTGTTCCAACCCACCTGCGCCTTCCTGCCTCCCTAAACAATGGGATTCAAGAATCTTACGGGGTTTTTTCCTCAACCTAAACCATCCTAAGAAATGCAATCCTAACCCCAGAGGCACAACTGGCGTTCACTGCAGGTGTTTCAAATTGCAAGAGGGGAAGTTTAGGTGGGATTTTTGGAAGGAATCTTTCCCTGGGAGGGTGGGAGGCCCTGGGCAGAGCAGCTGTGGCTGCCCTGGGAGCCCTGCAAGTATCCAAGGCCAGGCTTGGAAACCCTGATGTGGTGGAAAGGATGATCCTTAAGGTCCTTGCAGCCTGAACCGCTCTGTGATTTCTGTTTTCTGCCAGAGCTGCTCCCTGATAACCTCAGGGCACAGAGCAGGAATCCTCCCCCCAGGAGCTCTGGCAGAGCAGGCAGCACCACACCCCCCTCCACGGGGAAACCTTCCAACATTTCAGCTCCGCGGCTCTTCGGTGCCCATCTTCCAGCTGCCCCGAGGCAGTGCCCGAACCCATCCCAGCCGGGCACGGCTCTGGCTGTGCCAGGAAGGGCTGGCAGCAGCTCCCTGGGGCTCACCCAGCCTGTGAGGGTGGGGTGAGTGTCTGCTTCTGGCAGATATCGGGGGATCCACTCCCAGCCCGCCTTTATCTCCCTCTGCTCCGCTCACGCTTCCCCCGTCACTCCCACCCCGAGCCTGGAGCAGCGCCCGGCTCCGAGGGGATCCTGGTGCCCTGCAGGTGCCTCGGGAGCAGAGGCCACTTTTTGGGACCTTTTATTTCCCCTCCTCCCCACATAAACCCAGGCCCGATGGACAATAGAGGCTGTTGTTGTCCAGCTGCGTGGCAGGGCAGGCACAAAGGGTGTCAGGGACACCAGGCTGGGGGCGGGCACTGCTGGGTTCTGCAGGGCTCTATCCTTGGCTCCTCGGCATCCTCACCAAGGACCTGGGCTCAGGAGCAGGAGGAGCACTGGGTGTGCTGGTGACGCTGAGCTGGGAGCAGCTCTGGGCTGCCCGGAGGGCAGAGAGGCCCTCAGAGAGACCTGGGCAGGGCAGGGAGGGACAATCCCCAAACCTGTGGAGTTTAACCAGGGAAGGGCCAGATTCTGCCCTGGGGATGGGCACCCCTGGCTGGGTGGGTGGGCTCTGTGTGACAGGGACAGCACCCAGGGAACAGCCAGAGCTGGGCCAGGGCAGGCTCAGGCTGGATTTTGGGAAAGGTTCTTCCCCCAGAGGGTGCCGGGCACTGCCCCGAGGCTGCTCCAGGAGCGTTTGGACAGCGCTGCCAGGGATGCCCAGGGTGGGATTTTGGGGTGTCTGTGCAGGGCCAGGGGTTGGGTCAGGGATCCCAGTGGGTCCCTCTCACCCAAACACATTCCCTGATTCTCCATTCCTGCTGAGGATGGCATCAGCTGCTCCCTGCCAGGTGCTGCTTCCCACTCTAAAGGCAGAGCCCCAAACCGGGAACACCAAAAATGCGGCTCCGCCACACGAGAACCCAGCTCCAAGAGCCCCTCGCCTGCCGCCCCGAGAGCCCAGACCCTCCCAGAGGTCTGCCAGAGGACATTCCACGCCCAGCATTCCCAGCAGGATCACCCTGAGCCCTGCTGGGGCCCCCCTCACCTGCGGCTGCCACCACGATGTCCGCACGGATCGTGTGCTGCTTCAGCTGCTCCTTGGGCGTGTAGCGGTGCGAGATCGTCACCGTGGCGTCACCTGCGGTGACAAGGGCCGGGGACTCACACACAGCACCCAAACCCAGCCAGCATCTTCCCCTTCAAGGCCAGCCCTGAGTCCATCAGGAACGTCAGGGAACGGCCCCTGGAGGGAGAGGGAGGGATTTGGGGTGGAATGGGGCACGGAACTGCTGAAGGGTGCTCAGGGGGGACCTCCTGGCTCTCCACAGGATGACAGGAGAGGGCAGCCAGGGCAGGGACAGAACAAGATAAAAAAGCCTCGAGCTGTGCCAGGGGAAGTTTGGGTTGGATATCGGGAAAAAATTTATCATGGAAAGGTTGTAAAGCACTGGAAGAGGCTGCCCAGGGAAATGGCGGAGCGCCCGTCCCAGAGGTGTTCAAACCACGTGTGGATGCGGCACTTGAGGCCGGGGGCTGGTGGTGACCCTGGCTGAGGACCTGATGACCTCGGAGACCTTTTCCAACCTGAGCAACCCCGTGATTCCAGGACCGTGTGCAGGATTATGCCACCCTGGGCCAGCTCCCTGACCAAGGAGTGGCTGGGAGCGCTTTAGGAGGCTAAAGAGGAGAGCTGTGAGGTTCCTCCCTGAGGCCACCCCGCTCCTACCTCCGGGCCGCTCGTGGCTGCCGTCGGTGTGGAGCAGCATCGCGATCGGCATCCCCACGTTCTTGGACCTGCCTGCCACCACCACGTTCCTGCCCAGCGTTGGGATTCCTGCAGGGGACAAATCACAGAATCACAGCCTGTCCTGAGCTGGGAAGAACCCACTGGGATCCCTGACCCAACCCCTGGCCCTGCACAGACACCCCAAAATCATCCCACCCTGGGCATCTCTGGCAGCGCTGTCCAAACGCTCCTGGAGCAGCCTCAGGGCAGTGCCTGGCACCCTCTGGGGGAAGAACCTTTCCCAAAATCCAGCCTGAGCCTCCCTGGCCCAGCTCTGGCTGTTCCCTGGGTGCTGTCCCTCACACAGAGCCCACCCACCCAGCCAGGGGTGCCCATCCCCAGGGCAGAATCCGGCCCTTCCCTGGTTAAACTCCACAGGTTTGGGGATTGTCCCTCCCTGCCCTGCCCAGGTCTCTCTGAGGGCCTCTCTGCCCTCCGGGCAGCCCAGAGCTGCTCCCAGCTCAGCGTCACCAGCACACCCAGTGCTCCTCCCGCTCCTGAGCCCAGGTCCTTGGTGAGGATGCCGAGGAGCCCAGGGCCGAGGATGGAGCCCTGCAGAACCCAGCAGGTGCCACCGCAGTCCCTGATACCCTTTGTGCTGACCCACGAGCTCCCCCAGCACACAACGAACTTCTCCAGCTGGGAACCCTTAAAGCCGAGCTGGAATTATGCTGGGAATCAGCCAAATGCTGTAGCAGCAGCAGCTCTCACCTGTTCTCTTGATGATCTCCCAGACGCCCCAGGGCGTGGCAGGAAGCATGGAGTACTGGTCCAGGCACATGCGGCCCACGTTGATCACGTGGAAGCCGTCGACGTCCTTGTCCGGGCTCACGGCGTTGCAGACCTTGCGCTCGTCGATGTGCTCTGGGAGAGGGCAGCGAGCGCTCAGGGAGCAGCCCTGAGCCCGGGCTGTGCTGCCAGCCACGCTCGGCAGCTCTGGCCATGAGCTGCAACTGGGACCCCAAACTGGAGCTCTGACCCTGAGCCCTGAGCTGGAACTGGGACCCCAAATTGGAGCTCTGACCCTGAGCCCTGAGCTGCAATTGGGACCCCAAACTGGAGCTCTGACCCTGAGCCCTGAGCTGGAATTGGGACCCCAAACTGGAGCTCTGACCCCGA
>NW_024581068.1:222589-227680 GCF_017639235.1 Corvus kubaryi | reverse complement strand
TGGGACCCCAAACTGGAGCTCTGACCCCGAGCCCTGAGCTGCAATTGCAACCTTGAGCCCTGAGCTGGAATTGTGACCCTGAGCCAGAGTTATAACCCCGAGCTTTGACCCCAAGTCTTAAGCTGGAACTGTGACCCCGAGCCCCAGGCTGGAATTGCGACCCTGAGCTGGAATTTTGATCCCAAGCCCAGACCCAGAGCCCTGTCAGAGCTCTGGGGGCCTGAAGCTGCCCAGCACTCCCAGCTGCACGCTGCCAGCTCCCAGCACGGGGCACTGGAAGCGCTCTGCAACCACAGCCCTGCTCACACCGAGGGTATTTTTAGGCAGCCCCAAGGCCACCGCCCGGCTCGGGAAGTTGATACTCCCAGCACAGGAATAGATTCCCTGACCCCCAGGGACTGAACTGCTGCAGGCAGCTGGTGCTGAGGAGCAGGATCAGGGCAGGATCCCCCCCGTGCTGCCCCACACCACTCAGGGCAATCCTTGGAAGCTTTGTGGCAATGGAGGAGGAGGGAACTGAGCCACTCACCAGGCAGGGGAAGCTGCACCAGCAGCCCGTCCACGGCTGCGTCGTTGTTGAGTTTTCCAATCAAATCCAGCAGCTCCTCCTCGGTGATGGAAGCCGGCCTGAGGATGGTCTCGCTGCTGATCCCTGGAATTGCCGAAGCCACGGCGTCAGTGAGGCACAAAAGGGCAACTTCCCCGGATTTCGTGGATTTAAGCTGGCCTGGCTCGGTGCCTGGCCAAAGCTGGGCGGTGCCCACTGAGGATGGCAGGGTTTGTGCAGCTTCCAGGCTGGAGAAGCCTTCACAGGTGCTGGGATTTGGTATTGAAGTCAATTATATGGGGCTGGTGGCCTGGGAAAGGGTGTTTGGGACCTTCCCAGGGCAGGGAGAAACCCAAGCAAAGCGTCCTACCGTGAAAACAAAACCACACAGCCTGAGAGCCCCCTGGACACACTAAAAAAGGGATGTTTGCCTAAAAATCTCAGCTCCAAAAGCAGCAGAACCCAAGTTAAAATGACACCAATTATTGCCCCAACCCCGAGCAGGACCTTGGATTGCGAGACGGGCGGGAGTCAGAGGGCAGCGAGGCTGCTGAACAGGGGCTGTGTCACAGGCAGCCGAGGAAAGGAGGCCAAAAATCCCCTCCTGTGCCTTTTCCGGCTCTGGGAAAGCTGAAAAACCCCAACCACAGAGCTTGGGTTGCCCTGAAGGAGCCAACGGATCACATTTATCCACCACACCCCGGTCCAACCGGGCAGCCACAAGAAGCCAAACTCCAGGGGAAGGTGGAAGGGTGGGTGGATGCATCCCAAAAAGCGTCCAGTATCGAGGATTCCCAACCAACCTGCACTTTTTTGGGACGGGAACACCAGACTTACCCACGTCAGCCGCCGCTTTGGTTTTGTTGAGGACGTAGGAGTGGCTGGCCGGGTTCTCCCCCACCAGCACCACGCTCAGGTGGGGCCTCTTGTTCCCCGCCGCCACCCACTGCTGCACCTCGTGCCGCGCTTCCTGCCGGATCTGCCGGGCCAGCTTCCGCCCCGAGATCACCACGGCGTCCCCCCTGCACCAGGGAAAGTGTCACTACAGCCTCAGGGCCACCAGCTCCCAGCCAGGGCAGGATGGAGCAGGAAAACCGGGAGGAAAAGGCTCCTTCCCTCGAGCTCTGCGGGGGCCTTTGGCACCTCCGTGCTGCTTCACCTCAAGCAGCGCCTTTCAGGCTCGTTTACAGCTTCAAAGCTGGGGCCGAAATCAGAATATCCCGAGCTGGAAGGGAGCCAGAGGGATCATCCATCCTGGCACTACATCCCAAAATCCCACCCTGGGCATCCCTGGCAGTGCCAGGATCCTGGAGTTCCTGGAGCTCTGGCAGCCTCCGGGCCGTGTCCATTCCCTGGGCAGCCTGGGCAGTGCCCAGCAGCCTCTGGGGGAGGAAAATCCCAAAAATCCAGCCTAAATCCCCCTGACCACGAGGTCACTTTTTTCCCAAGAAAAAATAAGGAATACTGTTCTCTTTTCTCCATGGGTGTCACTCGTGTGGGGCACGTTTTGAGCTGGGGTACTCTGCGTTCCCATCTTTAGGGAGGCCGTGCCCTGGGAAGGCACAGCAGCTTCCCTACAGAGGGCTGGCACCAGGCACAGCCGACTCCAGAGCAGTTTCTCCAGGTCTGTTCAGTGATCCCGGCAGAAGCAGCACAGGAGGCTCCAAGGGCTGTTCCCACTGATCCTCATCCCCCACAGATTCCTTGGCAAGGCCGTGGGGCCACCCAGCACAGCCCTTCTCCCCCATCCCCTGCTGCATCATCACCACCACAGTCGGCTCTCCAGGCTGCTGGAGTCGAGCCCTGTCCAAGCAGCTCCTTGCACTGATTTCCAGGCTAAACAGGGACTGGGAATATCCAGTCACATTCCAGGCTGCAGTGAGCTGAGAGGCCACAGCTGCTGATCCCACAGGTGGGGTTTTGGGGTGTCTGTGCAGGGCCAGGGGCTGGACCAATGATCCCAGTGGGTCCCTTCCCACTCTGGACATTCTACGATTTAAGCCTGGCCTTGCTGCAAGGTCTCATGCCCAGCACTTGCTGGCCTGATTCTCCCCGCCTCCAAGCAAGAGCAGGCAGATGCCCCCCACAGCATTCCTGGGGCCTTCCCAAATCGCTGGAACCTGCCCATTTCTGGAGCAATTCCCAGCCAAACTGCATCACAACTTCAAAACCTACTCCACCTGCCCCAGGAATCCAGAGACAGCTGACCCACAGCGCAGTTTCCAACCCTCCCTGCTCCACCCCAGCCAAGCTCGATTGCTGCACTTTCTCCTCAAAAATGCATCAGCTGCCTCTGGATGCATCTTCTCCTACCCGGATCCTGCATTCAGTCCAACAGCGCTCTTTTCTGACCTTCTCTAGCTACAATCCCAAGCTCCAGGGACAGCTGGAATGATGGAAAACCACCCCGAGGACTGCTCCAAAACTCACCGGGACCTTCCCCCAAGACTGGGCTGCTCCCAGAGAGAGGGAGAAGCACCAGAGCCTCTCAGGCGGGCAAAGAATGAGCTCAGAACCCCGTTTGGAGCAGGGTGGGATGCTCGGGGGTCTCTGCCTGGAGAGTGCTCAGGGTGCTCTCTGTCCCTGTCACTCCAGGGAATGCTCGGGGGTCTCTGCCTGGAGAATGCTCAGGGTGGTCTCTGACCGTGTGCCCCCGTGCCCAAGGAGAGCCTGGGGGTGCTCTCTGTCCCTGTCACCCCAGGGGATGATCGAGAAGCGGGGGTGGTCTCCGTCCTTCTCTGCTCCTCTCACCCCCCAGTCCCTCTGTGCCCGGGGCAGCCCCGCACTCCCACGCAAGGCGGCCGCGGGATTTCATCAGCCTGCAGCGCTCGGCGCGGCCGCTGGGGGCCCGCCCGCTCACCCCGGAGCCGTGAGGGCAAAACGGGCCGCGACCCCGGCCCGGGGGGCGACCGAACCGGCCTGGGCCGCTCCCTCCACAGCCCTCAGCGCGCCGGCACCGGGCGGAGCGGGGCGGGCGCTGCTCCCACCTCCCTCCCAACCACCCCAACACACCCTCCCGGTGTCCCGGGCCGTACCGGGCGGCGCTGAGGTGCAGGCGGCGGTCGCGGGGCTCCAGCGCGGCGCGGCTGAGGGCGCGGAGGGGCCGGAGCGCGGCGGCCATGGCGCGATGGGCACCTGAGGGGCGGCAGGAACAGCGCTGAGGGAAACGCCGCTCCTGCCCTTTATATACCCCCGGTAAGCCCCGCCCCCTCCCTCGCGGCAGCCAATGGGGTCGAGCGCCAAAAATGATTCATTCGGGTTCGCACCTCTCGGCACCTTCGCGGCTCCGGGGGTCGCGACAGAGCCGCTGCTCCTGACCTGAAAACCGAGTTTATGACCCGGGAGCGACCGCGGCAGCTGCAAACGGGGTAAAAAAATAATACAAACACCGTCAGGTTGGTTGTTTTGGGTAGTGGGTGCCGCCTCCCGCAGCGGGCACAAGTGAGCGTGGGCGAGAGGCTGGACACGACCCCAAAGGTGGCCTGGGCTGACCCCCAGCATCGGCAGCGGCTCCGGGGGGATTCTGCCCCTCGGTCCCCACCTGCAGCGCTGCCCCCAGCCCTGGGATCCCAGCGGGAGCGCGTGGAGCTGCTGGAGAGAGTCCAGAGGAGGCCACGGAGCTGCTCCAGGGCTGGAGCCCCTCTGGAGCCGGGCTTGGAAAAGGTGGTGATCTTCGTGCTGCCCCGAGGGCGAATCCTGCAGCCGGAGGGAGAGAAGAGGGAGCCGGGGCCATCCCGTGTCTCGTGTTGGGAACGAGGATCCTGCGGCGTTTGGGGTCTCTCTCAGCTCCAGGGGGGTGCTGGGCTCTGGCAGGTCGATACCCAGCCGTTATCCGCCTCCTTTCTCTACCTGCGGCCACCCTATTTGCCAATAAACAGTTGTTGTTTCTTCACTTCCATCTCTGAGCATTCATTTCTCGCTGCTGGAAAGGGATTATTGGAACCCTGAAGGAGATGACTCGTGCCGTTAAATTCTCCTTTCGATTGTCTCGTCCCCACGCCTGAGAGAAGCCGTTTCCAAAGGCAGCAAATTGTTCCTTCCTTTCCAATCCCCCCACCCCCGATCGTTCCCGGACAGGAGACGCCTCAAGACCCCCCAGAACAGAGGGACGGAGACAGCCCCGGGCCATGCGTGCTCCTCGCCCTGGCTGAGGCTGGGGGGGCTCCGGCCTCCTCTCCCAGGGGGAGGGCGGGGGCTTTGGGATTTGTTGGGATCACAAGCGACTCGCTGGGAAAACAAAGATCAGTCAAGGCATTTGATGTGATTTTTGCCAATTTTACTTTGTTTTTAACTTTGGTGGGCTGTGGATGGTGTCCGAACTCTTCCGATTTGGCCCCTCGTTGCCTTGGCGGAGTTCCGCCCCTCTCCGTCGGTGTCCGCCGTCCTCATCCCGGGGGATGCTCCGTCGCTGTCCGCCGTCCTCAGCCTCGGGGGATGCTCCGTCGCTGTCCGCCGCCCGTTGCCCCCGGGGGATGCTCTGTCAGGTCCGTCATCCTCACCCCGGGGGACGCTCCGTCGGTGTCCGCCGTCCTCAACCCCGGGGG
>NW_024581068.1:214085-222579 GCF_017639235.1 Corvus kubaryi | reverse complement strand
GCCGTCCTCAGCCTCGGGGGACGCTCCGTCGGTGTCCGCCGTCCTCACCCCGGGGGATGCTCCGTCGGTGTCCGCCGTCCTCAACCTCGGGGGATGCTCCGGCCGGTGTCCGCCGTCCTCACCCCGGGGATGCTCCGTCGGTGTCCGCCGTCCTCACCCCGGGGATGCTCCGGCCAGTGTCCATCCCTCCGCGCTCCGCTGCGCCTCTCCCACGACCTCCGGCCGCACCCCTTTTATAGTCCCGCCAAGCCCCGCCCTCTCTGTGCCAGCCAATGGGAGCTCGGTGACGTTTTGGGGGTGGAGGAGCAGTCTGTCTCCGCCCTGTGTGATATCACAATGAGGGGGCGGAGCCAGGAGAAGCAAGCGGCCTGATTGGTGCGGACGGGGTTTCCCGCGCCAATTGGGCCCGGCGGCGCTGATTGGTTGGTTCGAGGTTGAGGGTGGGGCAACGCCCGGGAACGGGCGTGGCTGACGTGCGGGGGTCCCGACCCCGTTCCGGGGGTACCCGGGCCCACGGGGAGGGGTCTCTGAGGGTCCCGGCCCCAATTCCGGCGGTGTCCGGGCCCACGGGGAGGGGTCTCTGGGGGTCCCGGCCCCGTTCCGGGGGTACCCGTGCTCATTCCGAGTCCCAGCCCCCCGTGACCGGGAGGCGGGGCCACGCCTCCTTAGTGAGATTCCCCGCCCCTTCCCGAGCTCTCGCGAGAGTTGGCGGCGCGGGCGGGGCCGGTCCCGCCAGGAGCCGCCGCCGCCGCCGCTCCCTCAGCGCAGCCCGGCCCGGCCCGGCCCGTTCCGCTCCCTCCGCCCGGCCCCGCTTCCCTCAACCCTTTCCGCTCCCTCAAACCGGCCCCGCCTCCCTCCGCTCGCTCCCTCCGCCCTTCCCTCTCCCGCATCCCGGCCTCTCTTCCTTCCGCCCGATCCCTCAGCCCTTCCTGCTCCCGGATCGCGGCCCCGCTCCCTCAGCCCATTTCCGCTCCCCTCAGCTCTTCTCGCTCCCTCAGACCCTTCCCGTCTCCCTCATCCCGTTCCCACTGCCTTCAGCCCGGCCCGGCCCGTCTCGCCATGAGCTTCCTCTTGTGAGTGTCCGGGCTCTGGGGAGGGTCCTGGGGGCGGCCCCGAGGGGTCCGTGGGAAGGGGCAGCGAGGGGCCGGGGGAGCGCTTGGACTTGGTCTGGGCGAGGTTGTTTGTGGGGGAAGCGTTTGGGGAGGGACGGAGGGCTGTTCTTTGAGGGGGTTAAGGAGGGGAAGGAGTTCGGGGAGGCAGCTGGGTGCCGTGGGGAGGGGGTGTTGTAGGGATTCCCGAGGGGAGGCCTGGGCTTTGACTGGGCTTTGAGGAGGATTTGGGGGGGGTCAGAGGCCTCCAGGAGCTGAGGAAGGCTCATGAGGGCTCCTGTGGGAAGGTTTAGGAGGAATCGCAGAGTGGTTTGAGCCCTTGGAAAGGATCCTTGGGAATGTACAAGGAGGGGCTTCCTCCGCTGAGGGAAGGCTGTGACAGGACCAGAGGAAAGAGCCTCAAGTTGCACCAGGAGAGGTTTAGATTGGATTTTAGGGGAAAATTCTTCACTGCAAGGGTTGGAAAGGCTGCCCAGGCTGGCGGTGGAGTCCACATCCCTGGGAGCGTTCCAAACACGGGGGGATGTGGCACTCGGGGACAGGGGTTAGTGGCCACCGTGGGGGTGGTGCTGCACCGGACTCGATGATCTTGGGGATCTTTTCCAGCCTTACTGACTCCATGGTTCTGTGGCTAACTGGAAATGCTTTTTCTCTCGTCAGTGGGAGCCGGTCTTCGAAAACATTCAAGCCAAAGAAGAACATTCCCGAGGGATCCCACCAGTATGAGCTCCTCAAACACGCCGAGGCCACGCTGGGCAGCGGCAACCTCCGGCAGGCCGTGATGCTGCCCGAGGGCGAGGACCTCAACGAGTGGATTGCGGTGAACAGTGAGTCCTCTGAGAGGGGGAAAACCCCAAAACCACGGGGTTTATCCTTAAACAAACCCCTGAATTCCCCTGGCACGCTCTGCTGGGGTGGCTGAGGTGGGATAAAAGCAGCGGAAGCAGGGCCCACGTCAGGGGGGTGTTGTGCAAGAAGGAAGAGACGGAGCAGCACCGGTGTGGTTTTGGGGTGGCTTTTGACGAGTTCAGGCTCACAGAGGGGATTTGGTTTGTGAATGGTTATTTTTGGAATTATAATATATATATATATAATATAATAAAATAGTCCAGGGAGAAAACGGAGCTCTATTCCCCCCAAACTCCAGGATTGTAGAGTTTCTTTTTTGGTTTCTCTTTTCAAATCCAATTTGCTTTGAGCAGCTGCTCCCCCTGGCCTTGACCTTTGCTTCTTTCGAGGTTAGAGGAGGGGGGAAAGCAGTTTTAAGCAAGGAAGGTAGCGATTCAGGCCAGGAGGGCTCAGCCTAAGGAAGGTCTCAAATCAAACCAAATCAATCAGGCTTTTGAGGAGCCTGGAAGCTAAATCTGCTTTTCCCATGGAATGCTAAGTGGAGCACGGGGTGGTAGCCAGGGGGTGAAAAATGGGCGAAGCAATCCAAATTCCTGGATGGCTGAGGTGTCTCGAAGCCGGGTGGTGTTGTAGGGAAGGGTTTGGTTTTGCCAAGGCTTTTGTGGGACGTTGGTGCTGTGACAGGAAACCCTCGGAGGTGCTGCGGCCTCTCTCTGCTCACACCTTGTCACCCTGAGGTGTTTTCCCTTGGCAGCTGTGGACTTCTTCAACCAGATCAACATGTTGTACGGAACCATCACCGAGTTCTGCACCGAGAGCAGCTGCCCTGTCATGTCTGCAGGGCCCAGGTGAGGAGGGCTGGGGGCTGTGGCCGCAGCTCCTGCCTGAGGGAGCAGGGAGGTGTGTGGAGGAAGAAGCTGGAAAGAGGATGGGACGTGTCCAGGTGGAATCAAGGTGCCACGTTTTGCCCCTCTGGTGTCATTCGTGGTCACACCATCTGGGTGTGTCTTTGCCCCGTCCGTCCTGCCCTGTGTTTGGAAGGTGGTTGTTGGAAAAGGTCTTTTCTTAAATTTTTAAATGTTAAAGGAAATGAGAGATCTGACTTTGCTGGGAGGGACTGGTCTTGCTGCCAGAGTCTGAGGGAATCCTGGAATGGTTTGGTTTGGAGGGGACCTTAAAGCCCATCCAGTCCCACGGGCAGGGGGCTGCTCCCAGCCCTGTCCAACCTGGCCTGGGACCCTTCCAGGGATGTGGTGGATTTTCAGGAGGCACATTTCATCAGCTCTTAATTTAACTTAATAACTTAATTTAATAATGTGGTGGAACTGCTCTGTAGGAGAAGGCTGTGGCCTCGGGGAAGGTAGAAAGAACAGAGTGAGGCCTTTTTGGGGGCACCTGGTTGGTTTGAGGCGTGAATTCCCGCAGGGATGCCAGGTGTTGGTTCTGCACTTGTGTGTTCTGCCAGGGCAAAGCCACAGCTGGGAATCCTCCCCGGGAGGTTGCCAAGGCTCTCGGTTTGTAAGCCCAGCACCCTGTGGGTGCCGTGGAACACCCTGCCCTGCTCTCCTGCCCCGCAGGAGCTGCGCTGCCAGTTCCTGGCTCTATTTTTGGGGCCGTTTCCTGTAACAGCTTCCTCTTCGAGTGGCACCGCTTGTTTGCGCTTGTGGTCGGCTGGGAGGCGACAGCCAAGCACGGAGGGGTTTCCTGCTTTTCAGGGACCTCGGAAAAAAGGCCTCGGAGAAAAGGGGATCGTGGTGGTGTGGGGTGATTCCAGGCTCTGCCGTGGGATCCAGAGGCTCCAAAAGCCTTTGGCTCAGGTCGCACACACAATCACCAGGTTGGAAGAGACCTTGGAGATCACCGAGTCCAACCTAACAGCACCTCAGCTAAACCACGGCACCGAGTGCCACATCCAGTCCTTTTAAACACATCCAGGGACCGTGACTCCACCCCCTCCCCGGGCAGACGATCCCAGAACTTTATCACTCTTTCAGTAAAAAACCTCTTCCTAACATCCAGCCTAAACTTCCCTCGGCGCACCTCGAGACTGTGTGCTCAGTTGTTTCCTGGAAAAAGAGACCGACCCCCAGCTGACTGCAGCCTCCTTTCAGGGAGTTGTAGAGAGTGATGAGGTCACCTCTGAGTCTCCTTTGCCCCAGGCTGAACAACCCCAGCTCCCTCAGCCCCTCCTCACAGGGCCGGTGTTCCGAGCCCTTGTGTCCAACCCTCGGGGAGAAGATCCGAATTCCTGGAGGGTGTCTGAGAGCCCCAGAGGGGAGTTCATCCAGGGAGTGGGTGACAGCCCTGGTGCTGCTGCTCTGGTCAGCTTCTGGCTCGTTTGAAGGAAATGATGATGTCAGAGGAGGCTGCCACAGAGCTGAGGTTCACTTTTAACATCCTCCCGAGGGCACCTCTGATCTCTGGGGCCAGGGACGGGATCTGATGGAGTGGCTGGAGCTGAGTCAGGGGGGTTTAGGGTGGATTTTGGGAAAGGTTCTTCCCCCAGAGGGTGCTGGGCACTGCCCAGGCTGCCCAGGGAATGGGCATGGCCCCGAGGCTGCTCCAGGAGCATTTAGACAGCGCTGCCAGGGATGCCCAGGGTGGGATTTTGGGGGGTCTGTGCAGGGCTAGGGGTTGGATTGATGATCCTGGTGGATCAGCACATTCCATGATTCCGTGACGTTTGAGGGTGGCCGGAGGGGTCAGCACCGACCGTCGGCTTGGGCCGGGAAACCCAAACAGGCCGAGCTCTGCTCTCCTCAGCCCCGAGCGACGCAGGTGTTGCTTGTGGCACCAGGAGGGAGTCCCAGGGCCTGAAATGCCGCTTTTCCTGCGGGAGCCAGGGCTGAACCCCCACCCCACCCCACAGGTACGAGTACCACTGGGCGGACGGCACCAACATCAAGAAGCCGATCAAGTGCTCGGCGCCCAAGTACATCGATTACCTGATGACATGGGTGCAGGACCAGCTGGATGACGAGACTCTCTTCCCCTCCAAGATTGGTGGGTGCAGCTTTGTGACCCAGGCTGGCCCCTCCTGGCTGAGCCACGCCCTAATCCCTGCCTGTCCGTGCATTCCAGGCGTCCCCTTCCCCAAGAACTTCATGTCGGTGGCCAAGACCATCCTGAAGCGGCTGTTCCGGGTCTACGCCCACATCTACCACCAGCACTTCGACTCGGTGATGCGGCTGCAGGAGGAGGCTCATCTCAACACCTCCTTCAAGCACTTTATCTTCTTCGTGCAGGTGAGCCGGGAGGGGTTTCAGCTGCCCTGGTGGCTTTTAAAGGATTCGGGTTTAAAGCACCCCCTGGGAGATAACCCCAGCTCCACCTCCCAGCCCAGCTGAGCCCTTCGCGCTGCTGGGCTTTTGTGGGGTTTTTTTTCAGGAATTGAGGCCTGAGTTGGCTATAAGTGCTCAGATTTCCCTCTCAGGTTTTAATTATCAACCTGCAGCCAACAAAACCAGAATTGGAGGAGAATTCAGGGGGTCTGTAGCTCCAGAATCACCTTGGAAGGAGCAGCAGCAGCCCCTCTTTTCCCTCTCGGTCCTGTTCCGTGACTTGCTGTGCATCCCACATTCGATTCTAACGTGGCTCAGGTTTCGTTGCCCTGAAATGGGATTTCTCCACAAGAAGCAGGAGCCGTGGCTGTCCCAGGAGCTGGCCCAGCATCTGCAGGGTGACACTTTCTCCAGGTTCCCTCAAATTTTGTGTCTCCTTTTCCCCCGCCAGGAATTCAACCTGATCGACCGGCGGGAGCTGGCGCCGCTGCACGAGCTGATCGAGAAGCTGGGCTCCAAGGACAGATAAAAACATCCCCGGGAGGACCCTTCTGGCCGCTCCTTTTCCGCTTCTTCTTCAGCCACCTCCGCGCTTGGCTCCAGCGGCGCCGGACGGCACCGAGCGGCCTCGCCGCTGCTCTGCAGCCCCCACTGGGCTTTCCTTGCTCGAGTCCGGCCTGGGCGGAGGTGGAGCTGGTTCTGTTTCACACAGGGTGACCTTCCAGGTGCTGCCCAGCCACTTTCTGCTCCCAGAGCTCCCCTCTGGACTCCACAGCCCCACCAGGGCACGCCCAGAGTGGCTCAGCTTAATTTTGGAAGTGCTTTTTTTTTTTTTTTTTTTTTTTTTTTTTGGATAAAAGAGGTGCACTTTGGCCCAGAGCCTTAAGCTCCCCGTGGCAGCAGCAGTGGGGGGTGAGGAGGAGAAGTGCCTGGCCCCAGGGGGGGCTGTCCCTGTCCCTGGGTGGGAGGAGCAGCTCTGGGATGTCCCACGGGAGGGGGAGGTGAGGGAGGGACCCTCCTGTGTGGCAAAGGCAATAACAATAATAATAATAATAAAGTTTCTTCCTGCTCTTCTTTCAGAGGAAGAGGGGCTGCTCCTCTTCTTCCCCCCTCCCACGGGGCCCCGAGTGAAAACCCAACACTGGGTGGAGCTCACATCCAGGGAGAGGCAGCCCTGGGCCCCTCCCGGAGCGTTTATTGGTGGTGCCAGCAGCCTCAGGGCTTGGGGGCCGAGGTGAAGATGCGCAGGCCGTGCATGTGCTTGATCTCCTCGCTCAGGGCCTGCAAGGCAAGCACAGCTCTCAGGGCAGCTCTGGGCCAGGGGCCGCACCCTCGGGAGCACCGGAGAGAGTCACATGGACTCCTGGTGCTGCCACACCCCTGGGCACAAACCAAACCCTGCAGGGCTGCTGCACCAAATCCAAACTGCCCTGCAGGCCTGGGGACCCTGCACAACAGCCCAGCGATGTTCTGCCCCCAGAGGGTGCTGGGCACTGCCCGGGCTCCCCGGGAATGGGCACGGCCCTGAGGCTGCTCCAGGAGCGTTCGGACACCACTCCCAGCGCGGGGTTTTGGGGTGTCTGTGTAGGGCTGGGAGTTGGATCGATGATCCCAGTGGGCCCCTTCCAGCTCAGCAGATCCTGTGATTCTGATTTATTTATCCCCAGGACGGGTGGGCTGTGCTGAGCCCCTCACAGTGGGGCACCCACGGGTGTCTGTGCACACACAGCACCCAGAATTAACTGCACACTCATCGCCCCGTTACCAGGAAGGGCTGTGCTGTCTCCTCAATAACCAGGGAAGGGTTGTGCTGATGATTGGGGTGGTAAAAAAGGGCTACATTCATTATAGGGGAAAGTGCTGCAGTCTGAGACGTCGTGGCCCTGCTCCCGTTCCCTCACACCCACTCGGTGCCCCAGGGCACCCCCGGAGCCCCCTCACCTGGTTGACCATCTGGTGCTGCTGCACCGTCCGCTTCTCCCGGAACTCCTCGGACTCGATGTGGATCTCGTACATGGCGCCGCAGCCGCCTGAGAAAGCCAAGCCCAGGCCTGAGCACAGCGAGGCACCTCCGTGCCCCCACACTCCTGACCCTCCTGGGGGTCCCCGCAGCCAAGGGAGGGCTGGAGACCGACTCGGCTCCTCCCCCGTGAAGCGCAGGGCTGGTTTGGGACCATAAAGAGCTTTTCCCGTACCTGAGATATCCACAACCTTGATGGCCGAGGCCCGGGGGAACTTCTCCCGCAGCACCCGGGCCAGGCGCGACTCCCCATCCGTGTGAGAGGCGAAGCTGCGCCAGGAGCGGCAGCGCAGCCAGAGCTGGGGGGCAAAACAGCCTTGAGAAACAGCCCGGGGGGACCCCAAATACACGCAGGGGCTGCGCTCACCGGCAGGGGGAACGGCGGGAAGGGGAGGGAAGGCTGATCACCAGCACCGGGGGAAAGGAGGGGAAAACCGGGGGATAGGGGAGAAACCGGAGGATGGGGCGAGGGAAACAGGGGCTGCCTTCCATTGGCACCGAGAGGAGGCGGGAAGGGGCTACCTGTGCCTGGGGGACATTGTGAGGAGCGGAAGCACGGGGGGTACTAGGAAGGGGGGAAAACCGGGAGATGGTGGGGAAACCGGGAGAAGGAGGGATGGAAACGGGAGCGGCCTTTCCCCGGCAGCGGGGCGAGGGGAGGGGGAGGCGCTTCCTCGACCCCAGCACAAGGGCTACCAAGGGGGGGTACGGGCGTGAGGCGGGGATGGGGCACCTTCCCCCAGAGCGGGGCCCCGGGGAGGGGTCACTTTCTGTGAGGGGGCGGTGGGGACCTTCCCCGGGCCCGGGGACTCTCACCGTGAGGGGGCGCGGGCCGCGTTGACCAGCACCGGGGGGACACAAGGGGGAGACGGGCCGGGAGGGGGGCACGGGCAGAGGGAAGGAGGGAGGGAGGGACACAGGGACAAGGACACACGGACACGGGGACTGACGGACACTCACCGGACCCCGGCCCAGCCCCGCCGCCGCCATCCCGGGGCGCGCGCCGGGGTCACCCTCGGCCCAGCCAATCAGCGAGCGGCGAGCGCAGCAGGGGCGGGGCCAGCTCTGCGCCGCCCGACCGCCCCCTGGCGGCTCGGAGGACCCTGGCGGGGACCCGACGCCCCTCTCATGGGGCCCCCCCCCAAAGAGCCCCCTCCTGACCCCGCAGGGCCCCCTCCTGACCCCCCCCAAAGAGCGCCCTCCTGACCCCACAGGGCCCCCTCCTGACCCCCCCC
>NW_024581068.1:206639-209085 GCF_017639235.1 Corvus kubaryi | reverse complement strand
GGGATGGACACGGGATGGACGCGGGATGGACACGGGGATGGACACGGGGATGGACACGGGGATGGACGTGGGATGGACGCGGGATGGACACAGGGATGGACACGGGATGGACACGGGATGGACACGGGGATGGACGCGGGATGGACGCGGGATGGACACAGGGATGGACGCGGGGATGGACACGGGGATGGACACGGGGATGGACACGGGGCTGGACACGGGATGGACACGGGATGGACGCGGGGATGGACGCAGGGATGGACACGGGGATGGACACGGGGATGGACGCAGGGATGGATGTGGTGCTGGACCATGGGATGGACACGGTGCTGGACACGGGGCTGGACACGGGGCTGGCGCCGGCAGCATGGGGTTGGTGCTGCGGGGGAGCAGTGCCAGGACCGGGCCTGGCCGGGTGGTGCTGGGGGTCAGTGCTGCGCACCGGCGCCGCGCTCCGGCACTGCTGGTCAGCACCGTGCCCATCGGGGTGCCATGGGGGTGCCCAGTGCCTGTGCAGGGTGGGCAACCACCGTGTCCATGCTCCGTGCCCGAGCACCGTGTCCATGCTCCGTGCCCAGACACCGTGTCCACACGCCGTGGCCGAGCACCGCGGCCGAGCACCGTGTTCACACACCATGCCCGAGCACCGTGTCCCTGCACCCATCCATGGTGGGGGGCCAAGCGCCGTGTCCGCGCACCGTGCCTGAGCACCACCATCGAGCACCGTGCTCAAGCACCACGTCCACAACACATGGTCAGTCACATCGTGGCCGAGCACCACGTCCACGGACTGTGTCCGAGCACCACGGCAGAGCACCGTGCCCGAGCAGCACGTCCAGGACACGTGGCCAAGCACCGAGTCCATGCACCAAGTCCAAGCACCAAGCAGAGCACCCACGTCCAAGCACCACGTCCACAGTGCGTGGCTGAGCACCGTGCTCGAACACCACGTCCATGCACCATGTCCACACACCCTGGCTGAGCACCGTGTCCACACATCATGTCTGAGCACCACGTCCAAGCACCACGTCCACGGTGGCATGGCTGAGCACCATGCCCGAGCACCATGTCCATGCACCATGTCCGAGAACTGCGGTCAAGCACTGTCCACACACCCTGGCCAAGCACTGCGTCCACACATCATGTTCACGCACCACGGCTGAGCACCATGTCCATGATGCATGGCTGAGCACCATGCCCGAGCACCATGTCCATGCACCATGTCCACACACCATGTCCAAGCACTGTGGTCAAGCACCACGTCCACACACCATGTCCAAGCACCACAGCAGAGCACCATGCCCAAGCATCATGTCCATGCACCAAGTCCAAGCACCAAACACAGCACCATGGCCACGCACCACGTCCGAGCACCGTGCCCGAGCACCATGTCCATGATGCGTGTCCGAGCACCACGTCCAAGCACCACATCGAGCACCACGTCCACACACCATGTCCAAGCACCATGTCTGAGCACTATGTCCGAGCACCATGTCCGAGCACCGCAGTCAAGCACCATGTCCGAGCACCATGTCCGAGCACCGTGTCCACGCACCATGTCCGAGCACCATGTCCGAGCACTGTGTCCATGCACCACGTCCGAGCACCACGTCCATCATGTGTGGCCAAACACCGGGACCGAGCACCATGTCCACGCACCGGCTCTGAACGCACTGCCGAGCGCCACGTCCAAGCACCATGGCCAAGCGCCACGTCCGAGCACCACGTCCACAACGTGTGGCCGAGCACCGTGCCTGAGCACCATGTCTGAGCACCACACCCACAAGGTGTGACCGAGCACCGTTCCTGAGCACCACATCCAAGCGCTACGTCCATGACCTGTGGCCGAGCACCACAACCAAGCACCACACCCACGATGTGTGACCGAGCACCATGTCTGAGCACCATGTCCGAGCACTCCGGCCGAACACTGCGGCCAAGCACCGAGACCACACACCTGGCCGAGCCCCGCGCCCGGATGCCACCTCTGAGCACCTCATCCCAGGACCACACCACACAGGGAACGGCTCCGCCACGACCCCGGCCGGCGGCAGGCCTCAGACGCGGCACCTCTTTCAGTTTGCATAAACCCAACCGGCTCCCGGCACGCCTCGAGCTGTCGCTCCGGAAAAGCAAACTTCCTTCTCAACGACATTGCTTCTTAATTTTTTTTTTTTTTTTTTTTTTTTTTTAATCTTGGTTCCTTAATTTCATTATATACATTAGTAGCACCTCAGCGAGATGGAATCAGGCAGAAGCGTGATACAGTTTGTTAAAACACCATAGCACCGTTTGTATTACAAGATTTCATTTAATAAAAATATGCCTTATAGAGCCCACAAAGCGTACTCCAGTATTAAAAGGAAAAATCAGCAATTGAGGCACCTCAGGGATTCTGGTTTCCTTCTCCTTCCCATGCCTCATCCCGAAAGCATCGAGATGGGGG
>NW_024581068.1:196943-206629 GCF_017639235.1 Corvus kubaryi | reverse complement strand
CCTGGGGACCCCTCAAACTCTCTCCGGCCCAGGGACCCTCCAATTCCCCCCAGCCCAGGCCCCTCACACCTACCCTGGCTTGGGAACCACGGCCCTGCCCTGGGGACCCTCACACCCCCACCGGGCCCAGGGTTCCCAAACCCCCCCAGGCTCAGGGACCCTCAACACCCACCCCGGCCAGACAAACCCTGCAGACCCTCCAGCCCCACAGACCCTCGTCCCCCACCCCACGACCCCCATGTGACGCTGCCACGCGGCGGCGCCGCCGCTGCCAGGGCCCGGCCGCGTTCTGGGTCCCTCCCGCCGGCGCGGCGCCCGGAACAGCGTCCGGGAGCCCCCGGGCGGGAGGAGGCGCGGGAGGGGCGGCGGGGCCGTGCTCGGGGCCGCGCTCGGGACCGCACTCACCGCTCCGGGACCCGCGAGGCTCCTCTGTCCGCCATGATGGCGATGGC
Source organism: Corvus kubaryi (assembly GCF_017639235.1). Classification (NCBI taxonomy): domain Eukaryota; kingdom Metazoa; phylum Chordata; class Aves; order Passeriformes; family Corvidae; genus Corvus; species Corvus kubaryi. The sequence continues at coordinate 206,177 of NW_024581068.1, read as the reverse complement.
GCCCGCGCGTGACGTCACTTCCGTCCCCTCCGACAGAGCCGCGGAGCCGCGCGAGGCCACGCCCCCGGGAAAGTCACGCCCCCGAGAAGCCACGCCCCCAGGAGAAGCCACGCCCCCCCGGCGCTGTGGGGCGATGGCGCCGCGTAGCGGTAACGGGCGGTACAGCAGTCCCGGAGCGGCGCCGAACCGGCGGCACCGGCCCGGACCGAGCCAGCGCACCGGCACCGAACCGGCGGCACCGCTCCGGTATCAGCGTCACCGCACCGGCACCGAACCAGCAGCACCGCTCCAGTATCAGCGTCACCGCACCGGCACCGAACCGGCGGCAGCGCTCCGGTATCAGCGTCACCGCACCGGCACCGAACCGGCGGCAGCGCTCCCATACCAGCGTCACCTCACCGGCACCGAACTGGCAGCACCGCTACCATACTGGCGTCACCTCACCGGCGCCGAACCGGTGTCACCGCTCCAGTATCGGCGTCACCGCACCGGCACCAAACCAGCAGCACCCCTCCAGTATCAGCGTCACCGCTCCAGTATCGGCGTCACAGCACCGGCACCGAACCGGCAGCACTGGCCCGGACCGAGCCAGCGCACCAGCACCGAGCCAGCGGCACCGCTACCATACCGGTGTCACCACACCAGCACCGAACTGGCACCACCTCTCCAGAAACAGCGTCACTGCACCAGTACCGAACCAGCATCACTGCCCTGGGACCGAACCAGCGTCACCGCTCCAGTACCAGCGTCACCACACCAGGACCAAAACCAGCATCACTGCACCAGTACCAGCACCAGCATCACTGCCGCAGTACCAAACCAGCATCAGCATGCCAGTGTCGCTGCCCCGGTACCAGCATCGCTGCCCCGGTACCAGTATCACCACTCCAGTGCCAGGACCAGCATTACTGCCCCAGTATCAGCATCCCCAGGGGCAGGAGGAGGGAGGACAAAACCAACCCAAAAGTATCCCAAAATCATCCCCTCCCACCACGGGGGCAGGGCGAGGTAGCACACACATGCGGCAGGGTGGCTGGTGCCTTCCCCTTGGACATGAAAATCACCTCCATCCCCAAAAATGTCATTGGTGGGATGAAAGATTGTTGGCCCTGCAAAACATCACGGGTATGGGAAATCGCCATGGGAATGGGAAAGCTGTGGGGGGACGGGAAACCATCGTGGACATGGAAGTCGTGGTGGGATGGGAAATTGTCATGGGAATGGGAAATCGTGGTGGGGATGGGAAATCCCCCTGTGAATGGGAAATCGAGGTTGAGGTTGGGAAATCATCGTGAGAATGGGAAATCAAAGCTGGGGTTGAGCAATCATCTTGAGAATGGGAAATCGCGGTGGGAAATCATCGCTGGCATCCCCGTCACTGCCCCAGACCCGGTGTGGGCAGCCGGGACCCCTTTGCCGTGCACAGACACATCCACATCTAAACGAGCTGTGCTAAAAATCCCAGCCTTTCCTGGCCCTGGCAATTTTGTCCCAGGATGGGACAAGCCAAGCCAGGGCAGGATTTTCCTGTCCTCAACATCCCGTTCCCAAGCGGGTGGTGGGGACCAGCCTGGAAAAAAGCTGCCGGCATCTCCAGCTGGGCGGAAAGCCCCTTTTCCAGAGGGAGGGGAACCACAGGGATTAGCATGAACGCCACGGAGACGGGGGCGTGGGCAGCCGGCGGTGGGGAAGGGCCGGTCGGACCCGCCCGGCCGAGCAGGGTCGCGGCTCTCGGGATGCCCCGCGGCCGTCTGGGCACAGCGGGGCTGCTCCCCCCGCACCAAGAGATCAGGTTGAACCTCCTGCGCTTCCAGCCGAGCCTGTAATTAGCGCTCGACCCATGCCGGGGACTAGGATCCGGCCCTGGGAAGGAGCCGGGGCCGCCTCGGGGTGTGAGACAGGCGCTGGCTGAGCCTGGAAAACTCATCTCACACCCGGCCGGCGAGTGGGCATCGCCAGCTGGGCCTCACTGCCCCCCTCCGTGTGTTCTCCCTTATTTTCCCTTCTTGTTGCTATCCCGGATCCCGGGATGCTTTTCCACAGGGTGATTCTGCCCCCCAGGTGCCCCATCCGCACATGAGGATCCCCCCACAAGGGCTTTTCCCCCAAGTGATATCCCAAATCCCAGATCCTTCCTTCCACGCTGGCTGTGGTGGGGACGAACACCCTCCAGCCCAAGGCCAGGGGGTCCACCATCCCCCGTCCCCCTCCCCAAAACCCCGGGGAGGCTTTGCCATGGGTTTTGGGAAAGGCCTTGACAGCGGGGACCCCGCGGCGGTGACTCAGGGATGCCGGGGGTTGCGAAACAGGCCTGGGATGGTTTGGGAGACGCCTCCGCGCGGCCCCGCCAAGCCCAGCCGCCCCGGGGAGCCCGTGGGGGGAACAAGCCACGGCAGCGTCTGGCTTTGCGCGGCTGCTGACCCGTCAGGCAGGTTTCCCGGAGCAGGAGCCCAGCCGGAGCGAGCCGTCCAGCGCCGGGAATGCCCCTCCGCCCGCTCGCAGGCTGAAGGAGCCCCCGGCTCTCTCCTCGCCACCGCCGGAGCCATGCGGGCGGCCGGGCTGCTGCTGGCTTGGGCGCTGCTGCACCCCGCTGCCACCCAGCCGTGCCACCCCGCCAGCCCCGGCGGCGTGCTCCGCTTCACCGACAGGCACGCCGAGATCCGGGTGCCCGCGCTGCACCGCGTGCCCAGCTCGCTCGATCCCCTCTACGGCCTCGTCCGGCGCTGCCTGGACCTCATCCAGCAAAACCCGCTGCCCACAGGTGAGCCCCGAGCCGGGGAGCCGCGACCCCGCTGCGGCGGGGGCCGGGACCTCGGGGGGTTTGCTGGCTGCAATCCCGGCGCCCGGAGTGCTCCAGGGATCCCGAGGGGTTCAGGAAGAGGATTCAGGTTGGGGGTGCATCGGCTGGGACCAGTGCCATGATTATTTTTTGCAGAGCTGCTCAGGACAGCCCTGAATGACCCCGGCTCGGTGCGGACGTCGCAGGTGAGCCGGGACATGGGGCGGGGGATGCCGTGGGGACGTTTTCCACCTGGCACGGGGCACCTGGGCACACGGAGCACCCCGAGCTTGGTGCAGAGGTGCCGACGAGGCTCTCCCGTGGCGCAGGTGGTGCAGTACGAGCTGGGCTATGTCGTCTGTGCCGCGGTGGCTCTGCTCTTCACCGTGGCCGTGCCGGTGGCCGGGATGTGTTTCTGCTACTGCCGGAGCCGGCGGCGGTGCGGGGGTCGCCTCCGCGCCCACCGGCGCTCGCTGGGCTGCCGCCGCCGCTGCCTGCTGGCCTGCCTGTCCTTCACCTCCCTCATCATCCTGTGAGTCCCCCAAACCACCCCCAAAACTCACACTGGGTGGGGGGAACCGTGTCCTACGGGACGGGGAGGCTCTGCCTGACAGCCCCGTCACCGCCTGCTTATTCCCGGCAGGATCAGCGTCACCTGCGCCTTCGTCACCAGCCAGCGGGTGAAGGGGCAGATGGAGCCGGGGCTGGGGGCCGTGCCCTTCACCCTGCGCACGCTGCGACAGCACCTTGCCAATGTCCCCCAGGTGGGTCCCCGAGCGGCCTCGCCCCCGGCATGGGGCGGTGCCCAGGGATGGCCGCGTTTCCCCCAGGGGATAGTTTGGCAGGCAAGAGGAGGTGACGTGGCTGCATTAAAAACGAATTTTGAATGGCAGCGTGGGGCTCCCTCCCCTCTCGGCGGCTGCTACTCCCGGCTGACCGGCTCCTCTTTCCTGGCAGGGGGTGCAGATGGTGGTGGACAAGTTCGAGGTGCCCCGAAAGCAGATAATCTCCGACCTGGGTGGTAAGCGCCGCGCCAGGCAGCACCCCGAGCTTCCCCCGGGGATGAATGAGGTGCTGACGGGGCGCCGGTGCCTTTCAGGGCTCAGCCGGAGCGTGGGGCTCTCCATCCACGCGCAGCTCAAGGCCATGACCTACGCGGCGCTGGCGGACCTGCAGGACAGGGCCGGAGGTACGGCCAGAGCGCGGCCGCCCCCGGGACCGGGGACGGGACCGGGGCCGGGGCCGAAGCCTCGCCGGGGCAGCCGAGCGGAGCAGCGTGACCTAGCCCTGGGCTTTCTCTTTAAGACCTACAGACCTCGCTGCACCATTTACAGATTCTCGACAGGACGGCGCGGGCGCTGGCGGCGGCGCGGGCCGAGCTGGAGCCGGCGCTGCGGGAACGAAGGCGCCGCGTGGTCGCGCTCCTGGACGACCCGCGCTGCACCTCCTGCGCCAGCGTCCTGGGCAGGGCACAGAGCCTGGAGCTGGGAGCCGACTACGGCAAGGTGGGGTCAGGGCCCTGGTCGCCCACCGTCACCTCCCCATCCGGCTGCCCCGGGGCTCACGGGCTCCTTCTTCCACTCCCAGGTGCCGTCGGTGGAGAAGGTGTTGAAGGCGCTGGCCGGCCTGCCCCGAAGTGACTTTGCGGAGATGATTCGCCAGGTTGGGGGGTTGGGGTGAAGCAGGGGGGGTCCAGCACCCGCAGGCAGCTCCGGCTGAGCTGCTCAGCACCCCCTCTTTCCTCGCAGGGCAATGGCACCTTCAACTCCATCCCAGAGCTGGCCGTGGAGAGGATGGCGCAGGTCATCCAGGGTGAGTGGAGCTGCCACAGCGAGTGGGGACATCCTCCACGGGGCGAATCCCAATTTGGGGACATAGGGTGGGATGCAGGGACCATCCACCCCTCCAGCACAGCCTTGGCCCCGCAGATCTGCGGGACGATTTGACCCGCACGGCGGAGAAGGTGCAGTCCATCGCCGACAGCTTCCCCTTCCCCGACTACACCCGGCCCGTGAGCGAGGCCCTGCTGAAGGCCGAGGACCGGAGCCAGCCGTACCTGCGGGAGGCGGAGCGCTTCGAGCGGTACAGGTGACCCTGGGAGCAGGACGGGCTGCAGGGGGTGCAGCGGAGAAGGGCCCTGAGCCCTCGCCGAGCCCCGGGTGCCTCAGCCCCGCATCTCGAGGCTGTGCCCTGCTGCTCTTCCCTCCAGGTGGATTGCGGGCACGGTGCTGTGCTCCATCATCCTCCTCATCCTCGCCTGCAACGTGACGGGGATGGCCCTGGGGGCGTACGGGCTTTCCAAGCGGGAGGACCCCAGCGACTACGAGTGCCGAGGAGAAGCTGGCGCCAAGTTTCTCCTGGTGTAAGCGTCTCTCTGGGTGCTGGGGGGCCATTCCATCTCACACCCCCCCAAAAAAACAAACCAGAAGGGTAAAGCCAAGGGAGGGACTGGGAGCTGTCCCAGCGGAAAAGCTTTTGAAGCCACCGCCTGCGCCGGCAGGTTTGGGAGAAGCTGCTCCTCCCTGGGAGCTGGCAGCTCCCGCGCCCCGGCCCCGCTGCCCGGCACACCCCGCTCCCAGGGCCCTGCCCAGCCCGGCGTGCCCGGGCTCGGGAAGGAGCCGCGGGGCTGCAGCTGGACCGGCAGGTCCCTTCCTGCCCGCTCGGCTCTGCAAAGCCGCCGCCGGCGCCTCCTCTCCCTCTTACAGCGGCGTGGGCTTGGCTTTCCTGTTCTCCTGGCTCCTCATCCTCCTGGTTTTCGCCACCTTCCTGGTTGGGGGCAACATCCATACGCTGGTTTGCAGGAACTGGGTCAACCAGGAGATTTATAAGGTGGGTGGCCACACATCCACCCATCGCCCTGTGAATCTCTGCTTGGGTGCATCAAAACATCTCCAAAGGCTCTGTGTTCTCCCCCTAAACCGGACCGGAAAAGCCCCATCCTAGACCAGAAGACTAAGTTTAGGATTAGCTCCTTGGATTTGCATCATCAGCTGGGAATTGCCCTTGTGCTGTTAATTCGCTTCCTGCGGGATTGCTGCTCCCCGGTCCTTGGGGATCCCTGGGGTGCTTGGGGCTGGCAGCGTGGTGTGATGGGGCTGAGAGAGGGATTGGGGGAACGGGAATGGGATCAGGACTCTTCCCAAGGCAGTGCCACACACAGGCGGGTCCCAGCACGGGGCTGTCCCTCCAAACACACCCAGCGAGGCTCCTCAGTGGGGAACAGGCAAATAAAAGCAGAATTAGCTCAGGCTGGGATGAGCCACCCCAGGATGCACCTGCAAGGGCAGAGAACCCCCAAAATCACTGCTGGGAACACCTGGGCCTTACCCTGACCCTGTTTCTCCTCCTGTTTGTCCCAGTTCATTGACACCCCTGGGAATCTCCCTCCGTCCATGAACCTCACTCGCCAGCTCAACCTCAGGAGGGACTCCAACCTCAGCTCCGCGTACCGGTGAGGGTCGCAGGAGCTCCCCCGTGCAGCGGGGGTGAATTTGGGGTCACTCTGCCGACGTCCCTCTGCCTTTCAGGGAGTGCAAGAGCGGCGCGGGGCTCTGGGAGGTGCTGCAGCTCGACAGGTCCTATGACCTGGATGAGCACCTAAAAACCCCCAAGGTGAGGGCCGGCTCCACCCAGGGCCCCTGGTAGCGGCAGGGGGACGCAGAAGCTTTACTGGGGTTACTGGGAACGCTGCAGATTCCCTGGTCTGATCCTCACAGTACACGGCTGATTTCCAAAAACGTCTGGGCAACTTCACGGCGAACCTGGGGGATGTCCGGCTCCTCCGCAGCGAGGGCAGGCAGGACCTGGAGACCTTCGCCCGCAGCGGAGTGGACGAGGTGGACTATGGGCGCTTCCAGGAGGAGGTGAGGGATGCTCACAGCGAGCTGGGCCCCACTGCAGGATGTGTCCCACACCGGGGCCGCCTGCCAGGGTTGGATTTTGGGTAGCCCCCAGCTCGGTTTTCCTGCAGATGAAAAACCCCGTGGTGCAGACCAGCCTGCCCGGCTTGGCAAGGAACCTCGAGGGGCTGCAGAAGATGCAGGTGAGCGGCGGGACGGGTGGTAGGGATCCCTCGGTGCCCAGGGGGACACCCTCACCCCGCTGTCCCCCCACAGAGGAACAGCACGGTGGCCGGGCGGCTCGCGGCGGAGGCGCGGGCGCTGTGGCAGATGCAGAACTCCACGGTGCAGTCGCAGGAGGCTTTGGTGGTGAGTCCGTGCCGGGCTGGTGGCAGCGGTGCCGCTGGCACTGCCCGGCGGTGTCCCCTTGAAGGGGACAATGGGGCTTTTGAACCTTTCTCACTTCTCTGTCACACAGGCAAAGCTGGGGGAAAGCGTCCAGTTCCTCTCCCGCTTGGCACCTCACCTCAAGGTACTCGTGAGTCTCTTCCAGCCCCAAAAATCATGAGGTGCCCCGGGGGTCCCATCTGCCAAAAAACCCAGTTGCAGGGTAATGGGAGAGCCCAGAAAAATGCCAGCCAGGAGAATCGGTCTCCTTTAGCGATTGGATTTGCTGTTGCAAATCAGAAATCGCCCTGCAAAGGCGTTTTCCTGCTCGGGGCACAGCCCTCTTTCCCTGCCCTCCAGCAACCAGTCCCAATTTGAAAGAAACCAGACCCAATTTGAAGCTCGGCAGTGCTTCCTGCACCCCCCGGGCACCCCTCCCGCTGCTCTGGGCCCTAAAGATGCCCTGTCCTCCCCGTGCTTCCCCAGGAGCGGGTGAAGAGGACACTGGCCACCACAGCTTCGGTGGAAGCCCGGCTGCCCGTGCAAGCCCAGCAGATCCTCCGGCAGGTGAGGCAGGGCTGGATCAGCCATCGGGGGGTGCAGAATTCCCACAGCCGGAAGGAAAGAGTGAGAACCGGGCGCTGCAGGAGGACACTGGGAGCCTTCAGTCCTCATTTCCCAGCCTGACATTAGCCCGGAGTGGCTGGAGTGGGGCTGGAGCCGGGCTGGGAAACGCGGGGATGGAGCCGGGCTGGGAAGAGGGGGCTCTCCCTCCATGCTGCCTTCCCTCTGCCCAGGAACTCGGCTGCTTCACCAGGAAGGAGCTGCGCTACTTCACCCAGTACCTCAACTGGGTCGGGCAGACGGTGAGCGCTCCCCTTCACCCCGCGGGGATTCTTGGGGCGCAGGAGCCCCCACGGATCCCTCATGGATCCCCGAGCCGAGGCGGCAGAATGCATCCCAGGAGCCAGGGGTGGGCTGATGCCTTGTCCCTGCTCCTTGTTCCAGCTGAGGGAGGACGTGGCTTCGTGCCAGCCGCTCGCCACGGCCCTGGACAACGGGCGGGTCATCCTGTGCGACCGCATCGCTGACCCCTGGGTAGGGATCCCGGCCCTCCATGGGGGTCCAGCGAGGACCCACGGGAGCACCAAAGCTTCCCAAAACCCTCCAGAGCCCGGGGGCTGCCCGTGCCCTCCCCGCACGGCTCAGCCCCGCGGCGTCTCCTTGCAGAACGCCTTCTGGTTCAGCCTGGGATGCTGCACCTTCTTCCTCATCCCCAACATCATCTTCGCCGTCAGACTCACCAAACACTTCCGCCCCATCCGCAACCGGCTCATGTGAGAGGCGGGCGGGGACGGGGGCACACGGCGTCGGGGGATGTGGGCTCCTCCCTGACCGGCTCCCCGGGCTTTCTTCTTCTCCTTTGCAGCTCTACGGGCTCAGAGGAGACCTGTCCCTTCCACATCCCCCGTGTCACGGCGCTCAAGCTCTAGGACGGGGCTCTGCCGGGTGCGGTGCCCCAGGAGCTCCCACAAACCGGTGCCCAAGCACTGCAGGGCTCCGGATCCCTCTGTCGCCTCTCAGGGCTTTGGATCCCTCTGACGTCTCTTCCTCGGTGTCCTTTGGGGTCTGGCGTCTTTCCCGAGTGCGGGGCGCCCGGAGATCGGGATCCCTCTGACATCTCTTCCTCGGGGGGCTCCCGGAGCCCGGCTGATCCCGGCTGGCAGGGGAGGCTCCCCCGGCTCTCCCCCACCACCGGCGCACCCCTCGCACCCCACAGGGAAGGGCGCCCGCCGCTGCCCCACCGCAATTCCCCACTCCCGGGAGCTCCGGGCGCTGTGGGGCGCATTAAAGCCCTCCCCTGCCAAAGCTGCCGCCGGCTCCTTTGTTGGTGCCCTCCGTCTTCCCGTTGTCCGCAGGGCACCGTTCTGAGGGGGCTCAGGGGATAAGGGGAGCCCACGGCTCGGGGGGGCTCTGGGGATGAGGGGGTCAGGGGCTCCAAGGCTCAGGGGTTGCCACAGCCAAGGGGATTTCAGGGTTGGGGGCTTTGGGGCCAAGGGGGCCGAGGGCAGAACTCTGGGGCGGAGCGGGGCTTTAGGGCTGGCGCTGTGGGGCCGAGGGGGCTTGGGGTCTGAAGGGGCTCTGGGGTTGAGGGGACCCCATGGCTTGGGGTCTGAAGGGGCTCTGGGGCTGAGGGGACCCCATGGCTTGGGGTCTGAAGGGACTCTG
>NW_024581068.1:189145-196543 GCF_017639235.1 Corvus kubaryi | reverse complement strand
GCCATGGGGGCTCCGGGGCCGAGGGGGCTCTGGGGCTGAGGATGTGGGTGGACCAAGCCCCTGGCAGTGCCCCATGGGACCCCCATCCCCACCCCCCGAAGAACCAGGACACAAACACCCTCCCATTGCAGGGCTGGGGGCCCTCCTAGCCTTGGGGTGCAGTTAATTAGAACCTGATTAGAGCTTAATTAGAGCTGGGGGCTTGGGGCTGAAACTGCGGGTCAAGGGGGGCTTGGCTGTGGGTACAGCCATGGAATGGTGGAATGGTTGGGGTTGGAAGGGACATTAAAAGGTCATCTCGTTCCGTCCCCTGGCGTGGGGAGGGGGCTCTTCCCCCCATCCCAAGGAAGCCCAAGCAGGGCTTTGCCTCCCAGTTTTTGATTTAGTGTGAAATTCCTGCTTTCCATTCAGATCCTTCACCCCCCGATTTCACAGGGCTTTGCCCAACCAGCAAATTATTCCCAAAATCCGTACGGGAGCCTGCAGATCCACCAAATGAGGATTTCCCTCCCTGAAACGCTCCCTTCTTGCCAGCCAGAAGAGAGAAATGCCCCGTTTGGACGCATTATTGAAAGGCTTTTCCTGCCCGCAGCCAGCAGCAGTGAAAACACCTGGTTTATGCATTATTGAGGTAATTGCTGCCCGCAGCCAGCTGGTTTTAAGCGGTTCCTCAGCCTGCAGAGGTCAGCATTGGAAAGGCTTTTTCCAAAGGGATTTAGGGAGCTGAAATCCCGAGGGATTTCTGCAGGAACCCCCCCATCCCCAGGGGTGTCCTCAGCCCACCTGGAACCCATCGGATGACATCAAAAATCAGCGTTAAAATGGAATATTTTGTGGTCAGAGGGCGTTGTGGTGTGTGGAAAAGTGATGCTCTTACCTGGGATTCAGTCGGGAAATGAGATGCTCCCAGCTGGATCTGAAGGCCTGAAGTCACAAAATTCTGACATAATTAAAAAGGAGAGGTTTGCCTTATTTTTACAAACCCCTCTCTGCGGCAGCCCCGCGTTTTAAACGCTGTAAAACCCACTTGGTGGTGCAGGAGAGCAAAGGGATTATCCACTTTAAACGTTAAGTAACCTAAAAGCAATAATATTTACCGGCTTCATCCACTGATTAAAGCAATCACAGAAACAAACCCGGAGTCGTTTAGGTTGGAAAAGGCTTCTGAGGTCATCAGATCCAGTGGATTTGTGAACAAACGAGCTGGATTCAGCTGGATCTTCCTGAAGTTATTCCTTGCGGCTGGGTCACAATAAATAACAGATAGACAACAAATAGCAGAGGAATTCACTCCGAAATAAACGTTTGTTATAGATCACCACCGAATATCCCTGTCCCTTGCCTGGAATGTGGGTGGATTAAAAATGTGAGGATCTTTGAGTTCGTGGTAAATCACCCACGAATTATCCAGAAAATTGTCCTAAACCAACCGGAGGCGCTTTATTTACAGGGAAAAACAATAAAAAAGTGAGGACAAGCTGGGTAATGATTCGTCACCTAGAGCAAGTCAGGATTTATGATTAACATCCAGTCCCTCCCTCACAAAGGCACCTTGTCTCTTCTTCATGACTTTTTGATATTGATAAATAAATTAATAAATACTGATAAATTGATAAATTAAACACTGAAAGTAGCTCATTTCCAGCTCCTAAATGTATTTTTTTATGATTTGGTGTCTCCTCTGTCAGGGTTTTTTTTCCTATCTCAGGTTGTCTGGATCTGTGTTTTTGAGGGTTTTTTTTCTATCTCGGTTTGTGTGGATCTGTGTTCTTTGCCTTCTAAGGACTGAACTGGTGTTGATTAAACCACTTCCCTTCTCAAACCTCCCCTTGGAATTCAGCCCTTGGGACACCTCAGCTCCCTCGTGCTGTCCCTGCTGACCCCGGGAAGGGTCTATAATTAATAGGTAATCAATAATTCACAGGGCTGCCGCTCTGGCAGCTCTCCCTGCTGGGCTGGGAGCTCTGCTCAGCCCAGGTGCTGCCCACCGCCGACTCCTATTTCAGGACACAAATGGTTCTTCTCTATTCCCGGAACTAAGGAGAAATGCAGGAAAAGTCCGGCCAGTTTTGCAGGAATCAGCTTATTCCTGGGATTATAATGGCATGCAGTTTCACCATTCTTATTCCACTTCCCTCTATTTTTCTCCCCATTTCTCACTGAACACCAACCTCCTTTTCTTCCCCACAAAAAGGATCTGTGACCTCTCCCATCTGTTTTTCTCATCACCCCCTAAATACAGCTCAGGGAGCTCAGCCACAAAACAGCTGCCATGGAGAGTTGCTCGAAATGTCATCCCCATCCCCAAAATGTTCTTTTTAGAGCTGTTTGTGCAGCAGAGCTCCAGCAACGAGCGAGGGAGGGAGGGAGGAGATCCCAATTCCCAGCTCGATTCTGTTTAACCTCGGCTGAGGACTTGGCGGAATTGTACCAAACTTCCCATCTTTTTTGAGGCGTGGATTGATTCCCTACTGACTCCTTAACCCAGGCTCCCAAACGAGCTCGGCTTTGTGACAAACCAACTCCCAGAGCTTTCGCTCCCATTTTCCATTGTTTTTTAACATGGAAACTCCCTGGATTATTGATGCCACAAAAATATTTTGGAGGCACGGAGGTTCCAGGCCTGAACACAGCCAAGAAAACACCCTGGGAGAAACGATCTGGGCTTTATTAATCCGATTAATTCTGATTAATGCTGATTATTATTTGCTATTTAATGGCTGTGGACGGGGCTTTGCCTCCCGGGTGACCCCGTGCTCCCAGCCCTGACCCGCTGCTGTGAATGCAAAGCCAATTTCCTTCATTTTCTGTACTTTGACCATTGTTCTGTCCCCAGAGTCCCTCTGGGCTCGCTGGGAAAGGTGCTGGAAGCCAAGCCAGGGGCCAAGGTCGCCGGAGCTGCTGGGAAAAGGGCACGTTCCAGTCGTGTGTGTCAGTGAGAATCAGCTTTAGGGACAACTGCAGGGAGAGGAAAAGTTCTCCTTGCCCATCTCTGGGGCAGAACAGCCCTTCCCAAGCTGGGGTTTGCCCTCTGCTGCTGTGGACTCCCAGCCAGGTTTGTTTTCATCATTTACAAGCCGTTCTCCTCCATGCTCTGGGAGCACCACGGCATAAAAACGCTTTGCAGCTTGTGCTTGATGCCTCTGGATTTTTCCTCCTGGTGGCTGACGGCAATCCCCAGCCCTGAGGAGACTGCGGGCTCCTTCCCTTGTAATTCCAGCTCTCTGCACAGATTTAACGTGACTCTAATTGCCCCGGAGCTCTCCACGCAGGCCACGAGCTGGGAGTTGCTTTGGAAAAGTTGAGGAGATAAAATCAAGGAGAAATCCTGGGGGAGAATTGTCAGCGCTGCCGCCTCCACTCAGCCCCTAAAACTGGCACATCCCAGCACCACGCTGTGCTCACTATTAAATAGTTTTTATTTATTTTTATTTTTATTTTTTTATTATTATTTTTATTTTTATTTTTATTTTTATTCTTTGTTTTTATCCGAAATACTTCCAGCTGGGGGAAAAAACCCCTCATTTCATCCTTCTCCTCACCCCTGCCAAAGCTCAGCTTCCTCATCCGTTCGCGGGGCAGCCATTCCCACCTCATAATCCCGGCTCGGAGGCAGGAATATTATCGGGAATTTCCAGTGGTGTTGGCGCAAGGCGAGTGAAACCTCGGACCTCAGGGAAGCCGCCTTGGAAACGCCTCCGGGGAGACGCTGCAAATCGCAGCTTTCCCCACATAAAACCCTTCGGAATCCCGGCTGCCTTCGAGCTGCCGCGGGGGGACCTCCCGGCTGCTTCCGAGCGCGGCTTCTTTGCACCAGCTTCAGCTGCCAGCGCCGCTCCTGCATCCCTCGCATCCCTCTGTAGCCATGGAAACGGCCACGGGGGAGCGCCGTGCCCACGACAACCCCGCGGGAGCCTCTTGAGCATCCTCAGAGCAGCTCCAGCCTCCGCCTGGGCTTTTCCTCGTGCCAGGCTGCGGCTGTTGGCTCGTCCCTGCTCCCGGGCGGGTGATGGCAAAGCTTTTCCTCACGGGCAGCTCCCCTGCCGGGGTAAAAGGGCAGATGTGACATTTAGTGCCGGGGTATTTGGTGTCTGAAACTTCCCTGGTGTCTTAAGAAAGACAAACTTCGCAAAGAGCCTTTCAAGTGCTGCCTTAGGGGACGGAAAAGCTTTGGACCGAGTCGTGTGTGGTCTGGGGTCAACATCCCGGCTGGAAGATGCTCCAAAATGGATGGGAGGGTGCCCATCCCTTGGGAAGCTGTTCCAAGGGGTTAAAAATCCTAATGGATGAAATCCTGGCCCGATTTCCCCCCCGACCCGCATTTCCCAATCCCGCTTTCTCTGTTGATTCTCATTTACACTCAGAGCAAAAGAGGGTGGAACCCCATAAAGTCCCGGCCCCTGGAACTCTTCCCATGGAGGGAAAGGGGGAAATCCGGGTGGAAATTTATTCACCAGCTCGGCCAAGAGGATTTACACGTTGGGTTTAATCATCTCATCCTCAGTGAGCTTGGGAGGTGGAAACCAGGTCAGGGCAGGGAAAAGCTTGTTGTGTTCTCAGGTGAATAAACAAGGCAAAGACCCGGATCAAAAGTAGGTGTATCAAAGAAAAAATGTGACTTTAAAAATACTATAAGCTTAATTTAAAAATAAATTTTAGAAGTTATTTCTCCATCTTCAACCTGGCTCTTGTTTCAGTCTGTCTCGACTTGTTTTTTTTTAAATAAAAATCAAGTCGTTACCTGCATTTCCTGGCGTTCAACTTTCACCCACAGCCCCTTTTCCCAGTGGGAAAACTGATTTTTTTCCTGCCCCTTTCCCAACTCAGCCCAGCCAGGAACTCACGAGAAGCACCAAGAAGCGCCCTGTGTCTGTCACACCTCCAAAATTTAAATGCACCAGCCCAAATTTCGACACGTCCCTACAAGCTCTGAGCTCACCGTGACACATTCCGGGCTCGGAGCGATTCCCCCGAGCAGGATCCTGGATGATTGATGCCAAAACAATGGGGACGGGAGCGTCTGAGCCCAGCCCGGGTTATTTTTGAGGAGGTGACCTCAGCGCTGCCGCCTGATGTCATCCAGCGTGCCCCCACCGCGGCTCCGAGCTCGGAAAGCCCTTCCAGGGGATCGCGAGTTAAAAATAAACGGGAGAGAAGGAAAGGAAAAGAAAGGAAAACCTCCCGGTGAGTCATGTGTGCCGAACCTTGCCGGCAGGGAAAAAAAAATAGGGATATTCAGCTTTTCCTGCCAGGGAGCCAGCTGTGGGTAATGGAATTTCGGGGAAGTTTATGGGAATTCTAGGATTTCTGGGAGAGAGTTCGTTCCTGAAGCTTTAGGGAGGAACACGGCGCTTTAAAAGGGCTCGAACGCCGGGTCCCTGCCGGAGCAGAGAACAGATTTATCCACTCAAAGGACACAAGGAGCCCTTTCTGGGAAGGCTTTTCCCAGAGACAGCAGGGAATTGTTGGTGTCCTGCAGCAGCTGCTCCCAAGGCACTGTGAGAGGTTATTTTTAAATCCAACACCGGGCTGAAACCAGAGCAGACAGCAAACATCATCTTGGAACGAGGACCGACTTCTCCCATCGGTTAATCCAGATAGAGGCTCAAATACACAAACTCGATATTTTTTTCCCTCGCTTCAAAGCACTTCTATTACCAGTTTTTATTCTAAAAAAAGGAAAAATTTCCCAATGAGCTTTTTAATGCTTTTTCTTTTAATAAAAGCTGTTATTTTCCCTCCTAGCACCCAGGTGATGCCTGGGAGAGGTCAAAAGCACATTTTTGGGAGCTGTGACCCATCCAGGTGATCTGCCAAGGCCTCGATGCCTCACTGGGAAGGCATCAGGGAAGGGAGGGCCCTTCCCACCCCTAAGGAGCTTAGGAGTGCCCCTGCCTGGAATAGCAGCGAGCCCAGGAGCAGGGTTATCACAGCCCTAATCAGATTGGAGCAGCTGGGCGGACGTTTCTAACCCCAGGGATGAACATTTATAACCCCAATGGATGAACATTTATAACCCCAGGGATGAACATTTATAACCCCAATGGATGAACATCTATGACCCCAAGGATAAACATTTATAACCCCGGGGATAAACATTTTTAACCCCAATGGATGAATATTTATAGCCCTGTGGATAAACATTTTTAACCTCAATGGATGAACATTTATAACCCCAATGGATAAATATTTAGAATCCCCATGGATAAACATTTTTAACCCCATAAATGAACATCTTTTACCCCAATGGATAAAGATTTCTAACCCTATAGGTGAACATTTCTAACCCCATGGGTGAACATTTTAACCTGAATGGATGAACATCTATGACCCTATGGATAAACACTTCTGACCCCGTGGAGAAACATTTTTTACCCCAATAGATGAATATTTTAACCCCACAGATGAACATTTAGAGCCTTTTAAAGGCCTTGTCTAAGAGTGAAGCTCAGCAGGATGAGTTCAGCCCCCAATATTTCCTATTCCAGCGGCCGCTCCTGTGGAACAGAAATGAAAATAAATTAATTTGGCCGATTTGCTTCCTCGAGGATCCGGATTTGTCTCGGGAGCACAGCGAGGAAAAGCTCTGCTCGATTCGCTGTTTCCTGCCCCAAACCCACCTTCCCTGGTCCCTCTGGGGAGCCGCCCACAGAGGGAAGATTCCAGCAGGATCCCGGGGCCCGTGAGTCACATCTGCCCGTGGATCCCGTTCCCAAATGACATCACCGAGGGAAGCAGATCCACATGGACAGCACAAACTCCTCCCCAGCACCACGAGCCATAAACTGCTTTATTTTTCCCATGAGCTCCTTGGCTTCTCTACAAAGCCGCCCCTGGCGAAGGAGAAAACCCCTCTGGAAGCAGCGGGGGGTGCTGGATGGAAAGTTTGGCCGGGCGGTTTTTCCCCTCCGTGATTTTCCTCTCCTGGCACGTGTCTCTGGGATTAGGGACATGCTGGGACTTCTCCTCCTCCTCCTCCTCCCCACCGTGGGTTACGTAAGCGGTGACTCCCTGGAAGGGCACGGAGTCAATGTCCTGCTCGTGCCACCCTTCCCTCCTGGCCAGTTTCCCTGTGCAGAAGAGGCTGAAATCGAATCTCTCCTCAGAATCGGGGATGGTTTGGGTTGGGAGGACCTTAAATCTCACCCGAGGTCAGGGACGGCTCCCACAGGCCCCAAACACCTTTTGTCCATGTTTGAGCCCTTTTATCTTGTTCTTCGCTTCGTACAGGAAAACTTCAGGGTGTCAGGAGCAAAGGAGAAATTCCGTCCGTGAGGGGTGAAATCCTGCGGTTGAACATGGAGTGGTGATGCAGGTCGAGATTTCCCAGGGAAAAGCCCTTCTGCCACTAAAAAAGGGGTAAAAATGACATTTCTGCCACTAAAAACGGGCTAAAAA
>NW_024581068.1:176636-189135 GCF_017639235.1 Corvus kubaryi | reverse complement strand
TCTGCCACTAAAAAAGGGGTAAAAATGACATTTCTGCCACTAAAAAAGGGGTAAAAAAGACATTTCTGCCACCAAAAACAGGCTAAAAAATGATGTTTCTGCCACTAAAAACGGGCTAAAAATGACCTTTTTTCCTCTGGAAGGAGAGCTCTCTGCAGGGAGCCCAGCCCAAGTGAGCAACGAAGGTCTCACCACAAAAAAAATGCAAAATATCCTCATAAAACCTCAAATTTTTAATTACACACTGAGATGGGAAAACAACAGCATCGCTCCTCCCAGCTGGGAAGGAAGGGCCGCCAGGGCTTTTGCCACTGGCCCTCTCTGTCCCCAGACTGGATTTTCTCTGCTCTCATCCAGGCAGGAGCCAAACATCACCTTCCCGAGAGAATTCCGAGGAGTTCTGCTTCGGAGGGATCATTCCAGGGTGAGTATTCCATCAGAGAATAATCCAGGCTCTGCAGAACACACCTCATCAGCCCTCTGGACACGCTTGCTCCCGATTATTTTTCCCCTCGGAGGGTTTGAAGAGGTTTCTGCGTGAACTGGAAGTGGAATTTGAGCTCGAGTCCGGACTTTTTGCCGTCTCCAGGGAGCGAGGGCGGGATGGAAACAGCCCCTGGGACTTCACCCCTTCCTCAAACCCCACCAGATCACCCCAAAACCGTCGGCAGTTGAACACAGAATGATGATGCAGGTCAAGCTTCCCACACAGTGCAAGGAAAAGCCTTTCTGCCAATAAAAATGGGCTAAAAATGACATTTTTTTTCCTCTGGAAGGAGAAAAACCCCACCAGATTACCCCAAAACCAGCTGGATGCCTTCCCCGCCTTTGCTGCGACTCGTTCTGCAGGCAGACCCGGAGCTGCGTGAATAAAAGCGTTTTGCATGAATTAAAGCAATAAAAAATGACACAGAATCAATGAAGGAGATGAACTTTCCTCCCTCCCCGGTCCAGCATTAAACCAAAGTCAGCTTTTTCCGGCCGTTAGGAGGAAAACTCATCCCATTAATGATTTCTAAGCTGGCACAGGGCCTGTTGCGCTATTTCCAGTGTGAATGAGGAAGGGCCAAGCCTCCAGAGGAGATTGATGCAGCTCCTGCCTTGAGGCTGAGAGAAATTTTACCCCGGGATGCAGAGAAACCATTAAAGAGCTGCTGTGGATGCACTGGGCGGGGCACAGAACTCCCACAATAAATTAAATATTCATTCATAATCCATAGGCTGCTCCTGCTTGTTTTGTGGCCGGGGTCTGATGAAAAATGTCTCTGTTTCTGCAAACAGAAATGCTGTTTCCAGAGAAAAAAAATGGTTTCGTTTTCACTGTTGGCCAAGCCACAGTTTTCAGTAAATACTCTTTTCGGATAAATAATTTGCCATTGTTGTTGTTCTTCTGGAGTAAATTATGACAGTAAACCCCTGATTTTTAGATTCATGCAGGATTAATTCATCCCAACCAGCCCATTCCTGGTCTACTTTTATTCTTTTGCTGGCATGGGGTTTGGATTGCCCATGGGTGAGTGTTTCAACCCAAAGCAGGCAATCAGGAGCCATCTGCACACAGAACAAATCTGCCCTGCAGGACAGAGCTTCCCCAGGCCCACAGACCTTAATCCCGCCTATTTCATCTTCTTCTGCCCGGGTTAATATCTGTGTTTTGCCAGCACAGCCCATTTCCCTGCCAGGCAGAAATGGCTTTCATTTATTTTAACATGATCCAACCAGATGGATCCCAAGGCCGTGGAGCATCAGGGCAAAATCCATTTTTACAGCCAGGTGGGCTCTGTGGTCCAGGATGGCCGTTCCTGGTCCAGCTGATTTGGGCAGCAAAACCTCAGGAGGGTTTTGGTGTTAAAATCATAAAATCCTGGAGTGGTTTGGGTTGGAAGGGACCTTAAAGCTCACCCAGTGCCATGGGCAGGGACACCTCCCACTGTCCCAGGCTGCTCCAAGCTCGTCCAGCCCGGCCTTGGGCACTGCCAGGGATCCAGGGGCAGCCACAGCTGCTCTGGGAATTCCAGCCCCCTCCCAACTGCCACAGAAACCTCCCTGGATTCAAACTGGTCCATTGTAACCCCAAAAGTTGGGAACCACCCCCCATTCTGATCTTCAGCTCTCTGTTTATTCCAGCCACGTATTTTCACCCTTTGAAAAAGCCCCAGCTTGCCATGAGCATCCCGCAATTGTTAATTTTCTTCTGAGGCATTTCCTCCCATTAAACACCGGGATTCCTCGACATGAAGTGAGACTGTGGGAGCGAGTTCTACTCCTCTGGAGGGAGACAGGTTTGAAAGACAAATTCGTCCTTTCTCCCACAGGCCTGAGCCGGGTTGGTTTCCTCTCCATCAACCCCCGGAGCAGCTCTGTTCCACGGGGTAATGGATGATGGATAATGGATAATGGATAATGGATAATGGATAATGGGTAATGGATTTGGAGCTGCAGTCAGCAGCTGCTAAAAGCATCCTGCCCTCTCCCAGAGCCTCGACCATGAGATTCCCAACCCACCCCATTGATATCCTCCAGTATCCAGGTGCTGCAATTTCCCAAGGTTTCCAAATCAGCCCCAAACCCTGATATTTCTTCAATTAAAAAGAAAAATCCGAACACTGTGATTTTCCAAGGTTCCCAGAACAGCCTCAAACCTCATCGTTCTGTCCAGTGTTTCTTCAGTAAACCATCGGGATACTGCAGTTTTCCAAGGTTTCCCAACCCAGCCCCATGCCTTGGCATTTCTTCAGTATAAAATCCAAATGCTGCAAAATTCCATGGTTTTCAGATCAGCCTCAAACCCTGATATTTATTCAATAAACCCATCCAAGAGCTGCAACTTCCCAGGATTTTGAAATCAGCCCCAAGCCCTGGTATTTCTTCAGTGTAAAATCCAAATGCTGCGATATCCCGAGACGTCCAAACCAGCCCCACATCCCGCCGATTCCACCGGTATTTCTTCAACAAACCATCAAAGCACTGCTCTTCTCCGAGATCCCCAAACCGCCCCAAATCCTGGTGATCCCACCAACATTTCTTCAAACCACCATCCAAGCGCTGCAATTCCCCAGCAGGCCCCACACCCTGAGATTTCCTCCGTTTAAAATCCAACCGCTGCAGCATTCCAAGATTTTTGAAACAGCCTCGAACCCTGGTAATTCTTCAACAAAACCATGGGAATGCCGCGATTTTCCAGGCGCTCCTTTGGCTGCCAGCGTGGCTTCCCGTGCCGGGGGGGGGGACGATTTGGGGTGAAGCCGGGCTTTGCGGGGAGCTGGCCGTGGTATTCCCTGGGGAAGGGGCTGGAGCTGGCCGGGCTCTGCGGGGCTGGGCTGCGCCAGGAGGCGGCTCCTCCCTCTCGCTATTTATTCCTCCGCGGAGCTCCGTGGCTGAATCGCCTCGGAGCGAGCGGTGCAGCGAGCTCCCAGCCGGTGAGTGCCGGGGAAAGCGGGGCGCAGGGGCTTCGGGAGGGAGAAACCCAGAGGCGAGGGGGGTTTCAGCGCCGAGCGGCATCGCGGGGGCGGGGGGCTGCCTCTTTCGCTGCCATCGCCGCCTAAAAATAGACATTTCCAGCGTCTCCTTAAAAGCCAGAGCTCTGCTCCTGCCCGGCGCTTGTTTACTCAGCGTTTATTCAGCGCTGGAGCTGGTGGGGAATTTCTCCTCCGAGGGTTTTGCCTTTTCCCTCGGCTGCCAGCTGCTCCCTCATGGTTCGGGGGGGTTAAAAGAGAAAGGGGTTGAGGGGGAGATTTCTAAACCCAGAGGTGACATTTTCGGGGAAATCCCGATTTCATCGCAAATTCCCAGAGCCCCAGCCCGCAATTTTCACCCCCTCCAGGGGCCAGGACATTCCCAGCATCGCCGAGCATCTTCCCACCTCCACCTTCCCCACCTCCCTTCCCTTCTTCTCCCCCGTCCCCGAGGTGATTTCCACGGGTGTTTTGGCACCCGGATGTTGGTTTTTCCCCTCCAAACCGAAACCTCCTCCTTGCCAGCCCCGAGCACGTAATTGCTGCTTGCGATCGCTCCTCGCAGCCTCCATTTTCCGCTGAGGGAGCTCGGAGTTCCTCCAGCTCTCCAGCGCGGATACAAATCCCGCCGGCACAAACCACCTGAATTAATTTCTCATTTCCAGAATCCGCCAGGAGGGCGGATATGGGGGAGGAAGGTTAGAAAGCGTCGGGAAAAAAAACCAAACCAAAAAACGCCTGTGAAGCCTCGCGATCTATAATTTAGTATCGATATCACGGTCACGCCAGAAATGTCATTTCCGAGCACAGGGATCCCAGCTCCGGGCCTGAGGAAGCGGCTCCTGACCCCATCCGTGGTTTGTGCCAGCGAATTCATTTATTTGGGGCGAAGCTCCGCGCTCGCTAATTAGCGCGGCGCAAACGAGGCTGCGCGCTGCTCATCAGAGCTCGGCTCTAAAGGCAATTAAGAGGAGCAGGGCAGCGCTGCCAGGCGCTGCAATGCTCCAAGATTTCTGAATCAGCCTCAAACCCTGAGATTTCTTCAATAAAACCATTGCGGGGCTTTGCCAGAACCCCTCTTTTCAACCAGGGGCTGATTTCCCCCCCTCGGAACTCACAGCGGGGAGCGACATCTCCAAAAATATATTTTAAAAGTGGCCAGTTTGCTGATTTTTCCTCCTCCGTTTTGAATTTTGCCGAGCACCCAGGGAGCGTTCGCTCGTTTGGTTGTTTTTCCTTGCCTTTTGGCTATTTTTAACCCCCCTGATCTCATCCCTGCCCCCAGCGGGTGGGTGCTGCGGGGTGAGGGAGGCAGCAAGCCCGCTCCAAAGCGGGTGCCTTGCGCCCAGATTTTTCCATGGGCAAGCCTGGAATTCCTGCCCATCACCAGGGACAGGCTCGAGCATCTCCCCTGCATTTTTATTTAGGCCTCTTGCGAACGATCCCAGCCGGAACGCTGAGCTTAAAGGGCTTTGATTCAAACATTTCTGGACATAAAACCAGATTTTGGGGGCGGGAGAAAAGGAGACAAAACATCGTTATCTGAACGCAAAGAGACGAATTTGCTTTTTGTGGCCTACAAAGCCATATCTAGGTTGGAACAGAAGAATTTCTGGCTTAAACAGGGGCTTGTTTGGCCTCTTTGGAGCATCTCGGGAAAGCTCAGCACCTCCTGCCTGCCCTGAGGTTACTCCTGGGGTGACCCCATAGGAAGCTGCTCCATTAATCGCTGCAGAGCACGAACATTTAGGACCCGAATGGAATTGTTTCTTGCTGCCAGAAGGCGCATGCAGGGGTGCTGTGAAATGCCCACCCACACTGAGAATGCTTCTCTCGCCCTCCCCAGCAGGCAAGGAGGGATTTTGGGGGATAGCTCAGCCTCGGGCAGGGTGGAAAAACCCTTTTCTGTTGCTGCACTCGCGTGCTGAACGTGGGGGGAGCAGCAATTCAGCGCCCTTGGCATCGAGGGGAGGCACCCGGGGGGGTTTTGCAGCCTGGGAGGTGTTTTCCAAAGGTCTTTCCAAAGGATTTGCAGGGATCGTCCAGGCGGGATTATGCACACAGGGAGGGAAATGGCTCGTTAAAGGGGATTTCAGCCTTGCCAGCCCTCCAGGCAACGGGGGAGATGCCTGGCGTGCCCCCGGAGTGCCAGCAGCCAAACGCTGAGTCAAGGGATGTTCGCAAACACATTGAACTCTAAAAATGCCGGTTTTCACCTCAGGCCTGTGGCCCCTGAACAGGGATTTGGGCAAAACGCGCTGAATTCCGGCCTCTGGAGAAAGCAAGCGTCCGGGGCCAGGCTGGGCGTTGCCCTCCCTGCAGCACCGAGGGCCCAAAAGCTTTGGGATTGGGCTGAATCCGTTCACGGCATCGATCCTGGCACAGCAGAAATCCCATTTCTACCCTCAGACTGGGCAGGGCAGGTTGGTTAAGCGGGGTTTTACCTCCCAATCAGGTGAAGCATTTTCTCCCCAAAGCTTTTCTTTCACTGCTTAAAACTGCCATTGCCGGCAGGGGTCCTGTTGGGGGATAGAGATAAATACATATATATATGAAATATTTTATATCTGTGTATAAGTGAGGCGTTTTTGGGGACACAAACACGCATTTAGTCCAAAGCTGTTTATTCTGCAGCCGGATTTAAAGGGAGCAGCTGAGTTTTATGTGATGCAGAAGTGAGGGAGTGTTGAGCCCGGGGGTTTGTGCCCCTGCCCTGACGCTGTCCTTGTCCCCACAGCCATGGCCAGGCTCCTCGGCACCTGCTGCCTGCTGCTGCTGCTCCTCGGCGTCTGCACCGACGTCGCCTTCTCCAAGAAGGGCAAAGGCAAACCCGGCTGGGGCACGGGGAGCCACCGCCAGCCCAGCTACCCCCACAACCCCGGTTATCCCCACAACCCCGGTTATCCCCACAACCCGGGCTACCCCCGCCAGCCCGGCTACCCCCAGAACCCCGGCTACCCCCACAACCCGGGCTACCCGGGCTGGGGACAGGGCTACAACCCGTCCAGCGGAGGAAGCTACCACCAAAAGCCGTGGAAGGCCCCGAAACCCAAGACCAACTTCAAGCACGTGGCGGGGGCGGCGGCGGCGGGGGCCGTGGTGGGCGGGCTGGGGGGCTACGCCATGGGCAGGGTGATGTCGGGGATGCACTACAGCTTCGACAGCCCCGACGAGTACCGCTGGTGGAACCAGAACGCCGCGCGCTACCCCAACCAGGTCTACTACCGCGACTACCAGGGCCACGTGCCGCAGGACGTCTTCGTGGCCGACTGCTTCAACATCACCGTCACCGAGCACAACATCGGCCCGGCCGCCAAGAAGAACGCCTCGGAGGCCGGCGCGGCCGCCAACCAGACGGAGGCAGAGCTGGAGACCAGGGTGGTGACCAAGGTGATCCGCGAGATGTGCATCCAGCAGTACCGCGAGTACCTCCTGGCCTCGGGCATCCGGCCGCACCTCGCCGACGCCTCCCTCGCCGCCCTCCTGCTCCTCGTCCTCTTCGCCCTGCACTAGAGCGCCCCGGGTCCCGCGGCTTCGAGATGTCACCCGTGTCCCCGTGGGGTCCCCCCGGCCCCCCCGTTCTCGCTTGCGGTCGTTCTTGGTGAAGAGCCCCTGGGGCGCTCCCCGGAGTCTCCGGTTTAGGCAACGGGATGCAAATTTCCTTCTCCGCCCCAACCAGGACAGGACAGCGCTGGAGCCGGATGCCCGAAAACGTGGCCTTCACCACCTCCTCCTCCTCCTCGGGGTCACCCCGAGAGGGACCAGGCAGAGGGGAGCTCTCCTTGGCATCCCAGCGAGAGCGTTTCCAAAAATCCTCTTCGCTAACAGGCAGGATTTTATCCCCTCAGTCCCGCTGCCACCACGCCCTCCCTTTCCCTGGGGTACCCCAGCACCTCTGGGGATTTCGGAGGGGCAGCTGTGGGGTTTTCAAGCTGCCAGGCTGCAATTTGAGCCCTTTAACCCCAAAAACCCCTTCCCCGTGTACATAAGGAGCTGCTGCTCCGCACCCTGCATGCTGCAAAAACCTCCTGCAGCAGCACACCAAAATAAAGTCATTTTTTATTCCCCGCCACTGCGAGCCTGAAGCACCAGTCAGTCTTGAAAGGCAGAAAGCACTGCTGAACGCCCCAAACACCCCCAAAATGGTGTGTCCCAGCCCGAGAAAAAGCTATTTTGGATGCTCTAGGTGACAAGTCACGTTCATGCTTCAGCACCGTGGCCTACAGGACGTTAAAATGCAGCAAAAAGGATTCTCAGGGGGGTCGAGCACGGAGCAAGAGACTGAAATCAGCTAAATCACACCGGACCAGCAAACAGCATCGGGAAAAACGGGCCTGGGAAGGGAGATGCTTAAAAAACATCACATTTGTGAGTAATTCCTCTGACGTGTGGAAGCAATGGGTGAAATTCTTGCTTCTCGTGTGCTGGGTTGATGCCGGGCTGGGGCCGAGCTGTAACATCCGTGGCGCTGCGCTTGCCGAGCCAAGCTCTGTTTAATATCTCTCGTGTATTTTTTGTTTTTGCAAGGCACTGAATAACACTGTCCTCAATGAAATTTGTTTTGTTTTGGTTTTTTTGCATTGGTGTAAGCTAAGTGAAGATATATTATATATTTAAAAAAATATATAAATATATATAAATAGAAAATAAACCTTTCAGGACACCCACTGGAAAAGCAGGGCTTTGAGGTGCCCCGTACTTTGTGATACGCGGATGTTTTGTAAACCCGTCACGGTGCATGCCCGGAATCTGCCGTGCTGAGCCTTTTCTAAGTGTTCCACGTCTGGTACAAATTAAAACGGATAAAGCCAAGATGCCCGGCAGCCTCCTTCGTGCGACAGCCCCCGGCCGGCCCCGCGGAACAGAAGCGGCATTTTCCGCCCTCTCTGTGCCCCCTCCCTGGCCTGAGGGAGCCTTTGTTCCCTCCCAGCACTGGATCTGGCGCAAACCCCACAGTCCCAGTTAACTCTGCTCCTCCCCTGCTCCCACTGATGGCATCGCTGCAGTCCAACGAGTATTTTCTGATTTCTGTCTAATTCCAATTTCTGCCTAATAAAAGAGTTTTTACGTTTGCTGTTTCAGTGGCGTTAAGCCCGACCCAGGCCCTGCCTAATCATGGAATGGTTTGGGTTGGAAGGGACCTTAAAGCCCCTCCAGTGCCACCCCCTGCCATGGGCAGGGACACCTCCCACTGTCCCAGGCTGCTCCAAGCCCCAATGTCCAGCCTGGCCTTGGGCACTGCCAGGGATCCAGGGGCAGCCCCAGCTGCTCTGGGAATTCCATCCCAGCCCCTCCCCATCCTCCCAGGGAACAATTCCTTCCCAATATCCCATCCATCCCTGCCCTCTGGGAAACCATTCCCTGTGTCCTGTCCCTCCAGGCCTTGTCCCCAGTCCCTCTCCAGCTCTCCTGGAGCCCCTTCAGGCCCTGGAAAGGGTTTTAAGCTCTCCCTGGATCCTTCCCTTCTCCAGGTGAGCACCCCCAGCTCTCCCAGCCCAGCTCCAGAGGGGCTCCAGCCCTGGAGCAGCTCTGTGGCCTCCTCTGGACTCTCTCCAGCAGCTCCACGCGCTCCCACTGGGATCCCAGGGCTGGGGGCAGCGCTACAGGTGGGGACTGAGGGGCAGAATCCCCCCGGAGCCGCTGCCCACGCTGGGGATCAGCCCAGGCTCGATGCAAATCGGTTTCAATGTGATTTATTTCCATTTATTTGCATTTCACAACCGGAGGACCCACCCTCCGACAGCCCCCGCTCTGAGGCGCTGCAGCCCTGCAGTAGGAGGAAAAATTCCCCCAAAAGAAGGAAGGAAAAAACTTCACCCCATGCAGAAGATGGAATAAAAGCCTCCCCAGAAGATGGAATAAAAAACCCTCCCATTTTCTGAGATGAACACATGGATATTTCCAGGAAGAGGCTTCCAGCCCTTGCCCCGTGGCCTCCCCTGGGGAGGGTTTGACCTCAGCAGCAGCAGCACCATAAAATACTCATTTTTAACCCCAAAACCCCATCTTCCATTCCCTTCCTGCCAGCACAGGGAAGCTGCTGCAGCCTCCCAGTCACGGGAGCCATACTGGCAGTGCTCAGACGAGCTCAAAACCAACACTTCCCCCTCCCTGCACACACAGCACCCCGGTTTTTTACCCACCACGGGGGAACGGGGCTTTAGGGCGATTATTGGAGCTGTTGGCTCAGCAGGGAAGGTCGGAACTTTCCAGGAGCACCCAAGCAGGATGTGGGGACACAGTCTGAACCCTCGTGTCCTTTAAGGACAGCCGGATCAAATAACCCCGGAGCCCCCTGGGCCCCCTGGAGCGATCTGTTGGACCAGAGAAATTCATTAATTAATTAGCTAAATACTCCAAATCCTGGAGCGTGCACAGGAGCCTCACACGGAGCGAGGACGGGGAGAGTTTCTGGTTTGCCAGGGTGATAATAAACACACCCCGAAGTCTAAATACAGTAAAATCTGAGGTTGTTTTTTCAGAGTCTCCTCCGAATCTCCCATTGCACAGCACCCGGCATCCCCCATCTCCACGAATGAACACCCCCCATCCAGGCAGAGACACCGAAAATGTTTTCCCTGCCTGGAAAAAGCCGTAAAAAGAGGAATTTTGGTGCACAGCTGCCCCGTTTGCAGAGAGCTGGAGGGGGAATAGTGCGGTTTAGAGGCTTGTGATGCAAAGAGCGAACACAAACCTCAGCCGGGGGTGATTTTATCCCTGCGGCGGCTCCGGTGTCGGGAATCCCGGGCCAACAGCTCCATCTCCCGTCCGAGCCCGGCTGCAGCTCCCGGGGCTGCTTTTACACGGCTGAATATCCCAAAGAACGCTCCAAAACCCGGCTGAGCTTTGTGCCGGAGCCCGGCGCTCACTCGGTCGCTGTTTCGGAGCTGGGAAATGCCTCGATTCGGCTCCAGCCGCTCTCCCGAAAAGCGCATCCCGAGGGATCTCGGCGTCTGGGATGCTCGAGATCAGCCCCGTCCAACCCCCAAGCTCCCCAGCGCGAGGTGATTAACGAGGATGTTAATGGCTAATTAGGGCTTTTTTGGAAATTAAACTGAGGGGAGACCGGAGCTTTTGGGTTGGAGGGGACACCTCCCGCTGTCCCAGGCTGCTCCAAGCCCCAGTGTCCAGCCTGGCCTCGGACACTCCCAGGGATCCAAGGGCAGCCTTAGCTCCTCTGGGAATTCCATCCCAGCCCCTCCCCACCCTCCCAGGGAGGAATTCCTTCCCAATATCCCATCCATCCCTGCCCTCTGGCAGTGGGAAACCTTTTCCCCTTTTCCCGGCACTCCATGCCCTTGCAAAAAATCCTTCCCACGTCAGAAGTATCCCCAGGTATTGAACATTGATGGGAGGGAAAAGGCAAGAAAAACTTGGGAATGTGATTTAGGAAGAGCAGCGTCATTCCTGCAGCATTTCTGAGCTCAGCTCAAGGCCAGGAACAGAGAATGCTCATGAGGGATGCAGACATTGAAGCTTAACCTGGGCCTGGATGCAAAATACGTGGTGGGAAAATGCAAACCTGAGCTGCGGCTGGAGGTTCTGCTGCGTTTGTTTGGTATTTTAAACGAGCACGTTAAAACCCAACCCCTCGGCGCGTTGCAGGAATGGATGGGTTTGCTCAGCCCAAAAGCTGCTCCCGAGCCAGGGATGGCGGTGATTTGGGCAAGGCCGTGGCCTCGGGGGCATCCCTGCTCCAGAATGCGGCAGAATCCCTCGGGAGCAAATGACTTCCGTAAAATCTTAAAAGAACGTTGTAAAAGAGGCCCAAAACCAAATATCTGTTGGCTGGGGCTCCTTTCAACCCTCGTTAGAGGTGAAGCCCAGCCCAACTCCTCTCTGGGGGAGACGATAAGGATTTTCACATCCCCAAAACCCCTAATTCCGAGGAGAGGTGACCCACTCACAAACATCCAGGCTCAAAAACCCTTCAGTGAGGACTCACCTGCTGAAGGATGGGGATTACAGCTGCTCACAAGCCTTCATGGGATCCCAAGTTTTTCGCTTGGCCCGGCTTATTTTCTGTTCTCACAGCAAAGGTTGAGCTGCTGCAGCTGCTAAAACCCGAATTTAGGGAAGGTTTGACCCCCCAGGACAGGGATTAGGGAAGAAAACGCAGCTGCTGGAGGGCAAAACATCCCTCACTGCTCCTTTTAATCTCTCCCACGGAGGATTTGCCTCCTCTCTGACAAACACGAAGCACCTGAGAGAGGCTCAGTCCAACAGCTGGGCGTGTTTTGGGCAGGGGATGCTAAATATTGGGATGTCAAGGATTGGGGGAGATCAGATCAAAGCCAGAGAGACGGGACCCGGTGGGGTTTGTCCACCCCCGCAGCCTTCCCCGGAGGTGCGGCTCTTCCCTGGGTGGCTCCCGGTGCTAGAGACGAAGGATTTGGTTAAAAACAGAGGCTGTCTCAAGGCCAAACTTTATTGCAAGGCGGAGGGGTCCGTTTCCAAGTCCCACACCCCCCTCCCCACAAGTCCCAGCGCTCTTCTGGGGGGAAAGGAGCGTTTTCTGGTAAAGCCGTGCAACGGGAAACCAGGGCCGAGCGCTGGCGGGGCTGCTCCGGCATCGCTGCGGGTGCCGATTTCCACAGGTCCTTGCAGGGCCGGCTTCGCTCACGTAGGCGCTGTCCCAGGCGGGGTTTGCAGGATCCATCCGGCTCCCGGGTGAGCCCCGGGACGGCTGCCCAGCTCCGGCAGCGACGGAGCGCCTCTCCCACTTCCCCAAGCCACATCCAATCTCCCAGGAAAGTCATTCGCGAGGAAATCCCGGCGGGCGCGGCCGGCCGGGGCTCGCCGTGTGCCCGGGGCGCGCTCAGCGCTGCAGCCCGTGGCTGACGAGGCAGGAGCCCGATGCCAAAAGCAGGGCGAGCCCCGGGCCGGCGCGCCGGTCCCCGGGGGCTCGGCTGGGGGGTCCCCGCTTGGCCCCCATGTCGGGCCAGCCGCCGGCCTGGAACCCGCCCGCGGGCGGCGGCTGTCGCGCCGCCGGGATGCCGTGGCCCAGGCGGGACGGCCGCGGGCGCCCCAGCAGCCCCATCCCG